>NC_092287.1:6117796-6397796 GCF_036320965.1 Panulirus ornatus
GACACGGCGAGGCAGATGGCCCGGGGTGTCGTCATCACAGCCACTGTCAAACTTGGTGATGTATATATACAGTTATGAGACAGTTGGACGCCGCGCCCGGGGGCGCCGGGCTACAGCAGCAGGGGATGAGACAGGGCAGAGGTCACCCGTACATAGGCAGCCTTCAGGTGTCAGCAGCAGCAGCTGCGACCTGACACCGTGAGGGGAGGTTCGCGTGTCAGCAGGAAGGACGCGGAGTCGCCGGGAAATAAAAGAAGAAAGGAAAGACGAAACGTGAGCCGGAAATTTCGAGTGTCAGCAGAAATGTGCCGAGTTTCAGCAGGAAGGCTGACGTGTCTGCGGGAAGCCTGGGTTGTCAGCAGGAAGCCTCCAGTGTTATCAGGAAGTCAGGAGGGCAAGCAGTAAGGCTGGGGCGTCAGCAGGAAGGCTCTCGTGTTGAAAGGGAAAGCAAGGGTGTCAGAAGGGGAGGTTAGGGATGCCAGCAGAAGGTTAGGGTGTCGGAAAGAAGGCTGGGGGGTGTCAGCAGGAAAGCTACGGTGTCAGGAGGAGAGGGTCATAGCCTGACCACCGCTGGAGTGAGACCATCCTGCCGAATGTGTGGCCAGCGTCGTGGGCTCTGGAGAACCATCCTTCGACTCCCGGTGAACTGTCCCCCTCCTCACCCACCCCTGGCTGTGTTGTACGTGAGGCTAAGCTATCCTCTCTCTCTCTCTCTCTCTCTCTCTCTCTCTCTCTCTCTCTCTCTCTCTCTCTCTCTCTCTCTCTCTCTCTCTCTCTCTCTGCAAGGTAAATATGGTAACCCCCTCCACCACCACAGAAAAGTCTTTCGTCTTTTGTTAAGAAAACGTCAGGGCATTACTGTCGGTCTTACTCTTCTCTGTCTCTCACTGATGGAAACTTAATATGTATCGTTCCTTCATCTTCACCTGGGAGGACTGGGAGATGCCCCCCTCGCCTCCTGCTGATCCTTGACCCGTCAGTGGATGCTCTTCGGACAGGAACTAAGAATCGTGTCAACGTACGACTCAGGAAGGAGAGGAACAGCGTCCCTTCCCTTGTGGCAGGGGGAACTTCCCCACAAAGCCCTCCCTTTGTGCTCCCTTTTCTGAGCCAGGGAGGAGGAGGAGGAGTGTTTGGAGGGGCGGCCAGGGGGGTGGTCTGTGGACCAAGATGAGATGGTGATGATGGTGGGTGGCGGAGATGAACGGGCGGCAAGCTGAAGCTTCCCCCTCCCATGTTAGGGTTCGGTCCGCCACACTGCCATCCTAATGTGACTCCCGCACCCTCCACACTCCCATGCTCTCCCAGGACTTGCTGTGGTACTGGGACTTGTGTTGTTATTATTACCTCCCTCCCTCACCTCTCCTGCTGCTGGGGTGGGGTCGTGTGTGGGTATCGCTCCCGGGGCTTTGAAACCTTCTAAGTCCTCCCATTCGGCTTCGCTTCTGAGATTATGAACCATTTATATGTCACTCCAGGGGTTCTGAACCACATAAGACCTGTGTTTGGGTATCGCTCCTGTGCTTCTGAACCTTCGAATGCTCCCGTTTGGGCATCGCTTCCGGAGTTCTGAACCCTTTATGACCCGTGTTCATGCGTCGCTCCCTGGGTTCTGAACCCTTCAGGACCTGTACATGTGTGTGGCTGCCGGGGTTCTGAACCCTTCAGGCCCTGTGCACGTGTGTGTCTCCCGGGGCTCTGAACCCTTCAGGACCTGTGCACGTGTGTGTCTCCCGGGGTTCTGAACCCTTCGGGCCCTGTACACGTGTGTGACCCCCGGGGTTCTGATCGCTCTACACCAGCTCAGGTGTTGGAATTGGCCGCTTGACCGAGTATCGATTGCACGGCCGTGGGGGGAACACCGTGGTCATGGTGTGTCCCGACACGATATTATAACATGTTATGACCCACGGCAGGAAAAAAAAAATGCATAATACTTGATGAAAGACAGGGCCGAAGAGCCCTTTTTTTTTCCCCCGTCAGTTTAGACTCTTCGTTGCCCACTTCTGTAACTGAATTCTAGATTTAATGTCCCTTTTTTTTTTTCTTAATGATTATGACGTTTTTTTCTCTCTCGTGTGTGTATGTTTTTTTTCATGTCTTTATTTGATATTATCTCGCGTTTCTCGGGTCGTTTCTTCGGGCGCTGTGGTACTCGCTGAAGAGACACGTATGGGGTGTAGTGTGTGTGTGTGTGTGTGTGTGTGTGTGTGTGTGTATGGGGGGGGGGGTTACACTCGAGGAAACACCTGGCGCCACCGGGGATGGGCTGTTCTCGCTCCCTGGCTCCTCTCACACCCCACAAGACGAGGCCATTGCAGCGGCTGTCGAGACCAGTCCTCGTCCCCAAGACCTATGCCATAATTTTCCGAGTATTTCATTTAAGTTTTTTTTAGCATATTTTCCTTGATTAAACCAGGTGATCCAATTTTTTTTACACGTACATTAAACAATTCAGTTGGTTTACCGGAAATATCCACAAGAACGTTTTCTATACAACAGAAAACAGAGGATAAGAATTTATATAAAAGTCTCTGGTAATTCCTTTAATGGAACTCCTTTATATAGTAATCAATATGTCTCTCCCGCCTCATGTAGCGCCACTGCCCAATATGGAGACGCGGACATACCCCTGTATCACGAGACCCGGGTGGTTATATCTCGCGGACATACCCCTGTATCACGAGACCCGGGTGGTTATATCTCGCAGATATACCCCTGTATCACGAGACCTGAGTGGTTATATCTCGCGGACATACCCCTGTATCACGAGACCTGAGTGGTTATATCTCGCGGACATACCCCTGTATCACGAGACCCGGGTGGTTATATCTCGCGGACATACCCCTGTATCACGAGACCCGGGTGGTTATATCTCGCGGACATACCCCTGTATCACGATACCTGAGTGGTTATATCTCGCAGACATACCCCTGTATCACGAGACCCGGGTGGCTATATCTCGCGGACATACCCCTGTATCACGAGACCCGGGTGGTTATATCTCGCGGACATACCCCTGTATCACGAGACCCGGGTGGTTATATCTCGCGGACATACCCCTGTATCACGAGACCCGGGTGGTTATATCTCGCGGACATACCCGTTTGACGAGACCTGAGTGGTTATATCTCGCGGACATACTCCTCTATGACGAGGACTCCGCGAGTCTTGTTAGACGCAACTTTACGACTGGAGTTTGTAAGATATGTTGGTAGTATGTTGCGACCCCGTGTATGTCAGGGGGAGTGTGTAGGACGTGTTGGTAATAAGATACGACACAGTTTACGTCAGTAGGAGACTGTAAGATATGTCCACAGTAAGATACGACTCAGTATACGTCAGTAGGAGACTGTAAGATATGTCCACAGTAAGATACGACACAGTTTACGTCAGTAGGAGACTGTAAGATATGTCCACAGTAAGATACGACTCAATATACGTCAGTAGGAGTCTGTAAGATATGTCCACAGTAAGATACGACTCAGTATACGTCAGTAGGAGTCTGTAAGATATGTCCACAGTAAGATACAACTCAGTATACGTCAGTAGGAGTCTGTAAGATATGTCCAGAGTAAGATACAACTCAGTGTACGTCAGTAGGAGTCTGTAAGATATGTCCACAGTAAGATACGACTCAGTATACGTCAGTAGGAGTCTGTAAGATATGTCCAGAGTAAGGTACGATATCAGCATCGACCCGTATGTCTTCTGTTGCCAGACGTAGAAAACTTTGGTCAAGTCCTTTTGGTACGTTTTCTTCTCTCTCTCTCTTTTCTTTTTTTTTCTTGTTATTTATCTTTTGTCAAGAACTTCAGACGGCAAGTTGTGTTGTGTCTTACGATGCAGTCGCGTTGTGCGTCGCTGGTTGGTGAACTGAAGGATATATGTGTGTCGTGTGTGTCGACCTGCTACCATGTTGCATTATACTCAACATATGGGCAAGGCAGGATTGTGCCTGGCTGGACGAGAATATGTAGGATATGAGAGATCCTGTGTCACGTAAAGGCAGCCTAGGAGAAATGACAGGTCCTGCGGTCTTGCCCACAGCCATCTAAATCTCCATGTGGGGAAAATTTTTATATATTTTTGGAATTTTTTCCCATAAAACTTAACTTGCTGGGATCGTTTTCCTATTAACCGGACTCCATGAGACTTGGATATGATTGGTGACCTTTGAATTAACCCCGTGGAGGGTCAGGTCAAAAGGCCAGGCCATATTTTAGTAGCTTATCTCCATTTCTTGACCTTTTATCATCCAAGTGTTGCCTCCACCGCTCTCTCCAATCCTCCCTTCATTCTCTCTCCCCCTGGTCAAGGCGGGTCCTCCTGCCGCCCCTCACCGCCTCCAGGACGGGAGCGTATGTCACCAGGAGATCGGGTCTTCTCTGGCTTGCCCTGCACGTGTGGCACGAGCAGGCTGCGGTCATCTCAAGGTGGTCATCGTGGGTGTAGGGAGGTGAAGCCATGCCATGTCCCCTCCCAGGGTGTCATGTCATGTTCATCCACCGTTGCTTCACCTGCCGCAGGTCTGGTCGCTGAACGTCGACGTATTTTATTGAATTTCGCGTCCTTTTCTTTTGGACGATTGTAGTAGCTAACAGCTCTCATTATATCAAGGTTCATTATCATCATCATTATTATCATTATACCCAGATGTCCTCCTTTTTTTGGAGGTTCCTGCAGTTTAAAGGCTGTGCTCCAGTCAGTAGCAGGAGAAGGGCGGACTCCTTCTGGAGTTCGAGGAGTTCTACGATGAGATTGTACTCCGGTGATAACACCTCGCTGGGTCTTTCTACCCTCTCACGGCGCGTGAGCTCAGGGTTTCTGTTGTACTAATGGTTTCCTGCAAATACTTAGCCCATGCACAATACCGTGAATATATATATATATATATATATATATATATATATATATATATATATATATATATATATATATATATATATATATATATATAATTGGGTGCTTTCCTAAGAATTTATTGTGTCTGATGGGGTCGTGGAGTGAGGGGAGCAGCACAAGACTTGGGCCCAAAGTTCCCCTCCAATTTATGGTGGGTTTTGTGAGTGATGGTGGTCGGGTGGGGTCCCCGGGAGGGCGTGTGTGAAAGTGCAGTTGTCAGTTGAGGGCAGTTTCTTGCAGCTATTGATCGTACCCTGTGCCTGCCCGCCCGCCCGCCCGCCTGGGTCCGTCCGTCCGTCTGCTCCTCCGCAAGCACTGCCCTTCGCTGTTTCCCATTGCTTTTCACTCGAGGAGGCTCATCAAGAATCCCTTCTCGCGGCCGCCCGCCCTTACTTTACCGCCGTCTTTTGTGCAGACCTGTACAGGCTGGGGGCATCAGACCCCACCTGTAATGGAGGGTAATGTCCTGCGTGCACCAGGAGGCCTGGCGCTCCCCCAGTGCCGATAGCCAAGTAAATGAAGCGAAAAAGTAGAATGTTGAGGCGGTGTTTACCGGGCGGTGTGTCTTAAAGCTGCCCGCCAGCCAGCACCTCGTCTGAAGACGTGCGGCCGGCCGCTCGAGGGACCAGGACTGCGGCCGGGGACCAGGCTATGTTTATGTCCCCCTGCCCACACCCTCATCACCACCCCCCACACAAATAAGGCAAGGCCACGCAGAAGGGGAGGTAAAGGCCGGGAAGGGCGTGTTTATGACACTTGTGGATACAGACGTGCCACTAGGGAGGGAAGGGGGTGTGTGTGTCTCTCTCCCACAGAATACGTCCTGCCGAGGTAATGGTCCAGGACGGTGTTAGATTGGAGTTTAACTTAGCGTAAAGTTGTAGTTTATTGGGGTTAAGTTTTAGAGAGCAAGGGACTGGGTACAGGACCCTCCTCATGTCTACTGACGGTGGAAAAACGCTCACCAATCATTTGGGGAGACATTTTGTCATGGAGGTGTTAGCGTGTCCTTACGTTTGACATTTACCCTTGGCCAAGGGATAACATGACTTTTTCATGACTTATGGCCACTAGACTTCATGGCCGACTCCGAGGCCAGTGGACTATAATAGTCCACTTCGAGACTCAAGGGGTCACAGGTCAATAGCGTCGGACCTCGGGAGAAATAAGTGTCCTCCAAGGGACGACTTACCTTCTTACTAGCATGTCCTCACCACAGACCACAGACAGAGTTAGGCGTTTGTCCTCTGCACCAGTGCGGGACCTTTCGATCCGCGAGGGGTCGGGAAGTCAAAGATCAAGGCTTGCGTGACCCGAGGGGGAAAAAGTGGTCCCAGCGGCATGACCTCTGCACTCTATACTGTCATTAAGCTTCGGGGGTGAGTGGCAGTTCAGGCCAGAAAGAAACCCATCGATGCTGGAGTTATGAGGCTAAAGTTCAGGGTTGCTATGAACCCTCGTTCCCTCCCGCAGCCAACCACGTATCCCACACACACACGGGACTCGTCCTTTCGCGGGAAGTTTTAAAGTTCTGCACGGATTAGAACCTGACTCGGGTATTGGTTCACGTGGCTAGCTAGGAATCTGCAGGGCCCTGCTGGGTCCATGAGTCCCTGGTCCGAGCTCCCGGCTTACAACGGGCCCATCTCATTTGGGCTGTGGTCGATAAATGGGGAACCTGGCGTAAGCCGGGAAGGCAAAGGTGCAGACTTCGGTGGCTGTGGGCCCGTCCCCGAGGGTGAATGGACTCGTCCATTTCAGGCTGAAGGGCCGAGGTGCTGGAGATGAAAGCTCGGCTGAAGCACAGGCGAACTTGGCACCCCGTTCCACGCCTTTAGCTTTATGAATGAGTTGATTTTATCTTTGGAGATGTGAGGGAACACGTGCCATGTGCTGCGCCCAAGGGAATGAACCCAGCAGTACTGCACAGGAAGTTGGAAATTACCATTGACACATGTTCAGCCCTACTGCAGAACACCTCGCACGTGTGGCTTCTAGTGTTTCAAAAGTTCTCCACTTTGAAACATCTTTCCACGCTAATCTATGCGTCTCTCGGCTCTTTCGAAACATTTGCAGGTCTTACCACACTGATATGGGAGTCTCTTGAGCTCTTACTACACTGATATGGGAGTCTTTTGAGCTCTTACTACACTGATATGGGAGTCTTTTGAGCTCTTACTACACTGATATGGGAGTCTCTTGAGCTCTTACTACACTGATATGGGAGTCTTTTGAGCTCTTACTCTGCCACAAACAGCCTCGTTAGGATCGAATGGTCTGTTGCTGTTTGTGAATATCTCTGTATTCTCTCATGTGTGTTCCATTGACCCGCACAGCTGTGCGGTCCTTAACTTGAGTGACACTTGGGTATGATGACCTGGCACTTGAAGGGGTCAGGTCATATGCCAGGTCAGATGACCCATGGGTCGTACCGCCGAAGGGATTGAGAAGTTTTCGTGACATGTTGTTGGCCCCGAGATATAGTGCATGGAAGTTAGACGTAGTGGGTGATGGAGGTGATGGTACAAGCCTGCTTGGTGACCTCTTATTGCTCGTATCTCACGTCGGGACTGTAATAGCTCCCACTAACAGCCGCCTTCTGCAGGTGGGCGCCGCCCCTCCCACGCTACCAGACAAGACCACCACACACACACACACACACACACACACACACACACACACACACACCATCAATACGGGACTGTGAAATCGATCAGGAGGTGTGCAGTTCGCCCTAGTGTCCTCCTTGACCAAAATGTCATCATTTTCACTGGGTTCCCTTACGTTTTTAAGATCATGGCTCGGAATTCTTTCGTTAGAAATGGGTTGTTAGGAGAGTGGGAGGTGTGTGTGTCATGATCGTACCACGATGGGTGTTTGTGGGACGACACCCTCCCACACCTGATTTGTTAGAGGCGTTTCAATGGAGTGAGTAACTGAAAGGGGGACTTCGGCAAGATCCTGGGCTCGAAAATGGCCCGAAACTCGAGGAATGAGAGATGGGGTAGGAAGTGGGTTTAGCAGTAGTGTGGGTCTTCATACATGCGACGCATGACCGGAGGATGCACCAGGGAAGTAGATATACTAGTGGAAAAGTTTACCTGTAGGAGAGGACCTGCCTGCTGTAGGGGTATATGCTCAGTGAAGTCTCCTCTCTTTGACTGCATTGCTTCTGAAGCAGGGGTTCGCCCGGCTAGGGCCGGTGGGTGTCATTCGTGGGTTTTAGGTGTCAGCCCGGAGCCGGCCAGGGGCGGTAGG
Source organism: Panulirus ornatus (assembly GCF_036320965.1). Classification (NCBI taxonomy): domain Eukaryota; kingdom Metazoa; phylum Arthropoda; class Malacostraca; order Decapoda; family Palinuridae; genus Panulirus; species Panulirus ornatus. Next base: position 6,125,960 of record NC_092287.1, read on the forward strand.
AGTCAGCCCAGGGCTAGGCACGGGCGGTAGGTGTCAGCCCGGAGCCGGCCAGGGGCGGTAGGTGTCAGCCCTGGGCCGGTCAGGGGTGGCAGGTGTCAGCCTGGGGCCGGCCAGGGGGTGGCAGGTGTCAGCCCGGGGCCGGCCAGGGGGTGGCAGGTGTCAGCCCGGGGCCGGCCAGGGGGTGGCAGGTGTCAGCCCGGGGCCGGTCAGGGGTGGCAGGTGTCAGCCCGGAGCCGGCCAGGGGCGGTAGGTGTCAGCCCGGGGCCGGCCAGGGGGTGGCAGGTGTCAGCCCGGGGCCGGCCAGGGGGTGGCAGGTGTCAGCCCGGGGCCGGCCAGTGGGTGGCAGGTGTCAGCCCGGGGCGTGATCTAAGCAACCAGTACATCAGAGGAAACTCCCACATGGTCCAGCTGCCGGGCGAGGAAGCATATGATTCCCGGCCGTGTGGTGCCTGGGCCAGGGTGCTGGGGGGGCAGGACATGTTAGGGTGCCCCTCGGACGCTACCCATCCCTCCCTCTCCCCCTCTCCCGTCTCTTAACAGCCGAATTGGGTAGTAACCTCATTCCTATCTCCTCCGTTACGATGGGTGTACGAGGGTGTATTACTTTAATTATACACATGACGTGCCTATTGGGGCGTGGGTTGTGGAGGCTGTGGTATGGTTGATGTCTGGTCGATGTGGGCGGGGCGGAGGGCGTTCGTGGGCGTGTACTGTGCCTGATGACATAATCAATATCAGGGAGGGGGTGGTTCACTCCCCCCCCCCCCCAGAAAGGAGGGATGGGGTGGGGGGGGGCATCATGTACCCGCCAACCTCAACTCTCGCTAAATCTACATCCCAGTCGTCTCAGGCACAACACACGGACCCTGCGCCGCCTCCCTCACCTCGCCAGAACAGCCTCTTTGAGTACTGACAATAAGAGCGGGGCGGCCGCCTCCCCAAGTTGGCGGGGGCCTTTGTGAGCGCGCGCGGGAGCGGTCGGTCGGTCGGTCGGTTCGACTCCGACGCCGTACCCGGGAGCGCCTTTCAACCCTCCAGCGTTCGCCAAGAATCCGGACCCTAGAACGGGAAGAGGGAGGCCGGATGTCGGACTCTTCTTATTTTTTTTTTTTTATACCCGTCGTACTTCGAAAGATGTGTGCGTGTTTTTTTTTTTTTTCTTACGAGCTATTTTTTTTTTCTTACTCTGGGCGGACCAATCATTCTCTCAGAAACACCCTCCCCTTCCCTCCCTCCTCCTCCTCCCCCGCGCTGGCTGGTGAGAGATTGTATCTAATTCTCCTTTAAGTTGTGTTTGTTAATTTTCTTAAGGGAAGGAAGGAGGAAGGGAGAGAGAGAGAGAGAGAGAGAGAGAGAGAGAGAGAGAGAGAGAGAGAGAGGGAGAGAGAGGGTGGGAGAGGGAGGGAGTGTGAGTGAGGGAGGGAGGAGCGCGGGCTCCGGCCCGGCCCGGCGTGTAGGGTACGAACTTGTTATTGGACGTCTCCGGGCGCGCTTTAATTACGGAATACTTCTCAGGTTTCCCTCCGCGGCTCCTCCGTATACATATATTTTTCCTTTCCCTATCCTGAGGGTCATCCCAAACCACGCCCGCGTTTCTTTACCAGACTCTTTCTCGATGTCTTAGACTTTGATCCGCTGGGGTGGAGAGGGAGACGCGCAGCGTACCAAATAAAGTGGTGGCGCCTTTGTCATGATTTTGAGATGGTAACAGCGTACCCAAACCCGGTCTGCGCATGTCACCGGCCGCCCCGCTCATTTTTCCTTCCTCCCTATCCCCCCTTTTTTTTTTTCCACGCTAATTTGGGTAGACAACGTCGGGAAGATTCGCTCCGGCCTGGATCTCGCCCGGAACCGTAGCTGTGGTCTTCGTCGGCCATAATGTACGCCATAATGAGCTTGGGTAGGGTTGTCAGCGGCTTGTGATAAGGCGGGAGGTGGTGAGGGAGGGAGAGAGGTGGGTGGGTGGGTGGGTGTGTGTGTGTGGCGGGCGACGCCGCGGCCACACGTCATCACCCGCCAACCCTCGTCATCCTACAGTGTTACCCTGACACGTCCTCCTCCACCAGAGGCCAGGCGGACCCACGTTGGCCCTCAATGAATTTGCAGATGTTACGTATTTTTAGCACTTCGAACGTTTTCTTTATATATATATATATATATATATATATATATATATATATATATATATATATATATATATATATATATATATATATCGCTGCTTATGAAAAGTTTTGACCACATTCCGATATGACAGTAATACAAAATGAGTACAAGTATTTAAAAACATATTTATTTATATTTTTTCCTTGCGAAGTTAGAATACAATTCAAGCACTGCTCTGTATATATATATATATATATATATATATATATATATATATATATATATATATATATATATATATATATATTGGGTCTTATGCAGCTTCAAAACTGCCCTACGCTCAGTAGCAGGGATATGATGAATTCCTTCAAAGGGCTGTACTCTCTCGTCACCAGACAGCGATACTTCCTCGCCGAAGTACACTTACCCTTCCCTCGCGTGCTCCTGCAGGCGGAGTCCTGTAACACACACACACACACACACACACACACAGTTGGTGCTACCGGACTCCTCCTGCGTGTGGTTACGCCGCGAGTGGGAAGTCACTTTCTGCGAGGTTTCGTTTTCGTTAGCGGAGGAAAAGGAGTACAGTTATCGTGGCAGAAATTATCGCTCCAAAGAAGTCCACAAACCTTTCCCTGCTACTGATTGCAGCGCATCCTCGAAGCAGCAGGAGCTCCGTAAAATGGCTCCTGGGGCCATAAATCATAAGTGATACGATATATATATATATATATATATATATATATATATATATATAGAGAGAGAGAGAGAGAGAGAGAGAGAGAGAAAAACACTACCGGACTCCTCCTGCTTGTGGTTACACCGGAAGTGACAAGTGGCCTTCGGCGAGGCTGTAGGATCGTCTGTTAACGAAAGGGAAGTACAGTCTCGTCCAGGAAATTCTCACTCCAAAGGAGTCCATCACTTCCCTGCCCCTGTAAGTAGAGCAGCCCTCAAGCTATAGGAGCAGTGAGCACTTGTAATATATATATATATATATATATATATATATATATATATATATATATATATATATATATATATATATATATATATATTATCCCTGGGGATAGGGGATTAAGAATACTTCCCACGTATTCCCTGCGTGTCGTAGAAGGCGACTAAAAGGGGAGGGAGCGGGGGGCTGGAAATCCACCCATCTTTTTTTTTTTTTTTTTTTAATTTTCGAAAAGAAGGAACATAGGGGGCCAGGTGAGGATATTCCAAAAAAGGCCCAGTCCTCTGTTCTTAACGCTACCTCGCTAACGCGGGAAATGGCGAATAGTTTTAAATATATATATATATATATATATATATATATATATATATATATATATATATATATATATATATATATATATATATATAATTGCCCAGTTCCCATTTTTCAAGAAAGGCTCCTAGTGTTATACAGGACTTCCTCTCCAGAGCCTCCTGCAGCTGTGCTAATTCCAGCAGCAGTAGGAGGGGCGGGCGTGATGGATCCCACTGAAGTTAGGAGTTGTTGGACGAGACTTGTGCTCCCAGTGGTACAGGCTCGCCACTGTGACTAGACTCACAATGTAACAGACAGACCAGGCCCGGTGTATATATATATATATATATATATATATATATATATATATATATATATAGACTGGCACACTTCATAGAATACATAATGCCCTCCAACAGCAAGAAGGATTCTGCAAAATTGCTGACTACTGGTAATGTGAGCCTTATGGGATTTGACCAGTCTGGAGTCCGTTGCTCATGGACGTTAGGCGAAGGGTATTCGATTACTAGTAATCGAATAGTCATATCGGTTAGCGTTCCCAGCTACCACGCAAATGGTCCGGGGTTCGAATCTTTGCTGCTGGAAGGCAGTATGTGATATATCTTTGTTTACAATTGAGCCATCTTACATGGGGGTTTTGACCAGTAGAAGTGTTCCGCATGACTGATATGTCTTCCTGGCTGCCAGCCTGAGCCCTGGTAAAGGTCGTGGTCACCACCCGAGTCCTTGGGGGTGATCATAATGATCAGACTCACCTGGGGCCATGTGTCCCTCCCTCCGTGGACGTGGCCCATACAACCATCTCCAGGCCAGGGTCTTGTGTGCTGACGTGTCACGGGGCAAGAAGTGTAAGTTGACACGGGCGATAGAGTTGAGAGAACTCTTGACCACTATGGTCCATAGTGGGGGAAGTAGAATAAGAAACAGTTTTATCAACACTTTATCAAGATCTGAGGTTTGATTATACGCTCTCCGGCTGGTGTCATTGTATTATTATTATTATTATTATTATTATTATTATTATTATTATTATTATTATTATTATTGTTATTTCATTTTATTTTATTTATTTATTTTTTATTTTGACGTGTCCGTAATATTTTGACTCATAGTTTAGTTGATTATATTGATCTGTCGGTTTGTGTCCAAAGCCATGATAGACGTGTGGAAGTTCTCTCAACACTGAACACCCTCGCTTTTGGCTGTATGTGTCTTTATTTCTTTATTAATCTATGTATCCATATTTTTTTTTTATTACATGGGAGGCACCAGTCACGGGCTAACGTCCACATCAAGACCGGGTCTTAATTAGATATACGGGATGGGGTGTGAAAGGGGAAAAGGAGAGACGAGGGAAAGTATTTACGAATTTTGGGAGGAAGTGAATGACATGTCTGATGTACCTGCCTCTTTGTATATCTCTCTATATTTGTATCATTCTGTCTTTACCTCTGGACCAATCTGTCGGTCTCTGTCGACTAGTCAAACTCTCTAGAGAGTAATCATTTATCTATCTCTCTATATGCAGATAATCATTTATCTGTCTCTCTATATCCGGTCTATTACCAGTATCTCCCTTGGCATTAACACGGATGGGATGAATAGCACATAGTAACTCATTCACCTTTGATGGAGGGGGAGGAGAGGAGGGTCATTTTTGGAGGCCCAGGACTTGCTAACCCTGCCTTGCTGGGTGACAAAGACCACGGGGCGCCCAATGCCCAGCTTTTTAACCACGTTCTCGGGGTCTGTTTCCCGTTACTGATAACGTCACAGTTGGATTGGCGATGTTTGAAAGTCATTTGCTAAGGTCATTTATCGTCGTGGAAATGAATAGTCTATTTTTTTCTTCTTAATGGCCTGATGCCAGCTGGAGTAGGTAGGATTGTGGGTATTACCCTCCACGATCGCTGAGCACGTTTGAAAGGCCCGGCCACAATACCCAAGGGTCGTGTGCCGTCCGTGTTTTAAGGTGTCGTACTGTAGTGCTCAAATATCGCACCGTCCTGCTCAATGGGGTTGTACCATAGTGCTCAAATATCGCACCGTCCTGCTCAAGAGGTCGTACCATAGTGCTCACATGTCGCACCGTCCTGCTCAAGTGGTCGTACCATAGTGCTCATATATCGCACCGTCCTGGTCAAGGGGTCGCACCATGATGCTCACATATCGCACCGTCCTGCTTAAGTGGATGGATTTGTGTGAAGGGAGTAGATATGATCTGGGTCGGGTTGTTGAATGCCTCGCCCTGTTGAACAGTCATGTTTACTTCGAAGAAATTCTGTGGGAAATACAAATGGAGATGTATGTGTGTGTGTGTAAGGAAGGTCGTGTTGATGTCTGGTCTTCAGTTGTCAGCTTGATAAATGGTGTCGAAGTGAGTCTCGTGTCTTTGGTCTATGTATGGCCAAGCTTTTCTTCTTTTTTTTTTCTGGTTCCTTGGAAATATTGAAACAAAACTCGTCCACGTTTGTCTTAACTTGTAGGTTAAGTCAAATGCTTCTGGCTAGGTTTGCGCCTACTGGTGTTAATATTATTGACCGGTGTGAGGAAATGTGTCTATCTCTTGGACGAATAGAGTGTAGGCCTATGATAGTAGGTTGTGATGTTCGGACAAATGCTGTTGTTGACTTAAGAAGCGAGTGTTGTTTGGTCGCTGGCTGTCTCGTGAGCCAGGTAATGTGAGTCTCAGGTTCCTCCCACCTGTGTAGGTTATGATGCCCCACGGTGATGACACACGCTCCTGTTGTTGAATAACCCGTGGGGGCCTACCTTAGGTCGTGGTGTGGACCACCACCTCTCGATGTGGTCTGTTGGCTCTCAGCCTCAACGCCTTCCTAAAACTTTTATGTTTCTTTGTAGGTTTATTCATTGGCTGAGAATTATGTGTGTGTGTGTGTGTGTGTGTGTGTGTGTGTGTGTGTGTGTGTGTGTGTGTGTATGTGTGTGTGTGTGTGTGTGTGTGTGTGTTTATTATGGAATGAGCGATTGCAGGTGCTATTCCCACTTGAATATCGGCCTTGTGAGCAAAACCAAAAAAAATAAATTACCATAAGATGAATTACCATACATGATTAAATACGATTCACACTACTTAGAAAACCATAAAAACTTAAGGGCGAGAAACCCATGTGTTTATCCCAGCAGCTTGACCCCTGTGGCTATATTGTCGGCAGGGGGGGAACACACGCGGAAGCTAGAGAAAGATGTGCGAGTGTGTGGCGGCGTCATGACAGACGTATGTGTAAAACTGGATTAATTAGTGGAGTGGCGAGGTGGTTGTGCCACCTCCCCAGCGGATCGAGAGACGACAGTAGGTGAGCTTGTGCTGGGACGCGTCTCTCCCGCAGGGAAAACTGTGCTGGGACTGATGCTGTTCTCATTTGCATATATGACAGACGAGAATCTAGAATTCCGTCTGCTAGAAAAGCGAGTGAGGTTTGAATCGGCCACTAGGCTGATGGGTTTACTAGAAAAGGAATGAAAGAGATGCCTTTTTTTAAGTTTTATACTAGGCGTGGGTGTAAGCACCATTGTATAACGGGATTGAAATACATAATAGATATAGGTGTCATTTATCTCAGATGACCTAACCTTCAGCCATCGGGGTGAGGGGGGGCGAAAAAAAAGGCTCCCGTTTTCTTCTCAAAGGTGAATGGGGGGGCTGGATTCTGCGAAGCCTTCAAGACGAGAGAAAAGGCCAAACTAGTGACACTGGCCAGGCTAATTATACGTCGACAATGGAATATTATTGTGTGCCAACATTACCTTCCCCTGACACCCCAAGTTGGCGTATAAGAAGTTTGGCGAATATCATTCGTAGCCTTTACCCTCTCTCGGTTGAAAGTCCGAATTACTGAAAGAAAACGGCTTGAAGTCGCCCCCAGAGTTTAATTACTGAGCGAAAATGGTGTGTGTGTGTGTGTATGTATGTATGTATGTATATATATATATATATATATATATATATATATATATATATATATATATATATATAGAGAGAGAGAGAGAGAGAGAGAGAGAGAGAGCACCCTTGTGGCATTTCCAATAAGTATTAAAGATTCGGGGTTCGATCCTCCTCACTTGACCACCTGCAGGAAGTAGCAGCCGCGGGCCGTCCAGCCCTGGTAGGCCTAAGACTACAAGACTAGAACACTCGAACCCACCACCTCTACCTGTCGTTTGCGTCCCCAAACAGCCACACGGATCAGAAGAACACAGGGTAGTTTGGCCCTCGACCGAGCTGTCGGGGTTAGAGACGCGCCCACGACACTAACGGAAGGTATACCGTGTGATCATACTACATCAGGGTAGCCAAGGTTGTGGAGTAGTTGCAGTGTCACTGATATTGTACACTTCAGGGTTACCAACGACGTACATCCCGATAGCATTACATGGCAGGGTTACCAACATGTGGCATTATCATAACCAACCTTGTACAGTTCAGGGTTACTCGTGTACAACATCCGGGTAGCCAACATTGTACTGTGGTTGCAGTCATACCAAAGTATATAAGACCTCGGTTGCCAACAATGTGCCATAATTGCAGGGTTACCAAAGTACAACATCCGGGTAGCCAACACTGTACCATAATTGCAGGGTTACCAAAGTACAACATCCGGGTAGCCAAGAATGTACCATAATTGCAGGGTTACCAAAGTACAACATCCGGGTAGCCAACAATGTACCATAATTGCAGGGTTACCAAAGTACAACATCCGGGTAGCCAAGAATGTACCATAATTGCAGGGTTACCAAAGTACAACATCCGGGTAGCCAAGAATGTACCATAATTGCAGGGTTACCAAAGTACAACATCCGGGTAGCCAAGAATGTACCATAATTGCAGGGTTACCAAAGTACAACATCCGGGTAGCCAAGAATGTACCATAATTGCAGGGTTACCAAAGTACAACATCCGGGTAGCCAAGAATGTACCATAATTGCAGGGTTACCAAAGTACAACATCCGGGTAGCCAAGAATGTACCATAATTGCAGGGTTACCAAAGTACAACATCCGGGTAGCCAACATTGTACCATAATTGCAGGGTTACCAAAGTACAACATCCGGGTAGCCAACAATGTGCCATAATTGCAGGGTTACCAACATGCAACATCCGGTAAGGCAGCAGTGTACAGTTGTTGCAGGGTTGCCAACGTGAAATATGGGGCTACCCAACCCTGAACAGCTGTTGCAGGGTTACCAACAGACAACTTTCTGCAAGTCATCAGTGTACATTACTTGCAGGGTTACCAACATACAACATCCGGTAAGCCAGCAGTGTACATTAGTCGCAGTGTTGCCAAAGTACCACAACCGGGTAGCCCACATTTCACTATAATTGCAGTAGTGCCAAAGTATCAGACCCGGATAACCAGCAGTGGACCATAATTGCAGGGTTACCAAAGCACAACATCCGGGTGGCCAGCGCGGCAGGGTTACCAACCAACTTGCCACATCCAGATATAACCAATAGTGTACGGCTTTTGGGGGGAGACAACGTCGCACAGAGGAAGGGGCGGGGGTTGCCTCCTGCTGGACCATAGATGGAGCAGGAGGGGTTTTTTTTAGGGGGGGGGGTAGTAGGAATAGCTGGGGGGGGGGGGTTGGGTAGTAGGAATAGCTGCGTGAATATGGGGGGGAGGGAGGAGAGGGGGGGTGGGTTAAAGTGGATACCATTTATGTAATATTTCTTTGTACTAGGAGTGGGGGGGGGGAGAGGGAGGGGTGGGAGTGTGAACAAAGGAGGCGAGTGGGGGAGGAGGAGGAGGAGGAGGAGGAGGGGAAGACTGAGGCAGCAACACCCCCCCAATCCCTCCTCCTCCTCCTCCTCCTCCCCCCTCACAACACTCCACCGCTCTTGTTATTGTTGTTATTTTTAATTACGGGCCCCACATTCTCCGATGATCATCGTAATTATTTCTCTTTATCGCTATCGTGGGTTTGACGAGGGGGTGTTCTCGTAGATGCTGTGTGTGGGAGGGGTTGAGGGGGTGGTAGAGGTTTGCTCAGCGTGGGGCTGAGGTGTTTTGTGATGAACGGCCACTGAGACAGCTGAGGGAAGACTGGTGGAAGATGTGAAATGGTGGAGCGGCGCCACATGGTGCCTGAGACACGTCCCCGGGACTGGAGGAGTGGCGGGCGATGTTGTGGGGGGAGTGGATGTTCCAGCCAACTGGAGTGCTGACGGAAAGGAAGAAGGACGAGTAAGTGAGTGAGTGAGTAGGTGAGTGGGTGAGTGTGCGTACACACAGCGGCGCCTCAGCCAGGTCTAAAACGGCCCAGCATAGTACGAAGCTCGGCCGGTACCCTCTGCAGTACACGTCGTTAAGGCACACAAGGTTCTTCTGTTGTGGGAAGGGGGGGGCAAGCATCACACACACACACACACACACACACACACACACACACACACACACACACACACACACGAGTCACTGCAGGGCTGGAAGGCAGTGGTCCGTACCATCGTGTACAGGGAGGGAGGAGGTATGTAGGGAGGCAGCGAGGGGCGGGCGGGTGGGTGTAGGGCGCGCGGGGGTGGGTGTGTGTGTGTGTGTGTGTGTGTGTCAGACCTCAGAGTGGAAAGGTTTACGAAAACTCGTGGTGGTGGTGGTGGTGAGGTAATACGTGAACAAAGGATGTAGAGAACGTGATGGCCGACTCGTAGCCCGCCCCCCCGCGCCATAAAGAATGTGAAATCAGATGTTGGGAAACTGATGTTGCCGCGGTATATTGTCTTGGGGGGGAGGAAGTTTAGGGTTTGTTTGGCACGGAAACAGTTTCAGAATATGTCCGATGCTGGAGACAGCGCGGGGAAAGGCGCCACAAGGAACTGTAGAGCACAGGTGAAGGTAGATGTGGACGTGGTGTGCGACGAGATAAAAGATCTGTAAATGATAGCGTATCAAACTCTCTCTTATCCTAGTGGGTCGTCTGGGTCTCTCTCTCTTATCCTAGTGGGTCGTCTGGGTCTCTCTCTCATCCTAGTTGGTCGTCTGGGTCTCTCTCTCACCCTAGTGGGTCGTCTGGGTCTCTCTCTCATTATAGTTGGTCGTCTGGGTCTCTCGCTTATCCTAGTGGGTCGTCTGGGTCTCTCTCTCTTATCCTAGTTGGTCGTCTGGGTCTCTCTCTCTTATCCTAGTGGGTCGTCTGGGTCTCTCTCTCATCCTAGAGGGTCGTCTGGGTCTCTCATCCTAGTGGGTCGTCTGGGTCTCTCTCATCCTAGTGGGTCGTCTGGGTCTCTCTCATCCTAGTGGGTCGTCTGGGTCTCTCTCTTATCCTAGTTGGTCGTCTGGGTCTCTCTTATCCTAGTGGGTCGTCTGGGTCTCTCTCATCCTAGTGGGTCGTCTGGGTCTCTCTCATCCTAGTGGGTCGTCTGGGTCTCTCTCTCTCATCCTAGTTGGTCGTCTGGGTCTGTCTCTCATCTTAGTGGGTCGTCTGGGTCTCTCTCTTATCCTAGTGGGTCGTCTGGGTCTCTCTCTTATCCTAGTTGGTCGTCTGGGTCTCTCTCATCCTAGTGGGTCGTCTGGGTCTCTCTCTCATCCTAGTTGGTCGTCTGGGTCTCTCTCATCCTTGTGGGTCGTCTGGGTCTCTCTCATCGTGGTGGGTCGTCTGCGTCTCTCTCATCCTAGTGGGTCGTCTGGGTCTCTCTCTCATCCTAGTGAGTCGTCTGGGTCTCTCTCTTATCCTAGTGGGTCGTCTGAGTCTCTCTCTTATCCTAGTGGGTCGTCTGGGTCTCTCTCTCATCCTAGTGGGTCGTCTGGATCTCTCTCTCATCCTAGTGGGTCGTCTGGGTCTCTCTCTTATCCTAGTGGGTCGTCTGGGTCTCTCTCTCATCCTAGTGGGTCGTCTGGTTCTCTCTCTCATCCCAGTGGGTCGTCTGGGTCTCTCTCTTATCCTAGTTGGTCGTCTGGGTCTCTCTCATCCTAGTGGGTCGTCTGGGTCTCTCTCTTATCTTTGTGGATCGTCTGGGTCTCTCTCATTCTAGTTGGTCGTCTGGGTCTCTCTCTCATCCTAGTTGGTCGTCTGGGTCTCTCTCTCATCCTAGTGGGTCGTCTGGGTCTCTCTCTTATCGTAGTGGGTCGTCTGGGTCTCTCTCTCATCCTAGTGGGTCGTCTGGGTCTCTCTCTCATCCTAGTGGGTCGTCTGGGTCTCTCTCTCATCCTAGTGGGTCGTCTGGATCTCTCTCTCATCCTAGTGGGTCGTCTGGGTCTCTCTCTCATTCTAGTTGGTCGTCTGGGTCTCTCTCTCATCCTAGTGGGTCGTCTGGGTCTCTCTCTCATCCTAGTGGGTCGTCTGGGTCTCTCTCTTATCCTAGTGGGTCGTCTGGGTCTCTCTCTCATCCTAGTGGGTCGTCTGGGTCTCTCTCTTATCCTAGTTGGTCGTCTGGGTCTCTCTCATCCTAGTGGGTCGTCTGCGTCTCTCTCTCATCCTAGTGGGTCGTCTGGGTCTCTTTCATCCTAGTGGGTTGTCTGGGTCTCGCTCTATCCTAGTATGACTGTAGGTTGGTCAGGGGTAGGACGCGCCGAGCATGTGATCGCTAACACTAGGAACAGTGAGGGTGAGGGTTGGAAGCCGCCCCTCACACGACGCTGGTAGCAACGCGTCCTCCCGACAGACCAGACCTGATGGACACGGGGAATGCGATGGCAGAAATGGAACGTGAATGAAATTAAGGCGAGAGATGATGATGATGAGAGGGAATTAAGAATGTGGAACATGCTGGGAGGAGGGTACGGGGGAATATGAATATTGGCCAAGGCAGATAGAGTGTCGAAGAATCAAGGTGACTGACGAAAGAAGAAGACATGAGCAAAGTTTACATATATGACACATGAGGTGTGTGATCCGGAGCGAGACAGCTGACCCCATACCGGAGGGATGTTGGCCATGTGAGTAGTTTGAGAGATGGATGTATATGTATGGCCCTGGAAGACGGAGGCAGGGGCTCTCTCGTGAAGGCACAGGTGGATTGAGGTGGAGATGGAGTGCCGGGGGGAGGAGACTAGACGATGATGGAGAGTGGTGAAAGACTTGGGCATCTACGGGATCGTCAAGGACGTGATGGTTGGTCAAGTTGAAGTTGAAATACTTGACGGAGTTGAGACCAATGAATGAAGGGTGGTAAAAAAGAAAAAAAAAAAGCTGTTTCTTAACCCTCTTATGACGACAGGGGTTAAGATGGAGTTAACAAGCGGTAGTGAATTCATATGGGGAGGTGACTTGAGGTGAAGGGAGGTGGTGATAGACATACAGGATGAGGGAAAGTTAAGATGAGGTGGGGTGTGGGGATGTGTGGGGCATGGGGCTGTCACGGAGGAAGTGGGAAGTATGTGTGGACATGCTGGGGGGTAGGTGGGTGTGTGGAGGGGGAGGAGGGAGGCCGTGGTGCGGGAACCTGCTCCAGGACCCAACACGGATCCATTCTACCCAGCCCGGATAACTAGTTCTTGTGACACACGGGACCAACTCCAGGCAACTGTATGTGTGCACACGCCGGACGCCACCAAACTCCACCTTCGTTTGATGGAAGTTCCGTTTAGCATTCCACGGTTCCTCTGACATGTCAGTAATGATCATGATATCATTATCATTTATTATTATTATTATTATTATTATTATTATTATTATTATCCTCGAAGGCTCAGTCATCTGTTCCTGGCACTATTTTTATCCTTCTCTTAGCTTTAGATTTGTCAGAATATTTGACGGTTTTTCAAAACGTAAACTCTTTGCTCACCTGAGAATATAGTTCATATGAATGCGCACTATTCATAGAACACATAATGCCCTCCAACTGCAAGGATTCGAACCCGGACCTTTTGCGTGTTAGCTGGGAACCCTAACGGCTCGAACCGGGTTCGAATCCTTGCAGATGGAGGGCATTATGTGTTCTGTGAAAAGTGCGCGTTCATATGCATTATATTTGTGTTCATATACCTCCACGTTTGACAGTATAGTTCTGTAAAATAGTAACTTCTGGTAATGTGAGCCTTATGGGATTTGACCAGTTTGGACCCCGTTGCTCATGGATGTGAGGCGAAGGGTATTCGAATACTAGTAATCGAATAGTCATTTCCCTATTAGGGGCGAGCATAGCATATCGGTTAGCGTTCCCAGCTACCACGCATATGGTACGGGGTTCGAATCCTTGCTGTTGTAGGGCATTATGTGTTCTATGTAAAGCGCGTGTCATATGCACAACATTCGTGATATATATATATATATATATATATATATATATATATATATATATATATATATATATATATATATATATATATAGATAGATAGATAGACTAATAGATGTCATCTTGGACACTGGTTTGGATCACTGGAGCCGAATTTGACTGGGGTCACCTCAGGACTTTCTCCACTGAGGTGGTTTTGTATGTGTCCAGGTCGCCTCAGAGAAGGTTTTATGTGGAATTTGGACGACTTACGTTAGTTTTCCGACGAAATTGGCCTCATTAACATAAATCGGCAAATATTGGCCAAACTATGAAATTATCATAAAAAACGTCATTGTTAAACCGATCTTAATTCTTTAACTACACAATTCGGAAGTTGAGCCACAGTTCTGCCTGGAAGCGAAGAAATTAGTCTTGTTTTCAAGAAATGGCAATTGGTAAACATTCGCCATCTTAAATGGTAGTCAACGGAGACAGTTGAAAAAAAAAAAGGGACCAGACTTGGCTCAGGCTGGTCCAGTGGTTGTGGGGAAGACTGTTGTGTGAGGAGGAGGTAAGGCACGGGTGGGCCGACTGATGACAGGACCTTACTGTATCTTTGGCCTGGTGAGCTACGAGGAGTATCATTACTGTCCCTGGACCGGTACCGCCAGGGGATTTGAGAACGCACCTACCAGATTATTGTTACCCTGGGATCATGATGCTGCTGGCGAACGTTTGTTGCAGCGCTTGATTCTCCTGGCTCATGTTGTTACCTGCCAGCCCTGACCCTCTACCCTCCCCCTCTTGGTGCCACTCCCTCTTAGTCTTTCTCTTGGTGCCAGTATCTCCTGACCTCCTTCTCTTGATGCTACTACCTCTTGGCTTCCCTCTTGGTACCACCATCTCCTTTCCTCCCTCTTGGGACCACTACCTCCTGGCCTCCCTCTTGGTACCACCATCTCCTGGCCTCCCTCTTGGTACCACCATCTCCTGGCCTCCCTCTTGGTACCACCATCTCCTGGCCTCCCTCTTGGTACCACCATCTCCTGGCCTCCCTCTTGGTACCACCATCTCCTGGCCTCCCTCTTGGTACCACCATCTCCTGGCCTCCCTCTTGGTACCACCACCTCCTGGCCTCCCTCTTGATACCACCACCTCCTGGCCTCTCTCTTGGTACCACCACCTCCTGGCCTCTCTCTTGGTACCACCACCTCCTGGTCGCCTCTTTGGTGCTGATGTTCCTCGATGGTAATCGACACATAACCGACCATCAACGCTGTTTTATAGATAAAAGATCATGTTGAACGAACGTGATTGAATTCTTTAGTCATGGATAGGATGACCAGAGCTCCAGAATACCTGTCGATGCTGAATACATGGACCTTCACGTGACGAACGGGGTTCCCGAAGCCCTGGTCCTGGGTCCCATCCTTTTCATCATGTACATCAACACCCAAAGGACACAGGACCCACCTTGGGAAAAATCGAGTTTTGCCGACGACTTTAGCGTTCGGTGATACGTACAGCCTAGTCAAAGGAAAACGAGATTCAGAGAAATCTAGACAAATTGTTAGAGTAGGCAGAGACATGGTAAATGAACTTAATAGAGACTGATGCAGGTGCAATTCGCTTCGGCACCAAGAGCATAAATCACTTATAAAGTCGCCTGGTAAACCATTGTTAGAAGTTAAAGAGAAAAAAAAGAGTCATTGGATTGATTGTGACTTACGACCTTAATACGGTAAACAATGCCCAATTGCGTACAATAAAGCCAACAGGATGTGAGGATTTATAGCCAAACATAAAAACTACAAAATAAAGGATATAGGATGTATCCCTTATTACGCCCCCCAGGTCAGGCCTAATATGGAATATGCTGCTGACGTATGGTCACCAAACCTGGTCAGACGTGAAGAAAAAACAATAGAACGAATTCAAAGGATATTGACTAAACTAATACCTTACCTCAAGTATAAGGAAAGACACGAAGATATAAGATTTCTCTCTCTTAGAAAGCACAAACTCTTTGGAGATCTGACGCAAGTCTGTGATATAACCAACTCGACAACACAGCCTACGGCAATGTCTCCCCCTGAAGCAGAGATTCAGTGACCTGACATGAATGGTCTGAAGAGGAAAGGAAGATGTGTGCCAGCCAGCACCGTGGTCAGAAAGTGTCTGGTCAGCTGCAGAGTAGCTGAACACACACAGAGGGTCGGACCCCCTGCAGAGGTAGTCAACGCAGAGAGGACATGAATACCTTCAGCTCAAGGCCAGAGAAACGCTTCAGTGATACGTGTCATCAGACCATAATCCTAGGGGGGGTTGTCCGTCCGTCATCATTTGTGTCTTAACCTCCGCCTTTCTTGTTCCAGGATCCAGACAGACCCGCACCCCCAAACCAAACCCCCCCACAGTGCTGCCATTCTCAGACGGGTACGAAACGTTCTTCTACCTAACCACACTTTACTATAGAATTTCCGTGTGTGTATGATCCCCCGATCTCGATCTCTCGTATAACACGAGGGTTTTTTCCTGCCGACGGTTGAACCGGAGGGAGAGGTGGGATGGGAGGCGCCCTTCTGTTTTACTATCCTGTTTCTGCTTCCGTGCTCAGCGTAATTCTTAAGAGATGACCTTGTCATAGACATTCAAGTCTCCTTGTTATCTGCCCTTCCTCGTTACTCCCTCTTGATACCACTACCCTCTGGCCTCCCTCTCGGTGCCACTACCCTCTGGCCTCCCTCTCGGTGCCACTACCCTCTGGCCTCCCTCTCGGTGCCACTACCCTCTGACCTCCCTCTTGATGCCACTACCCCCTGGCCTCCCTCAAGGTTTGTCCTACTCCTCTGTAGCTTCCACGTCACTTGGTGTACGCTGGCGGACGTCTGAGAAGACTGGCACTGTACCCTCGCGTGCATCTTGCTGGTTCGTCTCAGTACCACCTTCCCTGGTTAGGGTGCTGTGTCACAATGCTGTGTGCCCACCTTACAATTTGTGGATTTTGTTTGTACAGCTATGCCGTGTTTGCCTTGATTTCCTGTGATGGTGTTCAGAACGAGGTTGTTGTTCACGGTCTTATGTAGTTTACCGACAGTGTTGTCGTCCAGTTCAGGGTATAGTGTACATTAGATTCCCTGACATTTATTTGTGTGTCTCTTTTCGGTGGTTCTGTGAAGTGGAAGGGAGTCTGAAGAATTTAGATAGGTGGTGTTCCCCCCCGACGCCCATAGTGTGTGTGCGCGCCCTCGCCATGACATTCCATGGCGTTCCCTGCGTCTCTGCTAACGCCCTCCTGACCTCTGACCCTTGGCGAGGTTGGCCGTCCACTACCTGGGCCAGATGATGTTCATCTGCTGTGCCATGTCCTGAGTTTGGCCGTCCCCGTGGCTGGGGATATCTTCCCCCCCTCGTGACCCACACACACACACACTCTCTCCGCTGGTCCTTTGACCTTCACTGTAGGTTGTCTACCCTCGCTGCAGGTGGGCCTGCCTGCGGCCGTGCCTGTAGGTGAGGTAGAGCGCCGGTGCCAGTTGGAGAGAGACCCCCAGGGCGGCACAGTCTCCCACTGGGTTAGCTGCATCCTGGTGAAATTCACCAGCAGTACAGGAACTGTAGTCGTCTTCCTGTATCCTCCCATAGTCTCGCATGGTTCCTTATTATTTGATTTCCAAGCACCACAGTCCAACCCAACCACCTCCTCTATTTCCGCTAGAAACCTTGCATAATAAGGAACAAAATCAGCTTCCCGAACCCTTGGTTCATCGTATTGTGCTTCAGTTATTTTTTCTCCTGATCCGCTGTGTCGTATCTACCAGGGTTTCATGTCATCCCAGCCGGGGGTATTGCTCGTATATCCAGGGCTCTTCTTCCCTGCGTCTTCCTTCTAGCGAAAGTGGAATCGAATGCCTTCCACCTTATTGAATTTCCTACCGTCGCCTCCCGTCCACCGTGCCTCTCCTTCACCCGCTATGCTGCCGCCTCTCTCTCCCTCTCTCTCTCTCCAACTGTTCCTGTGAGTTGTCTATGTGTATCCCAGCTCCCCAACCCTCGACGTGGGACACTCGACTGGCTGCCGCTTCCCATCGCTTCTGTGTGACGACCAGCCACACGATGGTTGGCCGTTATAATACTGTTATACCGTACATCAGTGTAGAGTTTCCTTTCTTCTCTGGTCTTTACGTCTTCGTAATGCCTTCTTCACACTCTCAAGAATCGGGTCTACAAACACTTGGAGAAGGCGTGATTGAAGACCCCTTTACATACACGTGTTACTTGGTAAACTCATTACTGTATCTTTTCAACCGACACGTGTGGCGTCCAAGGAGGTTCATTGATTCCTGTATCATGTCATGTCTTCTGAAGGTGAGGTACAGGTGGTGGCCCTGCCTGCCTGTGGGTGACTCAGGTACAGATGGTGGCCCTGCCTGCCTGTGGGTGAGGTATAGATGGTGGCCTTGCCTGCCTGTGGGTGAGGTACAGATGGTGGCCCTGCCTGCCTGTGGGTGAGGTACAGATGGTGGCCCTTGCCTGCCTGTGGGTGAAGTACAGATGGTGGCCCTGCCTGCCTGTGGGTGAGGTACAGATGGTGGCCCTGCCTGCCTGTGGGTGAGGTACAGATGGTGGCCCTGCCTGCCTGTGGGTGAGGTACAGATGGTGGCCCTGCCTGCCTGTGGGTGAGGTACAGATGGTGGCCCTGCCTGCCTGTAGGTGGGGTACTGATGGTGGCCCTGCCTGCCTGTAGGTGAGGTACAGATGGTGGCCCTGCCTGCCTGTGGGTGAGGTACAGATGGTGGCCCTGCCTGCCTGTGGGTGACTCAGGTACAGATGGTGGCCCTGCCTGCATGTAGGTGAGGTACAGATGGTGGCCCTGCCTGCCTGTAGGTGAGGTACAGATGGTGGCCCTGCCTGCCTGTGGGTGAGGTACAGATGGTGGCCCTGCCTGCCTGTGGGTGAGGTACAGATGGTGGCCCTGCCTGCATGTAGGTGAGGTACAGATGGTGGCCCTGCCTGCATGTAGGTGAGGTACAGATGGTGGCCCTGCCTGCCTGTAGGTGAGGTACAGATGGTGGCCCTGCCTGCCTGTGGGTGAGGTACAGATGGTGGCCCTGCCTGCCTGTAGGTGGGGTACTGATGGTGGCCCTGCCTGCCTGTAGGTGAGGTACAGATGGTGGCCCTGCCTGCCTGTGGGTGAGGTACAGATGGTGGCCCTGCCTGCCTGTGGGTGAGGTACAGATGGTGGCCCTGCCTGCCTGTGGGTGAGGTACAGATGGTGGCCCTACCTGCATGTAGGTGAGGTACAGATGGTGGCCCTGCCTGCCTGTAGGTGAGGTACAGATGGTGGCCCTGCCTGCCTGTTGGTGAGGTACAGATGGTGGCCCTGCCTGCCTGTAGGTGAGGTACTGGTGATGACAGCTGGTGACACTAGGTGAGGCACAGGTGGTGATGACCCTAGCTGTAGGTAAATCACAGGCGGTGAGCAGGATGTGTTCCTTGTTTAGCTGGTCGCCAGCTGTCTCCCACTTACACCATCTGGCTATGTCACCCTACCTTCTGTGCCTCACTCGTCCTTAGGATGTACCCTTCGTCACAGAACCAGCCACAGAAGTGACAATTTTGACATGGGTCGGTCTCGTATACCAGTTCTGCTTAAGTGTTCGTTCCCGCTGTGTGTATCATTAGCTCTGTATATTATAGTGATAATGATGATAATGAGCGGCACTTGCGTTGTTCAACTTTTATATATTTATTGATTTATTCATTTATTTATTTATTTATTTAGTCATTTTTTTTGTAGTTTTCAAAAAAAAAGGGGGGGGGGACAGAGAAGGGGGCCAAGTGAGGATATTCCCTCAAAGGCTCAGTCCTCTGTTCTTAACGCTACCTTGCTGACGAGGGAAATGGCGAATATGTATGATTTTATATATATATATATATATATATATATATATATATATATATATATATATATATATATATATATATTGCAGAAGTCTGGATGGTGTTTGTCTGCCATCATGTACATACATGAGAGAACATGTGTCCATGAGTGTCGTACTTCATATGAAAATTCCTGTCGCTACCAGCCCCTCCCTCGAAATTTAATTAGCCAGTGACCTTCGCAGCGGTCACGGATGGTGTAAGTCCGGAGTTCTTATCGTGTATTGTACCGGAGTTGACCCCCGTGGTACTAGTGCGTCCAGAAACCGACGCACCCTATCCCACATAATGTCCCACAGGCACTTAAGTTGCCACCCAGGGTTGACAATGATAATGATGGTAAGGATAAGTCTATGATGATGATGACTATTACTTAGAGGTGTAAAGTCCCAACGACAACGAAAGGCTGAAACTGTGCGAAGGGAATCCACCACACAGTGTGTGTGGGCAGTGGCGGTGTGAATGATGGAATGGGTGGGAGGGAGTGGGTTAAAGCAGACGTGTATAACATTGATGACGGGGTGACAGTCGTCTGCTGACAGTGGTTGAGGATGTGGCGTGGCTTGATCAGCAGCGAGCTCACGAACTGGGACGGGTTCGATGTATATGTATTGCGTGAACTTGCCGCTCGGGGACGAGGGATCTCTCTCTCTCTCTCTCTCTCTCTCTCTCTCTCTCTCTCTCTCTCTCTCTCTCTCTCTCTCTCTCTCTCTGTGGTGGTAGGAGGTGACGTGGACGCGAGTGCAGTGCAAGGATGATCGTGCCCAATTGCCCAGGAAGGTTCAGAGAATGGTTTAGAGATAGTTAAGGGGGGGGGGACCATTTTGTTGAAAGCCTCTATGATTGGAAGTTCAAGAAGGACTAAGGATGATCTTGCGTGCTCTCTTTTTCCCTCACACACACACACACACACACACACACACACACACACACACACACACACACACACACACACACACACCTTGTGCCGTGGTTGTCATCCACTGGATGGGGGGAGGTAGACCAAGCGTGGGGAGGTGTGGGCGAGTCCTGGGGAGAGCCATGGTTGTGTACACGTTCATCAGGGGTGGCGACGCGTGCCCCCGGAGTCTCCGGAAACTGTATATATATATATATATATATATATATATATATATATATATATATATAGAGAGAGAGAGAGAGAGAGAGAGAGAGAGAGAGAGAGAGAGAGAGAGAGAGAGAGAGAGAGAGAGAGAGAGAGTGGGTGGTTGGGGTGGCAGCCGTAGCACATGATGGTGATAGTGACGTGGTGCTGCCGACCACAGATCCTCGTCGTGTGCGACGCCCTCCAGGAGCCCGGTCGGTCGACTGAACAGCTGGGGAGGAGGAAGGGAGGGAGGGAAGGAATGGTGGCTTGTGAGGCGCTATGGGAGCGAGGCAGGAAGCGTGTGTGTGTGTGTGTGTGTGTGTGTGTGTGTGTGGTTACCGACTTTGCATATGCGGGGAGACTTTAACTCTCGCTTTTCCCTCACCACACGAGTATACTTAGTCATACTACCATGAGTCTACTTGAGTCATACTCTTCAGATATACTATTATCCTCACTACTGCGTGATCAGTGGACATGTGGCGTTCATGTACTCTCCCTTCGTCATGACGCAAAGATTTCCACACATCTTTCCTGCTCGTATATTTTTTTTTTTTTCGCTTAGTTACGTTATTATAGTTCGTGTGCCGCTGGCCATGTGTGTGTGTGTGTGTGTGTGTGTGTGTGTGTGTGTGTGTGTGTGTGTGTGTGCTCCTGGGAGGATGGTGTTGCCGTCTTGTCATCAATCAATAACGGCCGCCGCCTCACCCCCGTGAACCCGGCCAGCCGCCCCGCTGTCTCCCGCGCACTCACCGCCACCCCTCCTCCTCCTCCTCCTCCTCCTCCTCCTCCTCCAAATTCTTTTTTCTCCCCAAGACGAACGGACCCACCACCTTCCTCCCAGGCCGTCCGTCTCTCCAACTCTTAAGAAGCGATTGAGAGATAGTCTCTCCCTCAGTAACCCTAGAGATGATGGAATAGTTTGCACGGAACGTAGAGGTGTGAGTGAGTGGCTATGCTGCGATGGATGACGATCCTGTGACAGAATTTATCGATTCGACTCAGCGGTTATTTATGCGAATGTTGAATCATCTCAGCCTCGGCTAGGCTGATGAGTAGGTAGGTAAGGGAAAGGTGATAACGACCTCACTGTCTTTCCCGAGCCATCGAGGAAAGTTCACTGTACCCAAGATCCCGGGAAAGCTCGTGTGTGTCCTGGGGGAAAAATGGGTCCTTCTGCCGGCTCCCTCTCTCTCTCTCTCTCTCGCTCCCTCCCTACACGCCCGCGGGAGCCTCTCTCTCTCTCGCTCTCGCTCCGCGCCTCGTTTTCTGTTATTCCTCCTCTGGCTTATTGTCTGTTCCCGCCTTCTGCCTCTCCTACGGGTACACTCCAGGGTACGTATGTGTGGTGCGTACCGTTTACTTCACAATTCCCGGCCCTGATTTGTCAGCCGCTGTTGGGAGACGTGCGAGATGGGGTTGGAGACGGTGGCACCAGTACTCCCTCCTTCCCCCAGTGACTGGTGTGTGTGTTGTGTTCTGTGTGTGTGTGTGTGTGTGTGTGTGTGTGTGTGTGTGTGTGTGTGTGTGTGCGTGTGTGTGTGGTCTCTAGCCACACTGATGGGTCTGGGGACCCGCCATTCATTGTGGTCCTGGGGAAGGACAGAGAACAGACCAGATGGTCCATGACGAGACCTTTAATTGCTCCATAATAATCCGCAGTTCTCGTAGACACAGATTAGTGGAGCAGGAGGCCTCTTAAGGGGTTATGTGACGCCACTACCAACTGTGTGCAGACTGCTACGCTGGGATTGGATTCTGAAAAGGAGTTTAGAATAACCCTTCTTGGATCAGGACTAGTTAGTTACCTGGTAGCATGTGTTATGGACGTACTTGTCGAGCATTGATCAAGAGTCTTAGCCTTTACTGCATCAGGAGATCTAGTAGTCCAGTCCTCGTCCAAAATCTGCTGCTAAAAGATTTTTTGTTTTTTGGACACGTTGTTGTTAAAAATCTCTCCATTTCTGGTCAGTGCATCTCTGTGTAAAATGGAAAGAAGCAATTGCAAACTTTTGTTACGTCTCGCAGTCTGATTTTGCTTTTAGAGAGAGAATACTAATGAATCTTTGATCAGTCTTTCCTCAAATGGATGATATGAGAGTGAAGGAATTCGGTTTGGTTGCTTTTTGAATTCGTCTTAGTTTATCTTCTGGGACCAGGGTTGGTGAAGGGAACTCTCTAACAGCGTCTTCGCAGCCAGGCCTGACCTGGGCCTTATGAAAGGCATTGTATCATTCGTATAGTGATTGATATTTCTAACCGTGAATCCCACCATCTTGTTATTACAAGCACCTGGGCATTTTCTCTCTCGTCGGTATTTATGGCCATTACTTATATAATTTCGACCCGAGAATCTTTTCTTTTTCAGTTACTGATGATTTATCAAACGCTTCCTGTGATTCATATTTTTTAGCGGCTCATTCCATTGCTTCTCCCTAACATTGGAACCCATTTGCCATGGCCGACCAGTCCATGAGTTTGTCTAGATCCGTTTGAATCTACGGACAGTCCTCCTCTGACTGCGATGTATTTCCTAATTTCGTTTCTTCGGCAAATTTGGAAATTCTGGAGGTGAGTCCTCAGTGAGGTCTTGGGACCTTCCTCCACTGTGGTAGCGCCTCAGTGAGGTCTTGGGACCTTCCTCCACTGTGGTAGCGCCTCAGTGAGGTCTTGGGACCTTCCTCCACTGTGGTAGCGCCTCAGTGAGGTCTTGGGACCTTCCTCCACTGTGGTAGCGCCTCAGTGAGGTCTTGGGACCTTCCTCCACTGTGGTAGCGCCTCAGTGAGGTCTTGGGACCTTCCTCCACTGTGGTAGCGCCTCAGTGAGGTCTTGGGACCTTCCTGCAACTGTGGTAGCGCCTCAGTGAGGTCTTGGGACCTTCCTCCACTGTGGTCGCCACTGATATGGGTCTTTGGAAATTCCTTCCGCTATTATAGTTTCCGACGGGGGTCTTAGAACTTACCTCTCCCCTCCGGTAACCTGATGGGTCTTGGGACCTGCTGACTGTTTCTAAAGAGTTCGAGTCTCCTGTCTTACTAAGATGTGTTTCCTTGCACGTCTTGACTCTCTTGGTCCTCTCCGGAGAGACCATTAGAGTGAGTTTTTTTTTGCAAGGTGACGTCCACTCGTGATATCCTGCTCTGTAATCACAAATTTCCT
The DNA here is from genome assembly GCF_036320965.1 of Panulirus ornatus. NCBI lineage: Eukaryota > Metazoa > Arthropoda > Malacostraca > Decapoda > Palinuridae > Panulirus > Panulirus ornatus. The sequence continues at coordinate 6,149,733 of NC_092287.1, forward strand.
TTTGTTCTTTCTATTCTTTTTTTTTTATTTTCTTTTTGTATGTGTGGTGTGTGGGTGTGGTGGTGGAGTAGGGTGAAGGGGAGTGGGTGTAAGATGGTGGTAGCTCTTGATATGTCGAAAGCTTTTGTTAAGGTATGGGATAAGGTTCTTTTTCTCCAAACTCCATTTTCTTTTTCTTTTTTTCCACTTTGTCTTTTGGTGAGTCTATCTCCGCAGTGGTTGCCCGATCAGCCTGCTGGCGTCCGTACCAACAGCTGTGTTCCTTGAGGTTCAGTTCTGTCCTCACTCTTTTTTTTTTTCTCATGATGTTGGCCGACATGGCCACGGGTATGCCTCGTCATGACCATCTGCTCTCTGTCTCCATCTCATCGATCTACTCTGGCCTCGTCTACTTTCTGAAACCTCCCGTGTTGGATGGAGCGGCAGACCATGACGGAAACTGATTCGTGTAACGCCACTCGAAACGTAATTCCTTCCTGTTTCTTTGTCTACAACTCCTCACTATAGTCGCATCTCCTTCCATGTCTATACCATTTCAACGAGAGACAAACGTGTAAGTACCTCAGACGCCTTACGTAGTAGCTTAGCTTCCCCACATTACACAGTTTGTTTACTCAACTGACCAAAAAAAAGGAGAAAAGATAATTTCTTTTTTAGTTGTCAAAGACTCAGGTATATAAAGGCCTCCTGGTTCGTCGTCACATGTGTGGCGGCTTAAGGCACTGCCGCGGGGATGGCCTCCACAGGAACGTATTCTCCGTACATGGCGACTGTTGCTGGTGTTATATGGACATACGCCACATATATATACTCTGTGGAAGTTGGTTTGGGTTAGGGGGACATGTTGGAAGCAGGTTTCATGTCAGTACAATCATGTCATTTGATGTTTAAAAGAATTTATTTATGCACTATATTCCGTGAAGATATATAAGTGAAGAATTCCCAACACGTGTTTATTACGAACAGATGTTTCGCAAGTGTAAGTTTGAAATAGACAGTGATTAGAGTGTTGAACACGTGCATCTCTCCCGAACTGTGTCTTGAAAATGATGTACCATGGAAAATTAATCGTGTCGTTCACTGTACCGCATTGGAAGGAAAACAAAGCCAGTGTTGAGGTGGGCAGCTTTGGTGTGGTGGGGCAACGCATCCAGCCAACGATTCTTTGCGTCGTAAATAATCTTCCTCCCTCTTAACGTTCATCTCGACGTCAAGGACACCGTAGCCTTTGTTATAGATGTCTCGTCTCGAAGCCATCGCTGTCTGCTAAATGTACAGTGAGTCTTGTTGTACTTCTCCTTGACTGCAAGTTGGCGAGTTCAGCACAGGAGAACAAGACAGGATTCTTCACCTGCAGGACTCCGCCACAACATTTCGACCACCTCCTCCGAGACAAGGGGTATCCTGGGGATGAAAATACATAAGATCTAAAGGCTTATCAGAACCTGTTATCTGTGGAGTAAAGAGGCAGAGGACAGGACCATCTTCATGGATCATTACTTGTTGCCTGGAGGGCCCGGTTGTTACATGGCCAAGAGTGTTATACCACAAGGTAGTGAGCTTCAGCCACATTGGTTCCCGCCGTGGAAAGCTGCTGAGGAAAAGAAATAACCGAAGCTCATGAAACCTGATACCAAGGCAGTGTCACGACTGAAGCAGCTGTTGGGGCCCACTGGCTCTGACCTGCTCGGGGATGTCGGTGAGCCGTGGTCTGCCATGCATAACACAGACAGAACCACTGCGTCCAGTTCCTGTATAAGTTGACAACAGCTCCAGTCTGTTCTGGTGTTCTCAAGTTACTGATTGGTATGTTCTGACGCTCAGAAAGCCACGGTGAGATGAGGCAGTGGTCTGGTACTGTACGACTGTGCGTGCGGTACGACCATCTCTGGTCTTGTGGGTAAGATGACATCACCCTTGTAAGTTTGATTCTTGCCTTCCCTTTTAGTAGCAAAGCTAAGATGCCTTCGACACACTGCTACACACGGGTACACGCGCGCGTGTGTGTGTGTATGTTTGTGTGTGTGTGTGTGTGTGTGTGTGTGTGTGTGTGTGTGTGTGTGTGTGTGTGTGAGTAGCAGTAAGGAAGGAAGGGCAGTTGTGTGTAGTGTTGGTGTAGTATATAGGCTGGTGGTTGTGGTGGCTCATGGCTGTGGCTCAAGGGACGGCACCGGCCGCCTGACTAACACACCCCTCCTCCTCCTCCTACCTCCTCCTCCTCCTTCGCCGCCGCAGCACCGACTCTTAAAAGTCTTGGATGCCACGACGCTTGCCTCACCACCCGTGTTTTCCTTTTTATTTCAGATAGCCGCTACAAACCGTACAAGTGCCCCCACTGCCTTAAGAGCTACTCCTCCAAGTCCAACTTGAACACTCACGTGCGGGACCTGCACGCCGCCGTGCCACAGGTCTTCACGTGCCCCTACTGCAACAAGAAGTACTCCTCCAAGAACTCGCTCCGCTACCACATCACCATGTACCACCGGGAGGAGAGGAACAGGGACCAGGCCCTCCAGCACGCCATAGCCACCGCCCAGCTCATGCCGCCCTCCCACGGCCTCCACGCCAACCCAGCCAACGCTCAGGATCTCGCTAGACAAGAGCACCACCAGCAGCAACAGCAACAGCAGCAGCAGCAGCAGCAGCAACAGCAGATGCAGCAGCAGCAGCAACAACAGCAGCAGCAGCATCAGCAGCAACAGCAGCACCTCTACTGCCACATGCAGCAGCCCCAGGCAGCACAGCCGGAGCAACAGCTGGACCTGACGCTGCTGGAGGAGCACAAGTACCAGCTGTCCGCCGCCGTCAACAGCATGATGAGCGAGCCCAAGTGCCACCTGCCGCCCACCACCGCCCCCACCTCCACCACCCCCCAACACTGACGCCACCACCTGCCGCCCACCCTCACCTTCAACACTGACCCCACCACTTATCACCCACCCCACCCCACCATCTCCAACGCTGACCCCACCACCTCCAACACTAACGCCACCATATGTCGCCCAACCGACCACCTCCACCACTGACCCCCAGTAACTTTTGCCTACTCCAACACTTTTTTACCACCCCCAACAATGGCGCCACTACCTGTCGCCCACTTTTCACCGCCAACACTGACTCCCTATCTGTCGCCCATCCGACCACCTCCAACACTGACGCCACGACCCCTCGCCTCCCCCACCATCTCCAACACTGGCATCACCACCCGCCGCCCGCTCACGACATACCCCCAACACTGACGCCACCACTACTCTCACCATCCTCCAGCATTGACGCCACCCACTACCGCCAACTTTCCACCACCCCAACACTGATGCTGTCTCATGTCCTCCACCATCTCTGCCCTCACCAATGTCCACCTGCCGCCCACCAACATCACCAACATTCCCCAACGCCACCACCTGATGCTTACCAACCACCATCACCTCCAACACGACGCCGCCAATCCCTCTCTACAACAACACTCCTTCCTCCACCACCACTACCAACTGAAACCACCAACTCCAACACTGAAGCTACCAGCTCCACCATCCAAAAGTGAACCCACCACTTCCAACACTGAACCCACAACCCTTGTCACCCCAGCACTGAAGCTACCACCTTCAACACTGAAGCCACCACCTCCAACATTAAAGCTACTATCGTAACCACTCCAACACTAAACCGACAACCTTCACCATTCCATCACTGAAGCCACCACCTCCAACAGTAGAACTACCACCTCCACCACTCCAACACTGAAGCTTACCACCACCAGCATTGAAGCTGTCACCTTCACCACTCCAACACTGAAGCTACCACCCCCGCCACCCAAACACTGAAGCCACCACCTCCACCACCCCAATACTGAAGCTTTCAGTAACATCACTGAAACTACCACCACCAACACTGAAGGTATCACCACCACCACCCAACACTAGTTCTAGAAGTTACCACCTCCAACAATAGAATCACCACCTCCAACACTGAGGGTGTGATCTTAACTACTCCAACACAGAACCAACAACCTCCACAATCCAACACTAAATGCAACACCTCCAATACAGAAGTTACCACCTTCACCCCACCCAACATTGAAGCATTCACCTCCAACATTGAAGCATTCACCTCCAACATTGAAGCATCCACCTCCAACACTGAAGCATCCACCTCCAACACTGAAGCATCCACCTCCAACACTGAAACCATCATCCCATCACTTACGCCACCGTTACCACCTGTACTGACACCACCAACCCCCAACGCAAGCCACCCCAACACTGATGTCACGCCACCAATGATGCCACCCGAACACTGATGTCACCACCCAGCACAGATGCCACTACTTTGATTCTGACACCACTTCCCCTCAACACTGATGCCCCCTCCCCAACACTGACATCACTCCTAAACACTGATGCCCCCTCCCCAACATTGACATCACTCCCCACCCAAACAGTGATGCCACCACCCCAACACTGGCTCCACCACTCCAACATTGGTGCCACCGCTTCAGCACTGATGGGACCACCACTAAAACTGATACTATCATACCCAACACAGATGGTCCGACTTCCAACACTGATGGTCCGACCTCCAACACTGATGGTCCGACCTCGATGTCACCACCCCACCACTGAAACTGTTACCTCAAAAGTGACTTCACCTCCTATATACTCTGACGTCACCACTCCAACGCTGATGACACTACCCCAACACTGACGTCACCACTCCAGCACTGGTGCCACCACCCAACACCTATGCCACCTCCCCAACACTGACGTCACCACCCTAACATTGGCGCCACTACCTCCAACACTGATACCTTCATCCAGCAGTTATGCCACCTCCCCAGCACTGATTTCATCACCCCAACAGTGAAGTCACCTCCCCAACACTGATGCCACCATCTAGCAGTAATGCCACCTCCCCAACACCGACGCCACCACCCCAACACTGATGCCACCATCTAAGCATTGACACCACCACTACAACAGTGTTGCCAGCACCCCAGCGATGACGCCACGAACCAAACATTGACATCACCAGTGCAGCAATGATACCAGCACGCCAACACGTACACCACCACCACCCCAACAATGATACCAGCACACCAACACGTACACACAACAACCCCAACAGTGATGCCAGCACACCAACACTGACACCACCTATCCTAAGTCCGACACCAACACCCCAACAGTGATGCCATAAACCCCTACCACCCCCAGCATTGACGCCACTACCACCAACACTGTATGACGCTGCTTCCCTAGTACAGACGCCACCACCTCCAACACTGACGCCACCATCCCCAACCTCCAACACTGACGCCACCATCCCCAACCTCCAACACTGACGCCACCATCCCCAACCTCCACAACACTGACGCCACCATCCCCAGCTTCCAACACTGATACCACCATCACCAACCACCACCTCCAACACTGACGCGACCCACCATCACCAACCTCCAACACTGACGCCACCACCGCCAACACTGCGTGAGGGAGCGTCAGTATCATCCAGTACCCACTGCCAGCCACTCAGTATTATAGGAGGCTCGACCTACCTACCAGCCAGTATCCAATGTCGGTGTGTCAGTATTATACCAGGCTAGACGTACGTAGCTGCCGGGATCTACTAACGGTGTGTCAGTACTGTAGTAAGGTAGACCTACTTACCTATTGACAGTGTGTCAGTACTGTCGTAAAGTAGACCTACTTACTTATTGACAGTGTGTCAGTATTGTAGTAAGGTAGACCTACTTACCTTTTGACTGTGTCAGTACTGTAGTAAGGTAGACCTACTTACCTATTGACAGTGTGTCAGTACTGTAGGAAGGTAGACCTACTTACCTATTGACAGTGTGTCAGTATTATAGTAAGGTAGACCTACTTACCTATTGACAGTTTGTCAGTGCTGTCGTAAGGTAGACCTACTTACCTATTGACAGTGTGTCAGTACTGTAGTAAGGTAGACCTACTTACCTATTGACAGTGTGTCAGTACTGTAGGAAGGTAGACCTACTTACCTTTTGACAGTGTGTCGGTACCTACTTACCCACCAGCCAGTATTGTACCATGGTGATTGTACCACCTGTACCAGTGTGTGTGTGTGTGTGTGTGTGGGGTGGGCAGTGGTGACCCCACTGGAGGATGGGGTCACTGTGACCTATGGCTTGGTCACAGCCGAAGCATCATTGTTTTGGTGACCTGGTGTATAAATTGGGGTCTGGACCTGCCCACCTGGGTGTACCTGTGGGCTGGGTGTACTGTACATGTGGGGTCTGGACCTGCCCACCTGGGTGTACCTGTGGGCTGGGTGTACTGTACATGTGGGGTCAGGACCCTCCCTGTGGGCTGGGTGTGTGTGTGTGTGTATGGGGGGATGGTGTGAGGACCTCCCTGGCTGGGTGTATCTGACGGCTGGGTTGTCGTTCCAGAGGTGTCGGCTGCGGGGGACGGCGGCGTCGGCGGCGGCAGACGGTTCTCCCAGGCCACTTACAACGACCTGGCCCCCGGGGAGCAGTACGGCCCGAGGGGGACGACGTCGTCGTCGTCGTCGTCGGCGTCGGCGTCGTCGTCGTCGCCGGGCCACAGGTGCGGCCACTGCGGCCGGGAGTTCAGGTCGCGGAGTAACCTGAGCCGCCACGTCCGCGACCACCACACGGCCCACGACCCCAGCGCCGCCCTCTGCCCCGTCTGCGGCAAGAACTGTCGCAACCGCTCCAACGTCCTGACGCACATGTACCGCGTCCACCACGTCACCGCCCGCCAGTTGGACGCCTTCGCCCACCCCATGGCACCGCCCCACACCCGCCCAGACCCGCCCGCCGACACCCAGCACCTGGACCACCCGTCCCACCCTCACCCGCCCGCCAACACCCAAGGTCACGCTCTCAGGGAGTTCGGCCACGCCGCCCACGTCCCCTACGGCTACCGTCTGCAGGAGCCTGGGCAGCAGCAGCAGCAGGGCAGCAACACCTAGTGCTGACCTGCCAGGTCCAGGACCCTCCAGCAGCAGGGCAGCAACACCTAGTGCTGACCTGCCAGGTCCAGGACTAGCCTCATACCCCACACCACACTCGCCTGGTCTTCACGGGACTTTGTATATATATATATATATATATATATATATATATATATATATATATATATATATATATATATATATATATATATAAACTTTTCTGTACATAATAAATGAAGTATTAGAGTTTATTTGTACCTAATGAATGAACTAATTACGTTGAGTTCGGCCAATATTCTCGTCTTAATGTTAGAGTTCATTTTATTCCTCGTGCTGTAAGATATGTGTGTCCAGCATTTGAGTTGGTCCCGTTCCTTTTAAGTCTCATTATGTTCAGGGTTTGATGTGAAGCACATGTATGTTTAATGAATTAAATTGTAAATATGTATATTTGATATTTTTAACCAGTGTTGTGGAGCGGGCCATGTCTGTGTTACCCGCTCTTAATTGTTAGTTTAATGTTAACTCACCAGCTGGAGTAATGTTAATTTGATTAACTCTCAGTCCCCATATGAGACCAGGAAGGTGCCATGATCACAAGTCGAGGGTAAGTGATACACCTCACTGGTGACCAGACCTGTCATGTACCTTAGGGAGTGTTGGTAACACTGGTAACCTCCCATGTACCCCAGGATAGTGTTGGTAACACTATTAACCTGTGGTGTTGTACCCCAGGTAAACAAACGTCGACCCGTCAGTTATATACTGAGGACAGACCAGTGGTTCTTCCTTGTATGTGACAGGCATGTCTGTCATCCTAGTGTGTGACAGGTATGTCTGTCACCCTAGTGTGTGACAATCATGTCTGTCACCCTAGTGTGTGACAGGTATGTCTGTCACCCTCGTGTGTGACAGGCATGTCTGTCATCCTAGTGTGTGACAGGCATGTCTGTCACCCTAGTGTGTGACAGGTATGTCTGTCACCCTCGTGTGTGACAGGCATGTCTGTCATCCTAGTGTGTGACAGGCATGTCTGTCATCCTAGTGTGTGACAGGCATGTCTGTCACCCTAGTGTGTGACAATCATGTCTGTCATCCTAGTGTGTGACAGGTATGTCTGTCATCCTAGTGTGTGACAGGCATGTCTGTCATCCTAGTGTGTGACAGGTATGTCTGTCATCCTAGTGTGTGACAGGCATGTCTGTCATCCTAGTGTGTGACAGGTATGTCTGTCACCCTAGTGTGTGATAGGCATGTCTGTCATCCTAGTGTGTGACAGGTATGTCTGTCACCCTAGTGTGTGACAGGCATGTCTGTCATCCTAGTGTGTGACAGGCATGTCTGTCATCCTAGTGTGTGACAGGCATGTCTGTCACCCTCGTGTGTGACAGGCATGTCTGTCATCCTAGTGTGTGACAGGCATGTCTGTCACTCTCGTGTGTGACAGGCATGTCTGTCATCCTAGTGTGTGACAGGCATGTCTGTCATCCTAGTGTGTGACAGGCATGTCTGTCACCCTCGTGTGTGACAGGCATGTCTGTCATCCTAGTGTGTGACAGGCATGTCTGTCACTCTCGTGTGTGACAGGCATGTCTGTCATCCTAGTGTGTGACAGGCATGTCTGTCATCCTAGTGTGTGACAGGCATGTCTGTCATCCTAGTGTGTGACAGGCATGTCTGTCACCCTCGTGTGTGACAGGCATGTCTGTCATCCTAGTGTGTGACAGGCATGTCTGTCACTCTCGTGTGTGACAGGCATGTCTGTCACCCTAGTGTGTGACAGGCATGTCTGTCTTCCCGGTATATGACAAAAAACATAATGCTCCTTTTGACTTTTATAAGTACGCTTCTCATATGACATTTTAGTGAGTTTTTTAAATACACTTTGACGACTTAATTTGACACGAGTCTTGAATACATTTAGACGGCCACACACTTAACATGTCTTAAGTACACTTAGACGACCACACTCGACATGAGTCTGGAGTACACATAGACTGTCACACTTAAACGAATCGCAAATACACTGACGGCCACACTCCACATCAGTGTTAGGTATTAGAATATGGCCACATGCTCGAGGAAATTCAAGCGACTGCGTCTGGAACTACTTTTCGAGGTGCCCTATGGCTTCCTCGAACAAGGTGGAGCATATATCCTGGAGACCATTGATTTGCTCTTACATACGTGTGATGGGAAGTAGATGGTTGCTAAGTGGAGGGAAATGAGTACTGAGCGTATGCTGTATCTCTCGTCTTCTTGTGTATGCCAGCTGGTGACGGGGTTGCTCTGCCTCGCGTCCTTCGATGTTTTCAAAACATTGCACCGGAGCTCTTGTTTATAGAAACTGTGGTGTCTTTCCTTTCGGTATTGGACATTTCACCTGTGCTGTTTATGATATACAAAGCAGATTTCGGGCTCTCGTCTTCTCTCTCATGCGGAGGGCTGCTGGCCTTTGACCTTTGGACTCAGTCCTGGAGTGAGCAGACGCTACGGCAACAACAACCTATGACCACAATACCCTCCCTCGCCAACTTCCCTGGTTATCGTGTACACTCTCCCTGGCTACCACACCCTCACTCACCACCACCACTCATCCCTCCCTAGCTACCACACCATCACTCACCACCACCACTCTTCTCTCTCCCTGGCTACCACTCCCTCCCTCACTACTACCACTCCCTCGACGCCACGCTCTCCCTCCTTGACCATCACCACGCCCTTCCTATCGGGGTACCACAGCCGTCCCAGCCAAACACCACACCCTCATCACCGCCACTCCCTCTCTTTCGCTACCACATCCTGTTCAGCGGAATAGCATTGATCGGTGGTATAACCACTCTCCCCACCATTTTCTCCTCATGCCTTCCTTATTGCCAGCATCACCTTCCTGCTCAACCATGAAATGTTTTTCCCAAAAATATATATCTTTTCAGCAGCCAGATAATTTTCTTCTGCTAAGGAAAGAGATGAATCAGTGGCATCTGTGTACGGGGGGTTAGTCATCGTGCGTCTGACAGTTTCCTCGGCGTTTATACAGACAGAAGACAGTAACTCCTTTTTTGTAGCACAAGTTAGTGTGGGATGTACATTAGGGGTCTAATGTGTGTATCTCCAGGGATGATGATGACCTTGGTTGGTAGATCTTGTCGAGGGTTGGCTCATATATAATTTAGTGCAGTCTTATCAGTTGATCTTCCTGTGAGCTAAATTCACAAGACCGCTGATTTGATGGTCGAAGTAAGAGAACTGTGGGAGAGAATCATGACCCCGTCATTCAGTCGTCCAGTTTTCTGTAACCTCACAAATATGGAGAGAAATTTGAAGATCGTGGAAACTGTGTATTTGAAGGTAATGAATTTCGTACAGATAACCTAACCTACTTAAGCTTAGGTTATCTCAGGGTGTTCCTTTGGACTAAACTGAAATTAACGGTTCTCACGAACCAGGTGTGTGTGACAGCAGGCTCTTAGGAATTCGTAGAATCGTTGTACAGGATGACGAAAACGACATTCGCCAACCACGGTGTGTAAAGTCTTTCCCATGAAAGAACATGGGGCCATGTAGCACTAATTGGCACACACTGAAGAAATCGATGGAAGAAATCGATGCATTTCTTTGCTGTTGGTAGGCCCACACTTCCCCGACATGGTGGACGAACAAGATGCTGAACATCGTTGCTTATTTCCCGTTGCTTGTAAATACCCGACAGCCACGCAGTGATTTGTGATACTTAAGTCAAAGAAAACCTGGCTGGTGATCGGGAGCGAGAGTAATATGGCGGAAGGGAACTAAAGCGACAGACGTTGCCCGCGCAATTCAACCACACCTCCAGCGAAAGCCTTTTACGCTTATCTCGTGTCATTAAAAGATAAGAACCAGAATCAAAACGAATGTAGATACTACTCATCATGTGGTGATAACATATCAACATAAACATCCATGTGGTGATAACATGTCAACATAAACATGCATGTGGTAATAACATAAACATGCATGTGATAACATATCAACATAAACATGCATGTGGTGATAACATATCAACATAAACATGCATGTGATAACATATCAACATAAACATGCATGTGGTGATAACATATCAACATAAACATCCATGTGGTGATAACATGTCAACATAAACATGCATGTGGTAATAACATAAACATGCATGTGATAACATATCAACATAAACATGCATGTGGTGATAACATATCAACATAAACATGCATGTGATAACATATCAACATAAACATGCATGTGGTGATAACATATCAACATAAACATGCATGTGATAACATATCAACATAAACATGCATGTGGTGATAACATATCAACATAAACATGCATGTGGTGATAACATATCAACATAAACATGCATGTGGTAATAACATATCAATATAAACATGCATGTGGTAATAACATATCAATATAAACAGGACGGTATATAGGCTCTTCAAAAGAACTGGGAATGGCCACTCGCCCTCTTGACTTCCTAGTTGTGGGCCTGGAACATTACTGGAACACAGGGAGAGACCTGGAAGCCTCCTCGACTGACGACCTGGACTTGCCTGATGCTCGCTCCTGTGTGTAACATTCCGTATCTTTCCAACAATTTTCTGAAGTGTATCAAGTTGCCGCCTCGAGCGAAGTAGCGTCCAAAGTTTGTAGATCTCAGCAGTTGGTGGGGGAAACTTTACACCTACACTGCTGGTTACTTTGGAAGGTCGTATTTCTCAGCAGGTGGTGTCCAGGTTCGTATTTCTGAGAGCAGGTGGTGTCGAGGGTCGTATTTCTGAGAGCAGGTGGTGTCGAGGGTCGTATTTCTGAGAGCAGGTGGTGTCGAGGGTCGTATTTCTGAGAGCAGGTGGTGTCGAGGGCCGTATTTCTCAGCTGGTGGTGTCGTATTTCTGAGAGCAGGTGGTGTCGGGGGTCGTATTTCTGAGAGCAGGTGGTGTCGAGAGTCGTATTTCTCAGCAGGTGGTGTCCAAGGTCGTATTTCTCAGCAGATGGTGTCCAAGGTCGTATTTCTCAGCAGATAGTGTCCAAGGTCGTATTTCTCAGCAGATGGTGTCCAAGTCGTACCTCTTAGCAGGTCTTGCCCAAGGGTTGTATCTCTCAGCAGGTGGTGTCCAAGGTTCGTATTTCTCAGCAGGTGGTGCTGAGGGTCGTATTTCTTACCAGGTGGTGTACTAGGTCGTATTTCTCAGCAGATAGTGTCCAGGGTCGTATTTCTCAGCAGGTAATGTTGTTGGTTGTATATACGTCTTTGGGTAATATTGAAGATCACGGTCGACAGATGTCTCTGTTGACTCTGATAATTAAAAACATTGAAATACACATATGTATAACGGATATATATATATATATATATATATATATATATATATATATATATATATATATATATATATATATATATATATATATATATATATGATTTTACCGGACTCTGCCTGCATGAGGTCACACCGAAAGTGAAAAGTCTTCTTTGGCGAGGTTGTATCGCTGGGGGATACAGTCTCGTCAAAGAACTTCTCATCCCAAAGGGGGTCCACATTTCCCAACTGCTGTTAGTAGCGCAGCCTTGGGCTACAGGACCCTCTGCAAAGAGGTCCTGGGGTAATATATATATATATATATATATATATATATATATATATATATATATATATATATATATATATATATATATATATATAATGTTAGTGGGTTTTAAGTTGTGGTGTGATGTCGTATATATGTCCACAACAACAGTTGTGTTGTAGGGGGCATAGGTTTCACTAACTGTTGTGTGTTGATGAGTGTGTCGGTGTTCTTTCTGTTGCAGTGGACCCGCGGCGTCAGCAGCAGTGCCCCATCTGTTACAAGTGGCTGAGCAAGAGGACCCACCTGCCCACCCACATCCGCGACCAGCACTCCTCCACCAACACCTACCAGCACAAGTGCGACGTCTGCAACAAGCACTACCGCACCCGCAACGCCCTGGCCAACCACAAGTCCCTCCAGCACCGCGGGAAGGCGCCGCCCTACCAGCAGCTGCAGCAGCAGAGCCGGCCGCAGCAGATGGCCCAGCAGGAGGCGCTGCCGGCGCACGGTAGCAAGGCGTCCGTGAGTGTAGCGGCGGCGGCGGCGTCGTCGCAGCAGCCCTGCGCCACCAGAGCCTCGCCCATCTTCCACCACGTCTCGGCGGCCAGCGCACAGCAGAGAGTCGCACAGAGCCAAGTCTTAACCCCTGACCAGCCTCTCCCCACGAGCCAGCACTACCCCAGCCCCCACAAGACACCCCCCGTCCAACACAACACCTTCACACACGCCGGCATCAGACATTCCACGCCCACCACCAGATAACTAACCCTGAACTAGCCTTATTAACAATAGAGAGCAATTTGTTAGTCTTCCTTAAAAACCAAATGACCCGGCAGCTACCCCGCCGCTGGGCCGTCCGACCATCATCTGTAGAAAGTCAAATTTTTGAAGGTCAAAAGAATATATATATATATATATATATATATATATATATATATATATATATATATATATATATATATATATATATATATATATATACACGCAGTTTTAAGACAATCCTTTATTTATTATAAAGGTTTATATATATATATATATACATTTTATGATCATCTTTTAAAATACTCTGTTAAAAAGGTAGGACCATTCTGGTTGGGGGTGTCTTCCGGTGAATGGGACAGCCGCTGTAAGGCTATTGAATCCGCTCAACACGCACACCACAACACACGGACCCCCACCTGTAAGTCAAACTAGAAAGTCGCCCCATTTTACTTTAAATTTCCACACCGGTGATGATGATTATATAATTTATGCTTCGACTTACCCATAGCCAACAGCCCGAGGGCTTAGACCTGCTAAATTCATTATAATTATTCATTTATCTCCAAGACAAGTTAGTAGGTTGGAAAGTACCGACAGCATGGCACGTTACAGTCATAACACGTACATTGGTCATAACATGGCTAGACCCATCTCAGTCATATGACAACAGTCATATTCATACAGCTATCATAGCATGGCTAGACCCATGCCAGTAACAGAGCCAAACCCATGCCCGTCAAAAGATCCTTGGCCAAAGCCACGGTACCTTGACATAACAGATGCATAACAACATAACATAGTCAGACCCATACTACTGTCGCATAACATGGCTAGTGCTTCACTACAGTAATGTAACATAGTCAGATCCACGTAACATTGCTAAATACATTAGTCACGTAACCAGACTCTTCCATAGTCACGTAATGGCTTGGTCCAAGCCACATCCATGCCACAGGTTGACGCAAACCTTACTCATATAACATAGCTAGACCCATACGAATGTCACGTAACCTAGCCAGACCCATGCTTCAAAGAACATGGCCAGACCCATGTGAGCGTCTCAACATGGCTGAACTCACCACCACAAACATAGCCAAACCCACACACTTATAACATAGTCAAACCCACACCACAGTCAAATGACGTGCGCAAACGTGTTATAACATGGTTAGATCCAGACCGTCATCATAGCGCAACCACATAACATGGCCAGACCCATATGTCACATAATTATATCTATACTTGGATAGCACAGCAAAACCCCTAAAACACATAACATAGCCAGGCCCCTATGACTAAACCGAACTCCTGCGACTCAAAACAAACCTCTATGACTCACATAACATAGCCAAACCCTTATGACACACACGGTAACCAAACTCCTGGGACTCGCATAACACAACCACACCATTATGACTCATAGCGAAACTTGTGACTCACATAACATACCCAAACCCTTGTAACTCATAGTATAACCAATCCCCATGACTCATAACATAGCCAAACCCCAGTGATTCGTGATATAGCCAAACCCCTGTGATTCGTGATATAGCCAAACCCCTGTGATTCGTGATATAGCCCAACCCCTGTGATTCGTGATATAGCCAAACCCCCATGACTCATAGCCAAACCTTAGTAGCTCGCATAACATCACCAGTCCCCTATGACTTACATAATATAGCCAAACCTCCTGTGACTCACATAATATAACCAAACCCTGACGACTCACATAACCAAACCGCTATGGCTCATGTAACCAAGCCCCTTTGACTCAGACAACATAGCCAAACTACTGTGACTCGCATAACTTAACCAGATCCTGTGGCTCATAATATAGCCAAATCCCTATGACTCGCATAACATAGTCAAATCCCTGTGACTCATAATATAGCTAAATCCCTATGACTAGTCCAATCCCTGTGACTCATAACATAGCTAAATCCCTATGACTCATAACTTAGCCAGTCACTTCTGACTCATATAACATAGCCAAACCCTATTCTGTTATGATTTTCATCTGTGGCGCTATCACTTGTTATCACATACCCAGCTCGACATAAGGTCCTTTGTCATTTAACATAGCCAAACCCTTTCTCATTGTCACATAGTATAGCCAAACCCCCGTACCGATATCGTATAGCATAGCCATGACTCTACCATTCTCTCATAACATAGCCAGCCTTTGTCGCATTATCATTCAAACCCACAACTATTGTTACAACATAGCCGGACCCCCGTAACATTGCCCAGTAACAAGAAAGCCTCTTGCCTCTTGTCACATAACCACTGCCAGTGTTACGTCACCTAGCATAACCAAAGCTTATACCATTGTCACATCCTAGCCATATCCCGTACCATTGTAACAACCTGTCACAACCTAGCCATGTCCCATGTCATTGTCACAACCTAACCATATCCCATACCGTTGTAACAACCTAGCCATATCCCATGCCAATGTCATAACCTAGCCATATCCCTTACCATTGTAACTTAGCCATGTCCCATGCCATTTTCACAGCCTAGCCATGTCCCATACCATTGTAACAATCTAGCCATATCCCATGCAATTGTTACAGCCCTGCCATATCCCATCCCATTGTAACAACCT
This sequence comes from Panulirus ornatus, assembly GCF_036320965.1. Lineage (NCBI taxonomy): Eukaryota > Metazoa > Arthropoda > Malacostraca > Decapoda > Palinuridae > Panulirus > Panulirus ornatus. The sequence continues at coordinate 6,165,640 of NC_092287.1, forward strand.
AGCCATATCCCATACCACTGTCACAACCTAGCCATATCACCATTGTAACGTAGCAATATCCCATACTATTGTCACAACCCTGCCATATCCCATACCATTGTAACAACCTAGCCATATCCCATACCATTGTAACAACCTAGCCGTATCCCTTAGCATTGTAACCTAGCCATATCACCATTGTAACTAGCAATACCCCATACCATTGTCACAACCCTGCCATATCCCATACCATTGTAACAACCTAGCCATATCCCATACCATTGTAACAACCTAGCCATATCCCATACCATTGTAACAACCTAGCCATATCCCATACCATGTCAAAACCTAGCCATATCCCATACCATCTTTACAACCCAACCATATCCCATACCATTGTCACATCCTAGCCATATCCCATACCATGTCACAACCTAGCCATATCCCGTACCATTGTCACAACATAGCCATATCCCATACCATGTCACAACCTAGCCATATCCCATACCATTGTCACAACATAGCTAGTCCTCATACCATCATCATACAACAGGCAGACCCAGTGGTGTTGTCACATAACACAGCCAAACCCCATACCATTGTGGCCTAACATAGCCAGACTTTATTCCTCTGTTATTCAATCAGTTCCTCATCCCCAGTATTGTTATAGCCTCGAGTGGCTGAGACCTGTGTCCTAGGACGGGACTGTCGAGTGCTTGGTAGGCCAGGTCTTAGGACGGGACTACGGTGTGTTAGCTAGGCCAGGTCTTAGACGGAACTACGTATGCCAGTTCCTACGACGGAACTACGTAGATCAGGTCCTAGGACGAGACTACGACCTATTGGTTAGTCCAGGTCCAAGGACGGGACTACGGAGTGTCTGGTAGGCCAGGTCCTACGACGGAACTACGTAGGCCAGGTCCAACGACGGAACTACGTAGGCCAGGTCCTACGACGGGACTACGGCGTATTGGCTAGTCCAGGACCTAGGACGGGACTGCGGAGTGTCTGCTAGGCCAGGTCTTAGGACGGGACTACGGCGTTTTAGCTAGGCCAGGTCCTACGACGGGACTACGTGCCTGGCGACATCCTATGTTATCTTACTCCCGCGACTGTTGTTCTTATCCGTCACGCGTGTGGGGAGGTGGTGTGGGCTGGGGCTGGGGCTGCGGCTGGGGCTGGGGGGCTGCGGGGCTCACTAGCCCCCGTTGTGGAGACTGGCTGGGCACGACCCCCTGAGCCAGGGTACTACGACCCTTGAACACGAAGGTACGACGCCCTGACTACGATGTTACGACCCCCCCCCCTCTGAGTACGAAGATACGACCCCCATGAGTACGAAAGTACGACCCCCTGACAACGATGTTACGACCCCCCCTGAGTACGAAGATACGACCCCCGTGAGTACGAAAGTACGACCCCCCTGACAACGATGTTACGACCCTTGAGCACGATGTTACGACCCCCGAGTACGAAGATACGACCCCCATGAGTACGAAGGTACGACCCCATGACAACGATGTTACGACCCTTGAGCACGATGATACGACCCCCATGAGCACAGTGTTACGACCCCCATGAGTACGAAGGTATGACCCCCAGATATCACACTGTGGTACGACCCTTGACCAGTGTGGTACGACCTTTGGCTATGGCGGCGTCGTACTGAAGTGGCTAAAAACTGCGATGAAAAAAAAAAAAGATTGTAATTTTTCGTGATTTCTTGCTTTGTTATGTTGTCACACCTGACCTTGTCACACGCTGAAGGTTACGACATGTGACGGATGTTGGACGGAGTCGACTGAGGTCTGTTGGTTACACGTCACGGATCCGGTGACAACATGTAGGTGAAAAAGAATATATATATATATATATATATATATATATATATATATATATATTGATAGCCAATCCTTGAGCAGGACGACCCTGGGTCGAGTACGAGGAGGACATGTCTCTCCTGTGTGTCGTTGAAGGTGACTACGAGGGGCTGGAGCGGGCGAGTGTGGCTGGAGATTCTTCCCTCCTGTATTACTTTCCCCAAACCCAGGAATAGAAGGAGAAGCCAAACAAGGATTCATCTTCAACACAGTTGAGGTTTTTAGACCCGAGTTGAACGTTTCAAGTCATCCTCATCATCTGGGACAAAGAAATATGCTCTTGAAATTGTCGTAATTTCTTCCAAAGATAACGAAAGAATTGCCTCTCTCAGTAGTCCATCTCTTGAGGGGGGAGAAGGGAGGAGATTATCTCTATTGGTCAGCCATGTTAGCGGACCCGGGCCAGGGCTGTGTTAAGCGTTATCACTGAGGCCTATAGTGTAGCACTACCTGTGTTAAGGGCCTGATACCTTATCATACCACACACACACACATCTCCCAACACTATATATATATATATATATATATATATATATATATATATATATATATATATATATATATATATATATATTTTTTTTTTTTTCTTTTTCAAACTATTCGCCATTTCCCGCATTAGCGAGGTAGCGTTAAGAACAGAGGACTGGGCCTTGAGGGAATACCCTCACCTGGCCCAATTCTCTGTTCCTTCTTTTGGAAAATTAAAAAAAAAAAAAACGAGAGGGGAGGATTTCCAGCCCCCCGCTCCCTCCCCTTTTAGTCGCCTTCTACGACACGCAGGGAATACGTGGGAAGTATTCTTTCTCCCCTATCCCCAGGGATATATATATATATATATATATATATATATATATATATATATATATAGAGAGAGAGAGAGAGAGAGAGAGAGAGAGAGAGAGACTAGCCCTAAGGGATGGATGAACAGCTAAGTTATCTGTGTACCGACTGCCGCAACCAAGATTCGAACCTTTGCGTTGCGTTCTACCTTGGACAGACCGTGAATACGTCACGGTCAGGAACGCTAACCGCAACTCCACGGATGGTGATAATGAATATAGATTGAAATAAAGGAATTATTATTAGCAATTATACACCACGTTGTCTTGAGCTTCAGCTTGATCCAGTGGTCTGTTCATGCATGGGTACGATCGTTGGACGCACGAGTGGTTTAAGGAGGGAAGGAGAGTTGTCCTGGATATTCACTTATCCGGAAGAGGAATGTGTTGGAGGTTATAGTCAGGTCAAAGGTCTTCCCCCACATCAAAGACAAGGGTCGTGCACCGTCGTCTTCACGGGTGTTTACGGTAAGAGAGTTACAGGATGGTGGAGGCGGGCGGCTTGCCTGGCAGGTTGGTCTGCCGGGCGTAGGAGTCATTCACTTCACGCAGGACGTCCGCTCTACCTCCACCCATCATGGGGAAACAGTAACAAGGAAAAAAAGGGATCATGTTTGAAATACATTACGGGAGTGTAGTAGTACAACACGCGAACTACATGCGTCAGGGAAATATAGATTTCACACACGTGATCAGATCCGGTGGTGGTTGAGTCACAGTTGACGACTTGGCCCATACTTTGTGCAGACTTCGTGAGCAGTTTATTTCTTTACGTTATCACCTCCTGTATTGATCCATAATGGGCATTCCTCGACTCGTAAGCAATATTCATGACCTTCCTCTGAGCTGTGTCTGTTAGGCAGGATTCTGTGTTTAAAATTATTGCATTATTGATCCACAGTTTTAGGTACAACTGTCACTCATGGCCTTGATCATGATTTACCCCCATGGTCTGAGCAGACGATTTTATGACGATATTCCTACGTAATTATGATTTTTTGACTAACTGTTGTTAGAAATGACTGCCCCATCCTTTTATGCAGACACCCTGAGTCGTATATATCTCACGGGCGATTCTCTGACCATATATTTGTATACATATCTATAAATATATATATATATATCACATATTGATCCAACATGGAGGGGCTGGTTCCTATGCCAACAATGGCAGTTTTCGGGGCGTGTGTCGCGAGGGGCGAGAATCCCGCCTTACCTGCAGGCTGTGCAAACCTTCTACTAGTCATGACATCGGTCGAACAGCGTCTCTCATCACCATTCATGTTCCTCAAGTCAAAATGGCGAAAAAGGGTAATGTGTTCACTCGTTGGCTGGGTAATGTAGGACGAGCCCGGCCGACCCGCGCTGGGGTTAACACATTTTCATTCATATTTGTAAAATATTATCAAATGATAAATGTTTAAAAAGACTCTGTAAATAAGAATGTAAATAAATATAGACGAGTTATTAGACTGGCATTTCTTTCTCCTGGGGTATTTTGTCTTATGATATGATGATGATTGTAAAATGTCTTTTGTGAGTATCTGTGTACACATACATAAAGGCAGGTAAACATTAATAGGCCTCAATCTCTTATCTTAATTCTCTTCCCATGTCATATTATTTTATCTTAAAACTATTTTTTTCTTTTACAATCAATCCATTCATTTAGTTTTTGTTATTTAACAATGTTTTGTGCCCTCTGGTTGAATGGAATCTCCTTCCCTCAAAGTTCTATAGTTGGTGGGTTCGTACCTCCTTCAAATTCCTCGTAATTGATTGAACTCTGATTCCTTGAGAGTTTTCTAATTATTTCTTACTTCATTCAAAGTCCTTTAATTGAATAGCTTCTTCCTTCAAAGCGCTCTAGTTATTTATTATCATTATATATATATATATATATATATATATATATATATATATATATATATATATATATATATATATATATATATTTGCGTGTGTGGACGTGTATGTATATACATATGTATGTGGGTGGGTTGGGCCATTCTTTCGTCTGTTTCCTTGCGCTACCTCGCTAACGCGGGAGACAGCGACAAAGCCAAATAAATATATATACAAATAGATAAATAGGGATAGAGTATCAGTTTAAGGGCACCACAAAGATAACATGAATATGGATGAAAAGCACATCAATGCACTCAAACTTTATAACCGACTTATATCGGTGGGTTGGGAGGGTGGAAAGACATTAATTTATTCCATATGAATATTGATGTAAGGGGCATGATAGTAAGGTTGAGTGTGTTCTAATACTGTGTAACAAACGACTATAGATAAACAGAACATTTGAAAGCCATACTTTAAAAGCAGAGAATTACCTTAATTTTCGGTGTTATGCTAGAAATATATTAAAGGAATTGTTGTTATGTCCATTCTGCCATATTGGTGGGAAGTAAACAAGCTCAGCGAACATTAAACATAGCGAACAAAATTCTAAGCAATTATATGCAAATGACGACATAATATTCGTAATATTTTCAACAGAAATGTAAATTTATGTTGTTAGGTGAAATCTCCATAAGTTCTATCGATTTCCCGAAGCGTCTTCCTTACTTTGATACCATAAGTTTGTCCTCCATCAGTCCGACGACTTGACTCCTTGAGTACGACGATTTAAACCTCGAGTACGATAATTTGAGTACGAGAAATCGTTATCGTACTTTAAGGATAGTTATCGTACAAAGGGCCTGCAGTCACTTTCCCAGTGGGATGAACGGGACATGTCACTCAAATTAAGATTTCAAAAACAATTCGTAAATGTTAAATGGCTATTGATTTCCCAGAATCTAGCAGTTTGAATAGGAAAATGGACGCAGGGCGGCAAGATGAAACCTACCACAATTCAAGCATAAAGCTGACGATTACAAAAAATCGGGATATATCACACAGACATGATCATAAACGTAAATTAGGAAAATGAGTCTATGAATTTCCAATAAATCATTTATTATAAACCAGGAAAGATTTACTCAAATATCTTGCCCAACTCACGATATATCAGTATGTGTCAGTAATTTTGAATCATTGGCTAAAGATAAGGTGCGTGAATCATTTAATGAGTGGTAATACGGTTATAAATTTGTTATCCTGGAGACTAAAGCACTTAACATGAATCGCATGATGTTAAAAATGGACAATGGCAAGACAAAATATGGCAGCCATTCTAGGACCAGGGCGGCGAAAAAATGGGGGGTTAAGTGGGGAGGGGGCCTTCATTCCCCCACCTAATGAAAATTATTTTTAGAGAATTATGACTTATTCTCAGTAAAAAAAAAAAAGAATATTGAACATACCAGTCATTTAAGTTGAGATTTCTCTGAAATACCAATGTGATCTATCCAGGGAAGCTACGATGTCTCCTGCAGCATCCACGCCCCTTCCCCCAGCATGACAGTCAAAATTTACCCCCTCCATCCCCCCTTCCTTCCCCCCCTCTACTTTCAAACATGCCCGGCCGCCCATGTGAAGGTGACCGTTGCTCTACATACCTCCAGGATCAGGGTCAGCTCTGGCTGGACCCAGCCTGTGTTCTTTCCTAATGCAGTTTTAATCTCTTTCCAAACTGTCTGTTGCTTGTTGTCTGGCCTGTGCCGGCAGGAGATGTCCAGCAAGTCTCTTCTCTCTCGCCTTAATTATAAGGAATTTTTTAGGCCTTTTATCGATGGTGGCCTTTTTTTTTTTTTTAAGAAAATGATATTTATTTATTTCATTATGACAAAAGTATTTGTTTTTCGTTCTGGGTTTAGGCTTAGTTAAGACTTAAAACATTTTACCGCCATAACCACGGATTTCTCGGTATATTATTAATTTACGTATATAAGGCGGTGATGCCCAAGCCAGAACTCTCCATATTCTTTACTTCACAAGTAATATCAAGACTGAATTGTATGTCCGGAGACGAGTGGTTAATAAAGCCACTAGGGAATCAAACTTCTATACATCTTGAAAGAGGCAGATATGATAGTAGATTTACCTGACTTAGTTCGCCTGTAGCCTAGGAAGGCAGCTATGTTAGCAGAGTTACCTGACTTAGCTCGCCTGTAGCCTAGGAAGGCAGCTATGTTAGCAGATTTACCTGACTTAGCTCGCATATAGCCAAGTCTTACAAGCTTAGGAGATGGCCATGCTACTACCTCTATTGTAGCAGATCCATCCAACCTTGCCCCATTGTAGCATATTCTTAAGCCTAGCAGATCCACCTAACCTAGCACGATTGTAGCATAGTTTTGATAAGCCTAGCAGGTCCACCTAACCTAGCGCGATTGTAGTCTTGTTTTTAAGCCTAGCAGATCCACTTAATCTAGCGCGATTGTAGCCTAGTTTTAATAAGCCTAGCAGATCCACCTAACCTAGCGTGATTGTAGCCTAGTTTTAATAAGCCTAGCAGGTCCACCTAACCTAGCTCCATTATAGCAGATCCATCTAACCTAGCTCCATTGTAGCAGGTCCGTCTAACCTAGCTCCATTGTAGCAGGTCCATCTAACCTAGCTCCATTGTAGCAGATCTACCTAACCTAGCTTCATTGTAGCTAAGTGTTTTCAAGTCTTTCCAAGTCTCTGAGCCGAGCTGCTGGGCACACAAGACCAGACATCCTCGCTGGTGCCATTGCTAGTGTTATCAATTACCACACTTAAGATTTCCTGAGTCTAAAAACCATCGACAGCTGAAATATAAAGTTCATTACCCTTAGGAAGGAAATGCAGTCGATTTCTTTTTTTTTTTTTTAGATATGATCCAATTCAACTCAGGTGATTCACGTGTAGAATCGCCACCTTTAAAAGGAAGATTTTGAACATAAGCCACAAGACCTCTAAACAGCCGTCTTGCGTTGCAATGAACTTGTGACAACCAATGGCCCGGGATTTCTCTGGATTTCTTTCTTAGATTCAGGAAGAACAATGACATATACCATGTTCAAGGGGCAAGCTGGAAGACATTTGTTTAGCCTACGCCATCGGCAGTTTGTATCCTACGATTGATAATGATGATAATCTACTTACGGCTGCCATTTACGCTTGACTACGATCCGTTTGTGTGACTATCATTTACGCGTCCTTAGATATGTGAAGTTGGTCCAGCACGTGTGACTATAAAAACTTTCAGCATATTAACAAGTGATTCTTAACCCTATGTTGTAATGACTGCCTGTTACAAAAGAATAGTATCCTATTATCATTATCAAGATGCCATCTACTTTGTTATCCTATCTCTGCTTCGAATAGAATTATGACAGCAGGTAACCTCGTCAGGGGCCATCATGTCCCCTAGTTCTCTGTCCTTTCAATATACTTCTCAAAGTCAAACGTTAACTCATCTACCAGGGTTGGTATCGGTAGCATTTTTGCGGTTAGTCTTTATTTATTTGATAACAGCAATTAAAAGATAAAAGTATTATTGTATATAACCAAACAGAATCTAAGGAAATATATTGTAGGCTGTTTTCGCACGAAAGCCTGCTTTTAAAATTGCCACCAATTCTAAGATCGGCAGAGTCCCATCTTCAGATGGGATGTTTGGGTCTGACGTTTCATATAGGAGAACACCTTTACAAGATTTTATTCTCCGAATTTGTAAAGGTTTTTAAGATCGTAAAGATAATACATTGTACATTCATAACGGTATGATACTAAATTATAATTATTAACGAAGAAAATCGTGGTAAGTCAAATTGTAAAAATGTGTGGGGATTATTTTCCCGCCATGACTGAACGTCGTCTCCAGGTCTCATGTTTGGTAAATACGAGAGTTGCTTCCCTCCTGCTGTCTCGCCAGACCCGCCCACTCGTCTTGCAGGTCCGTCAGTACGTATTTTTACTCTATTTTATCGTATTAATAAATGATATGTGCATAGAAATGGTGGGTATCAATGGATTTTCAGATTGTGAAGGGAGGGAGACCGAGGGTGACTTATGGTTGATGGTTGTGGCGGATGACAGAAAGTGAATGGTGATATTTGATGACCTATTTTATTCTTTATCTCATGACTGTTATCCTCGGAGTAATATATGAGATATCTAGGTTACCGCATTTTACTCGTATATATTGGATGCATGCAATAAAATTGTTTATAGCAGGCGATGTTTCTGCCAGAGGCTAGGAATTAAGTTATTTACACTGATGGGTCATCATTAGCTGAGAAATAGGGGGAAATTGTAGTGTAATGGCAATATATGGACCGATCAGAGTGTAAGGAATCAGTTGGTACCATTTTCATGAAAGTCTTGCCTGTAGACCAGGAGGGATGCCCTTAGTATGGCATACCGTTGTGATTTACAGTTGTCCTTGTGCTACTGTGAGGAAATTCGTGTCAATGACTGTCCTGCGAATGGTCTTCATCATAACTCGTCCTGGTGCTCGTCTGGATTCCTGTAGAGCTTTATTCACTTTTTAAGTCAAATTACAAAGTGACAGAACCTGTATCAAACAGGATGCCTTGTCTCTGGGGTTTATAAATGGCTAATTTTGTATTCTAGTGGTGAGACACTCTACTGAATGCCACCATGCAGTGTAATGTTCAAAAGGTATACATTATTGAATCTGTTTTGTAATTACCATCTGTTTGGTGAGTTCATGTGTCTTTTACTTTAAAGGGAACGAATTATTGCTGAAGGTAATCTATCTCACACAGGCTTAGATACCAGTAACTCTAGACACATTAGAATTTGCAATCTACTTCCTAAGCCTAACAATGTATGGCACTGCAGTGGAGTATGTCATCCTAACCCCCTAGCTTCCAATTCTTTATTTCTTTTCAGCAAATAGAAATGATAAGCAAAACCATATGCCAGTATTTTTCATATGACTTTCCTCTTTTTGTATTGATTTACATATCACAGTTTTGTGTATGGTTTTACATAAGGTTTGACATTGTCTTTTTTGTCCCTGATTCACATAAAAAGATTGCTGTTCTTCAACCCGTACTATTCTTATGCAAAATATTATACAGGAAACAAACTACGATATAAAATGAATCAAAAGGATATTTTTCTGCACCTAAGATAACATAGCTTTTGAAAAATATCCATTATTGTATACCTTTTTGGCTAACACATCAATGATAAAGCGGCACTAGAGTTCTTTAGTTATGGAGACTCTGTTGCTTTGGCTACCCCGTGAGGGAGTTCCAATTGGAACGCATCTTTTTAGATGCCTTGCAGTCGCCTTATGCATGCAGGATCGTGCACCAGACTGACAAATTACATCATTCCTTTATGTAAAACCAATGGTTTCATAAGTGCAGAACGGAGATTCTGAATCTAAGATATGCACATCTTCTCTTTGACAAGGGCAGATATTTATATATTTACATCCCTGGGGATAGGGGAGAAAGAATACTTCCCATGTATTCCCTGCGTGTCGTAGAAAGCGATTAAAAGGGGAGGGAGCTGGGGACTGGAAATCCTCCCCTCCCATTTTGGTTTTCCAAGGAAAGGAACAGAGAGTGGGGCCGGGTGAGGATGTTACCTCTGGGGCTCAGTCCTCTGTTCTTAATGTTACCTCGCTAAGGCGGGAAATGGTGAATATGTATGAATAACAAATAATGATTTATTAAAGATCATATAGAAATATCTATTTCACCCTGTTCAACACCTTTGCACATGTGGACTTTGTTTTTGAGTAAGCCAGCTGATCCTGCATTGTCAGTAAATAAATATAATCCTTAAATAGAAGACTGATGTTATTAGTAAAGTTCCACTTTATGGGAATCTCCTAAATTGCCCATGGATCTGGGTGAAAAGCATATCGTGGGACTCCTTATTCTTGGTAGGATTGATTTAGACTGAGGGAGTATGATTTGAAGCATTTTTTTTTTTTTTCCAGCAAAAAGTGATGGAGTGGCCATGATCAGGTAAATTTGAGGTAAAAGTGCATGAAACACAAGTATGAATAAACAGAACCTATGAAAACCTCATCTAACCTCACTGGTGGGAGCCAATATTGATCTTGATATTTGCTGCTTAAGTATAGTTGAAATATACCCAAGACATTGTTATCATCTTCCTTCTACCATGTTCGTTTCATGTGGTTAGAGGAAGTAAGGACACTCAGTTAACAAACTTCTCAGCATCAGTATACATATTTTTTTAAATAATATAAAACATGGTAATTTACATTTGATAGGAGAAGTTGAGTTATGTTTTCTTAGGTTCTATTGATGTCCGAAGTGTTCCCCTACTTTTAACCCAGATTTTTCCCTGATTTCATAGCTCTCCCCATTATTAGCATATTGAAAGAAAAGATAGTCAGAATCACATAGGACTTCATTAGTGTACATTCCTTCAAATGCACAAGTTATTTCTCTCCACTGTGAGGCCTGGTTGTGGATTGGAAGCTGTGATTTTGGAGCATTACACACAACAGCTAGAGAACAATTGTGAGCGGATGCAGCCTTGTTTCATCTGTTCCTGGCGGCCAAGTAAGGATTTTTCCTTCGAAGGCTCAGTCATCTGTTCCTACCTTGCTGTAGTGGGAAATGGCAAACATATATGTACATATTTTTTTCATACATATTCTCCATTTCCCACATTAATGAGGTAGCGTTCCAGAACAGTTGACTGAGCCTTGGCGGAAAAATCCTCACTTGGCCCTTTCTATGTTCCTTTTTTGGAATTTTAAAACTGGAGGGGAGGATTTCCAGCCCTTTGCTGCTGTCCCTTTTAGTTGCCTTCTATGACATGCAGGTAAGACGAGGGAAGTATTCTTTCTCCTCTATCCTCAAGGATATATAAAGGATGTGGGTGTGTATAGGGAGCTGTGGTTTTGGTGCATTACGCATGACAGATAGAGACTAAGTGTGAATGAACGTAGCCTTTTTTGTCTGTTTTCTGGCACTACCTCACTGAAGCAGGGGTTAACAATGCTGCTTCCTGTGGGGTGGGGTAGCGACAGGAATGGATGAAGGCAAGTATGAATATGTACATGTATATATATGTATATGTCTGTTTATGTGTAGGTATATGTTCATATGTATATGTGCATGTATGGGCATTTATGTATATATATGTATATATGAGTTGATGGACCATTCTTCTTATGTTTCCTGGCGCTACCTCATTGACACAGGAAACAGCGATTGATTATAATGATAATATATATATATTTTTTATTTGTTAGTGTGTGTGTGTATGTTTGTGTGTGTGTATTTGTTTATATAGTCATTTATTTATATATTCTTACTTTCCTTTTTCAGGATGGATTATTCAAATGGCTCAAAAGCAGCTGTTCATGAGAAAGCCGATGTTAGTTCTTCCATGATCTTAGCTGATGCTTCTGAAGATGTTCAAGAGATGACTTCATATGGAAGCCTTGCACTAGGGTTTGATAGTAAGGTAAGATGATGTGTGGATGACCCTGTCTGGTGAAGATGTTTATGCTTTTGAGTCAGGCAGCCAAGATGACTCAGTTTTGAGAGTTTGAATAATGACAGACATAACATACCAATCATGATAGTATGTATGAATGTGTAAGGGTTTGATTTTTTAATGAATATGTAAAGGATAATGATATAAATCAATATGGCAAGAAACATGGCCTGGTGAGAGCCTATGGAAAGAAAGAGACTTAAAGCATTGCAGAACTTGAGTATACAGAGTAAATTTTGAATTGGATAGAACAGTAGCACTGTATGTGTAATATAGGAAATTAGAAGGAAAATAATGGATTATCTCCCAAGAATGTAAGTTGATTGCAATGAATAGCCCATCTCAAAGCAAAGTAAACATAGTGACATACAGACCACTCAAAACTGAGTTAGACAAAGTCAGTGAAGTACTAACAGGGACATAAATGCAACTGCATTGATAAGCATGTAGATATGAAGGTGCTTCACACCAGTATCTGTTTTACAAAAACATCCAAGATTTTGTTGGGTTGGCTGCTTGTATGAAGTGAGTGTTATGAATTTGATTCTGATTATCATGTTGAGAAGCATAAAAAGTATTATTTTCTCCAAGAATTTGGAATATGTTGTTTGTCACTGTTTTTACTTCTAGTTGAAATCTTGCAGAAAAAAGAACTAGTCATCCCCACTTATACATTGTAATTAAGTGCATGCTCCGGTATATTTTCATACTTTCATACCTTAGTGAGAATGATTATCTTATGAGCTCTGTTAATCATGTATTTTTACCTTTTTTTCGTGCCTATTCACTCTTTTCCACCTTGGCGAGGTATCATCGGGAATAGATGAATAAGCCATAGAAGAAAATTCCTTGCTTAGCTTCTTCCCATTTCTTATTTTGGTAAGTGATAATAAAGAAGAAGAGGACTTCCAGCGCACCTTGTTTTCACCCTTCTTACTCACCTGTGACATGCAGGAGATACTTAAGTAGAATTCTTTCTCCTTTATCCTGGGGATGATAAGTTTACATAAGGTATGATACAAAGAAATTACTTAATAATAAGTTTACATAAGGGATGTTACAAAGAAATTACTTAAAACCCATTCATTACCTTTGTTGTGGATGCAGAAATATTTTGTTTTGCCATGGATATAGATATAATTTGGTTTTACTATAAGACTGGCTGTCTCTAAAAGGTATATAATCTTTTTTAGCTTTTTCTCAAATAGTTTAATGTTTGCAGGAAGACTGGGAAGAAGATCTCCGTGAGGCACCATCTAACAGTAAAAATGATCTTTTATCCCCAACCATCCCTCGTAAAAAACTTTCTGGAGGTAAGTGTTTTGGTGTCTCTGTATCGAAAGCAAAAGTTTGTTTCACTGTAAAGGACAAACCAGCATATAAAACACAGTTAGATGCTCTCGAGTATGGGTTTAAGAGATGGCTAAAAAATTGGCTTTGAGCTTGTGAGGCATGTTTTTGAGCTACACACCACCTACCTCAGCTGTTACAGAGCGTGTCTTCCCCATAAAGTTGTTTCCTTCATGCTTTTAACAAGCTGACCACTTTGGTATCCTTTTGAAATTTTATTTTATGTTTTACCAAGAAAAGCAAACTTTGTTGAAGATTAGTAAGAATATCTTACATTAGTGAAGACATTGTCTTAAAATATGTGTGATTCTCTTAGCTCCTGCAGTAGTAAAAGGAAGTAAAACTTGAATGTTACTTTTGTTGTTTTCAGGGTTTTCACTTACTCCAAGACTGTCGGGCTATGAGCCATCACAGTTGGATAGTCCTAAGACTGAAGGTTAGCTAACTGAGATCATTTGTGTAAGCGTACCAAAATTTTAGGGGAAATTTTATGATGCAGTATGTTACACATTAAGAATATTTGTGATGATAGATTGCTAAAAGTAAAGATGTATTGTTCTTACCATTTTTAAGGTATTGTAGATAAATAAGAATCACTATATTCTAATTCATGAAGGAATTGTGAGATATGAAAATTATGGTCATAAGGAAATGATATAAAGAAGAAAGTACAGATGCTGAATCAATTTGTTTTGCTTTTATATGTGTTTTTCATTATTTTGATTCTGTTTAGATTTTGAATTATTCTTCTGTGATTACAAGTTGGTGACCAGAACATGGATCTGACAACACCACACCAGAGCCTTTGCCTACATTTGGATTGTCCAGGGTATGTCTGCCTGATATTTTTATTTTATTCATTGATTTATTATTTATTTTTGAAAGCATTCATGGCAAGGGCAAAAACATTCCCAGGATATGACCACTTCAGAAGTGATGAACATAAGGAAAAGAATACTAAAATTGATTTGATATCCTCAGGTGTAGTGTAGACCTGACTTATAGGAAGAGGGAAAGATGAAATATAGAAGAGCATTCTACTCTTTCATCATTTGAGAAAATAAAGAATTATCCTTATAGTCATTCATTATGTGGCAATTCTTTCAGAAACGATGGAAAGCAGCAACCACGTGCATGCTGCAGGTCTAGGTCATTGTGGCTAGGACACATGCAGACAATGCAAGAGAGCAGTGGCTAAAATGATCCCAGTTGTGTGGAGAAGGCAGCAGTGTTCCAGTAGGGGAAAGGGATGGTTGAAGAGAGGGGAGTTAATAATATGATTTTGTATTCCACTCTGGCTGAAAGAGAATTCGAATAAGAGCCAATGTAGTTATACAAGAAATACGCCATCTAGAGTGAGTGAGACCTTGATATGGAATAGCTACTTAGAAGAAAAATAATTTTGACATTTTGTCAGTTTCACATCAGATAATGTAGCACTCATCCAGGGTCTTTGCAAGGAAGAATTGCTGCTTTTATAAAAGAGCTTGTTTACTTATTCACACTGCTGTGAAGAGAGCTTCAAGGGAGTTGGCTCTCAGTGTGGTGGATATGTTCATCACCAACTTTTGCCTCTTTGCGAATACAAACAAAAGGAAGGCTATAAAGTGTGGAATTCAGAAGTTGTATGATGTTGATGTCAGAAAGATACTTAAACTCTACTCCATGTAATGGTTTTCTCTCAACATGTTGAAGGTTTGAAATAAAATGAATTAAACTAAAACCTGTCAACAAGGAAGATACAGAGTTATTAAGTCTTCAAGAATAGTGAAACATACTGGAAATATTTTAGACAAATGATGTCACAGCCAGGAAGCTAGGATGACTTTACAGTATACTGCGTGAAATGAGAAACATGCATGAAAAACAATAGAAATATATAAGAAATAATTGACATGATTGAAATTGGTCCCAGATGAACCACGAATAAATGATTATGTAATGCAGGTGGAATCTGAGAGGAATAGTCTCATTCATCAAGGAAGATGTGCTGTTAACTCTTCACAGTAGTCATGCCATCATGGCAAAATTTCATTGTATGTACTTGTAGATAGGTACTCTGCCAAAGTGTTGACTGCTTGATATAAGAGGGGGATCTTCTAACGGCATTCTTTGCCAGTGAAGCCATCTTTGCAGCTAGAAAGTGTAAAAATGCAGTCGTGCAAGCAAGTTGAGAACAAATGTGTCACACCATCAGTCAGCTCTATCAGTCATTTACAAGGAAACCTATTAGGAAAAGTCAAACCAATAAGAAATCAGTTGCACTGTATGCCTTAGTCACCCAGTGAAAACTGCCTCACCCTCAGTAGCAGTATGAAGAAAATTGTTTGATTGGGGTGCTTTCATCTTCAGTCAGAGTAAGTTAACGAAGAGACAGGGAAAGGTGATAGAAGCAGCAATGGTAAAGAATGTAAAACAACTTCATAATTATGGTCAGAGTCCAAGAATGCTCACACTTCCTGACAGATCTACTGTTATAAGGGTTTGCTCTTTTTTTAACCATTTCATTGATAAAGTTTATGCAGTTAGTTGTCTCATCTGTGAAAGACATTGAAATTAATTTTTTTTTTATTTTTTGCCACACAGAATACCTTATATATTATTGATGGCAGTATCCCAAATAAGTAGTGTTTTTGCCTCTATATTATTGTAGGAGTGTATAGGAGGGTCTGACAGGGTGCACTGTGTACCCTGGTTGGTAACATGGATCCTCCATATTTATGTAAGTACATGATATTATGATTGTCTTTTTTTAGGAGGTATTATGCGATGTACAAGTACCTCTCAATTTACACATGATTTACACAACTTTAGAATAGTGCAGGCAGTCCACTTACATCTTTCTTTGATTTACAAAGGCTTAAGTTTGGAACAATACAATCATCATTGAGCTGGCAGTGTGGTGGTGTGGCATTGCCAGTGCTGTGCAAAAGCTTGTGTATGCATGACAACAGTCTATATTCACAGAGTGCTACAGTATTTTGTGTTGCATTATACTGTATATTGCATCATGCCACCAAAGCATTTTCTCATAGACTATTTGTGATAGTTCAGAGAAGATCAAGGATAGTGCCAAGAGTGGAATATTAATTAGTGTTTCTAAGACCTCATGTTCCCAAAGTTCATTTATTGAGGGAATGGAATGTTGAGCACATGGACTGAACACTATACTCATGATTGTAATTTAGACAGAGGCCCGGAATATATTTAATGACTTGGAGGCAGTGGCCAGAAAGCCCAAAACTTGCTGTTTTGTGACATTTGATCCCAAAGGAATAAGCTAAGATAGCCATATTACAAATTTGATATATGCTTTGTGTGTGACGTACAAAAAGACATCTGTATGCCAAAATCCAAGGCTGAAGTATGGCCAAGTGATGTCGGGGTCAGTATCCTTAGTAACCCTTAAACCTTATAGATAAAGAGAAACAGCTCAGATTAATTTATCCTGTGTATGTGATGTTTTACCTCAGTTGACTGAGGTTGAAAGGAACAAAGGCTCAAAATTTGCATATATGGGTTTGACCTTTGACCCTATAAAATACTCCAAAAGCTGTATATAAAAGAAATGAAAAATTGATTGAGACATATTGAACTAAGGTATACATTTCCACCATATTTTCAAGTTAGCTTTAAAATGAGCAAACAGCAAAAACAATGTGTCCTCCACCATAGAGAGAGATGAATTGAATTTTAGAATCATGCCTTGCTTTTTTTTTTTTGCTTTTTTTAAGTAGTACATGGCCCATAGCCTTACTCTCTTGTATTGCATATATATTCAGGTAGGATTTGTATTTCGTATAGGTAGATAGATAGTGCTCTTGTTCTAATTTTTCCCTGGTTTACAGGCGTCCTGCTAAAGGCCGCAAAGCTTCTCATACTCCAGCAGCTGAGAGATCATCTTGCCGATACCTTTTTTCTCAAGAAAGTAGTCTGTCATTACCTGCAGGGTCCGCAAGTACTACAGGTATAGGTAATTTTTTTTCCCCTTTTTCTTTCACTTATGGACAATCCTATGAGCATCTAAGAATGCACCTACTCATTGTGGGTTCAAACACCAGTTTGACCCCTACACTGGGGCAATTCCAATAGAAATAACATCCTTTGACCACATTGAAATGTGTGGGATCATATGGTACAAACATAAGGCATGTGCTAATCTTGGGAGGCACTTGTTGTGTAAAGTAGTAAACTGATACTGCTTTGTGTGCTACCATTAGTTATCAGTATCGAATAGATTGACATAATTGTCTTTTATTAGAGAAGGATTTTCATTCATTAGTCTGATTTTTCCATGGGAAATTAAACTCTCAATGTAAGACTGTGTTAGATATGTTTGTTTTTTTTTTGTTACCAGTTTTTTTTTATTATTTTATCTTTTACTTATTCATATCTATAGATCAGAAAGTTGGAGGTCCCATGCAAGACAGTAAACATGGGCATCATACCCACAGTCTGAAACTCCAGCCAGGAATAATTGACTTCTCAGAATGTACTCCCTCTTTATCCTTAAAAAGGAAGGATCTTGAAAAGAAATTTCATCAGTTTTCGGAAAGTGAACCAATACTTTCCCAAGGAGAAGAAAAGCTTATTCAGAACATTGGTCTTGCCTGCATGCTTGAGAGGAGCTCATTAAGCACACCAGAAGCAGAACTACCTACTCCTATTGGATCCCCAGATTCAGAGTCGTCAGTTTGTAGCGACTGTGAAGCATGTTTGTCTTTATCTGGGTCTACTCTGTCATCTCCCATACTTTCTCAAGTAAAGGTAAGAAGTTTGACAAGGTTTGGTAGTAGTGTTCCATCCACTTTTATGTCCACTCCCAGATCCATAATTCGCTCCACTTCCTCTAGGTCCCCCTCATTCAAACACACTCAGACTGTTCTTTCTCATTCCTTTGCTACACCTCAATACCTTACTTTTGTTTAATTTAATCTCAGTGTTTTCTTGTCACACACTTGGAATCTACCACCAAAGCCATATCATGTACAAAGTTTACTTCCCATTTTTCCCCACTCTTAGCATATCGTACTCTTGTCCCTCACTTTAAGACCTTTTCATTTACCTCCCTCACCACCCTGTACATGAAGAGATTAAACAACCACAACATTATATATTCTTGTTGCAGACCCTCTTTCACAGAATACCACTCACCCCTTTTATTTCGTACTCACACTCACGCCTTACTCTCTGGGTAAAAACTCCAGTGCATTTCTTAACTTTCTGTTTACCCCATATATTCATAGCACCTTTCAGTAGGCCTGACTTTCAACTCTACTGTACAATTTTAATGAAAACATAAATGCCAAATACAAAAATATTTTATCTTTTTCTTTTTCTTTCATACTATTCGCCATTCCCCACATTAGCGAGGTAGCGTTAAGAACAGAGGACTGGGCCTTTGAGGGAATATCCTCACCTGGCCCCATTCTCTGTGTGGAAAGAGAGAGAAGGTTATTTCGGAGTAAAAATGAGTATGTTTGAAGGATTCATATTTTCAACAATATTATATGGTTACGAGGCATGGGCCATAGATAGGGCTGTAAGGAGGAGGGTTGATGTGTCGGAAAGGAAGTGTTTGAGGACAAATATGTGGTGTGAGGTGATTTGATCGAGTAAGTAATGAAGGGTAAGAGAGATGTGTGGTGATAAAAAGAGTGTGGTTGAGAGAGTAGAAGAGGGTGTGCTGAAATGGTTTGGACATATGGAGAGAATGTGTAAGGAAAGGTTAATAAAGAGGATATATGTGTCAGAGGTGGAGGGAATAAGGAGAAGGCTTCTGGAGACCAAATTAGAGGTGAAAGGATGGAGTGAAAAACATTTTGAGTAATCAGGGCCTGAACATGCATATTTATCTGTTGTGTTTGGTTGCCGTTTCCTGCATTAGGGAGGTAGTGCCAGAAACAGATGAAGAAAGACCCATCAACTCGCATACACATATTTACCCAGGAGAAATACCATTGAACCTTATACAATTAAGTTCACAAAGAATTGTAACATTGATAGTAGTAAAGGTCTACACAAGCTGGATAGCTTTGTCATAGGCAAAATTGTAAAGTTTCCTTTTCTGTCCACATAATAAAATTGTATTACAGACATGAAGCTAGACCTGAACACCACCATCCGGTAACACTTTTTTACTAGTGGCATGTTAGCTGTGTCTCTTCCTTGTATATCAACTGACTGTTCTATGTCTTTTATCTGATTCTTGTATCTCCCTAACGATGAGGACATTACACAAAAGAGTACTTGTACTTTTGCTGAGAATAAGTATGCAGACCCAGTTATTAGCTCATTATAATGACATACATGAAAGTTCAATCCGAGGAAGAAGAATGGTTACTTTTTTAGTTTGGAAAACTGTTTGACTAAGTAAACCATATAACATAAGGGATAAAATGTGGAGATGGATTAAAGGGTTTCTAACTGACAGAAAATTCAAAAAGATTGCAAATAGAACCATGTCTGAGGAGGATACCCTTTCGGGTACCACAAGGAACAAAATTAGCCTCAATGCTCTTTGTTACAATGATAGACAGCAAAAGTGAAGTAATGAAGAACGTATTAAGCTTTGCTGATGATACCAGAATATGATTAGTCTCCACACACAAACTGCGGGAAGCAGCAACCAAACACATGCCACAGGTACAAACCTTGCAGGTTGGGACATGTACAAACAGGTCATGAGAACAATGACCAAAATAGTTGTTCATGATGTCATCTGCATTGCAGTTCCTGATTGACTGAATAGAGGTCTGAAATGAGTGAACTAGCACTTTCTAGTTGAGAGGATTGTGACGGATGGGGAAATTCAGTATTTCCCACCATATAGTCATAGGGTTAGAAGTACCTAGCCCTGATATTCGAAGAGAATATTTCATACTTTCCAGACACCACCATAGGAGAAGTTTTCAAATCTCGAAACCTGCATTTTGTGGTGTTTTATTGTTACTACATTCATTTAAGTACAGCAGCAGTGCAAAATAGTAATTTAATCATACCAAAAAGTCAATTTATTGCCGAGACACAAAAGTAGGGAATCATTAGATTCAGTGTAATATTAAAGGAACTTTATTGTCCTGGTAAATGAATTGGTTTATAAATTTATGTATTGTGATATACTGAAATTTTGGTAAATGGGCTGCTGTTATGCTAGGGATTAGTGTAGATTACTCACATTAATTATAAAGTATGTACATTTTAAAACTACAGGGGCATAAGCGATGAACTTCTTGAGAATTAACCTATATGGACTAATTTTTTCTGTACATTTTCAGCTCATGAGTCAGACTATAGAATCAAGTGCATCTGATGAAGAATGTGAGAAGGTAGCTGTTGTTGAGACAGTTGTTGACCCTCCAGGATCTCCAGCTGTTGACATCAATGACAATATTGATCATGGCTCAGAGCATCAACTTCAGTTGAAGATGTCACCAGATATGAGAGAACTCACTTCGGATACAGTCACTGATACAAGACCTTCAGAAGTGAAATCTGGATCTCTTTTGCTTGATGTTGCACTAATAAGAGCTGAGGAGGTAGCTGATACTGTTATGAGTTGTTTAATGTCATGGCTCGAGGGTGACTCCATTCATTGCATATGAGAGTCTATGGCAGAATCCTTTTTGCAAGGTATAAGTAGCTAAGAGTTATCCTTGTTTCAAGTAAAGCATTACTTTAAGTTTAGTCATGGGATGATAACAGTAAAGATTACAAGTTTATTGTGGGAGTTACATAAAAAGTAGAATGTCTCATTGTATGAAGAAACTAATTGTGTCATTAAACTTTACACATTTGCTGGAGAGATTCCTACAGTGTGTTTTCATCTAAGCAGTCCCAAGGACTATTGCTCAACTGTTAAATGTGGAATTATCTATTGCTATGGTACAAAGTGAGAATTTTACATGTGTGGAGCTCCATTCTAACTTTCTTTACCATAAAGTAACTTTTGAAACTCTTGTATGCTTGCTGGTATTAAAAGTTTCATCACTTTCTGGTAGTTTGTTCCAAATAGCCACATCCCTTATAGTGGTAAGATAATTCTTTACCTCCTTGATGATGTTTCTTACTTAGCTGCTCAATATGACCTTTGCATATTGTTAAAAAAATTCTCAATATTTTCCAACTTATCAGGAACTTGAAGTTGTACTCATGTCACCACAAACACTTCTCTTCTTTATTAGGACTCATGTGTGTAAACCAGGGTTTGCTTTAAAGATTTGTGGAAAATACTTTGAAAAAGAGAGGGATTTAGATGTGGCATTTATGGATCTGCAGAAAGCATGTGACGGGTTTATAGAGATGCTGTTTGGAAGTTGTTAATGAATTTATAGTCTGGAAAGAAAACTGTTGAATGCAGAAAGGAGCTTTTATTGAGAGAGTAAGACATGAGCAAAATGGAGGGAAGGAGCATTAGCGTTTCTAGGCTAAAATGGTTCTATGTCATGGGTGTTTAATGTTGCCCTGGCTCTGAAATCTGTTCGTTTGCTAGGATGGTGTGAAAGGTAAATGTAATGGTGGTAGAGAGATGGATGAGTTTATGGCAGGGGCATCTAAGTTTCCTTTAGAAGTGAGCCACATCATGAGAGATCCATATGTGTTTAGGCTGCATTAATTTTTTATTGATAACAATGGTGAGGTACAGCCTGTTTTGCTGTTTGAAAATATGGATTTTTGTGCAATAATAGAAAAGCAGTCCAGAAAATGGCTTAATCAACTTTAATCATACAAAAGTGCACTTTTATAGGCTGAGTGCTGATCACTTGATAAATTTTCATGCAGTCAAAACTGTAAAATCCATTTTCCTAATTTAGCTTTAAAGTTTTTTACCACTTTCTTTAATAACACTGTAGTATAATTTGTCAAATGTTGTAGCAAAATCTAGAAAAAAGTGTTCAATGTCTTTCCTTGCAATAATGTTTTATAGATTTCATTGTGTAAACAAGATGAAAGAATGGAGTATAAGAGACATCGTGACCTGAACATTCAGGAGTTTGAGAAATTTGCATGGAATAGCTTGAAATAGAGTGATTTGATATGAACCATTGTATGTGAAGTAGTCAAAGGATCTATGAAATGGTCTCTGAGGATTATCTGTGGGTAGTAGGGTTCTGATGTCAATTTATTATTGTCTATGGAGATTGTTTGTGAGCAAATGAGGCCATTGTTTGTTTGTTCCACAAAGGTGGGAAATACAAAAAAATGTCTTTACAGGGACTGCATCGTGAAATTATCCCTTATGCAAGAAAAGGCAGTTCATCCAGTGATCAGACTGCCAAGGTTGCAAGACCCGAGGTCAATCTAACCATCTCCAGTATTGGCAGCACATCAAGCGGTTGGACTGCTATTAGTGGAATTAGTCCTCTTCCAGCTAGTGATCCAACACATCTTCATCATCGTCATAAACATCGGCATCATCACCACCACCATCACCATCATCGTGGAAAGCATCATCACCACAGTGGTCATCACAGTCACACTCACAGTCTTTCTAGAAGTGGTGACATTCTGCTGACAAGTACACCAGTACATAAGAATTTAGTCTCAGAAAGGGTAGTAAGTTTAGATTTGTTTTATTCCGTATATGTTAGATCTTAGAGTTCTTAAAAGAACATTGTTTTAATTTCAGTCTTTGCATCTAATGTTTTTTAATTTTTAACTTTTCACCTGTAACACTTTAACACCTTTCCTGTATTCAGTATGATGTTTTCTCCCTTTGGATATTCACTAATTTTATTATTATTTCTTTTTATTATACCTAGTTGCTGTCTCCCACATTAGCAAGGTAGCGCAAGGAAACAGATGAAAGAATGGCCCAACCCACCCACATACACATGTATATACATAAACGCCCTCACATGCACATATACATACCTATACATTTCAACGTATACATACACAGACATATATACACATGTACATATTCATACTTGCTGCCTTCATCCATTCTCGTCGCCACCCCACCACACATGAAATGGCACCCCCTTCCCAGTGTGCGTGGCGAGGTAGCGCTAGGAAAAGACGACAAAGGCCACATTCGTTCACACTCAGTCTCTAGCTGTCATGTGTAATTATTATTATTATTATATTTAATCTTTATACTTTTATGACAGCTAGAGACTGAGTGTGAACGAATGAGGCCTTTGTTGTCTTTTCCTAGCGCTACCCCGCACACATGAGGGGGGAGGGGGATGGTATTCCATGTGTGGCGAGGTGGCAATGGGAATGAATAAAGGCAGACAGTGTGAATTGTGTGCATGGGTATATATGTATGTGTCTATGTGTGTATATATATGTGTACATTGAGATGTATAGGTATGTATATTTGCGTGTGTGGACGTGTGTGTATATACATGTGTATGGGGTGGGTTGGGCCATTTCTTTCGTCTGTTTCCTTGCGCTACCTTGCAAACGTGGGAGACAGCGGCAAAGCAAGATAAATATAAATAAATATTTTTATTATACTTAATTATTATAATTGTTTTTCTTTAATAATTGTTTATGGATTTTGCTTTTATCATAGCAGATATAGCCATCTATGTTTTTCAGAATGTGTCATCTGTAACATCCACTCTCGATTCAGAGTTTTCTGCAATGCTATTTCCCAAGGAGTCACGTTTTGTCATGTCATCGGAGCTGCAGTTTAGCAGTTCTTTCATTCAGTCTCAGTAAGTCTCACTCTCTCTCTCTCTCTCTCTCTCCCTATATTTTTTTCTCAAAAAAAAATTCTCCCCAAAGTTTGATAATACTCGCTCATCGTGAGGAACAGGAAAGGAAAAATGGAATGAAGGCCTTGGGGTATCAGGGCCTGAATATTCATGAGAGCCAATGGTATGCTTTAAATGGAACAAATTTAAGCACTTTGGTATACAGCAAGGGCAGCTTGTCAATTGGCAGAACCAGGGCATGTGAACAGGTTAGGTTAAACCATGGAGTAATCCGTAGGGGATTAGTTGAGAATTGTATTTTCCGGTTTTGGTACGTTAGATTTGAGTTAGAGATTAGGTTGTAAATGAGGCAGTTGTTCATTTGTTCTTTACTTAACCTTCAAAAATGAGGAAAGCAGTTAAGATGAAAAAAATGTGGACGAATGACAGACACATATGCATTTGACTATCACTAATCATTTGTTTTATTAGAGTGAAAGTAGATGGTGACTGAATTATTTAAATGTAGACTACAGCAGGACCTAGATTCATCATATAAAGTTTGATGCTGGGGCTTTTAATGCTGGAAGGAGTATAAGTGTTCGTAATTGTAAAAAGATATGCAGGGCTATGAATTTTCCGAACAGCTTTGAAAGTTGGGAAGCGGGAAAGATCACTTACTACAGGTAGATATTATGAGAATTCATCAAAAGTCTCCCAATTTCTTGTTCTCTCATTTTGTATAGTTTTTTTTCTTTTTTTTGTAAATGTGTTGCTGTTTATTTTAGTGTGTCATATTTTTCTAGGGTTTCAGTTTCTGAGGCAGAAGCACCAGGAAATCAAGAGGGAACATCTCCATGTTTAGGGTCAGATAGCAATAAGGAAAATATTGAACCATATGGTGTGCATAGCTCGCAAGAGACCCACTTCAAATTGATGCAGAATTCTAATGATATGAAGAAAGTCACAACAGATGCAGATACCAGCAGTAACGTAGAGCAGATTTGTCAATCCAGTAAGGCATTTAAATAGATTTGTGTTTTACATGAATATTTGATGATAAGGCATAATTTAATTAAAAGAAATTGTCTTTGATATTCCATACACTAGTGTAAGATGTTATACCAAACATCAAACAAGACTCTCTCTCTCTCTCTCTCTCTCTCTCTCTGAGTTGTTAAGTCATCAATAATACCATGAAACATTGAAAATGTATCAGAAATTTATAACTCCAACTAGGAGGCTAGGATGATTATTCAGTGTATTGCCAGAAGAATTAAAAAACATGCATTGAATAGCTTCAGAAACATGTAAAATTTGACATGTGGTTGAAATCCCAGTTAGATCAAGAGTTGATTATGTATGCAGTGGCATCTGAGAAGAGCACTTTTTGCTTGCTATGCCATTTTGGCTAAATATTGTCATATATACTCTTTCTTTCTCAAAAGCAGCAATAGCAAAACCAGTGTTGATGTTGTTGTGACAATGTTTGAAAGAAAGCCAAATTGCAGAGATTCACATATGTTGGCACATGTAGCTCTTTGCACTTGCCCTGCCTTTTGGGAAAAATGTTAGGAGCAATAGATAGAAGTAGTATGTAGGAACATTAGACAGGGGCCCTAGGTAGTAGTAGATAGGAGCATTAGGTATATGTAGAAGTTTGTAACATTAGGCAGGAATATTAGGTAGACACATTAGGTAGAAGTATTTGGTAGGAACCTTAGATAGAAGCCTCTGAAAGCACTGCGCTAGAGTTGCTCTCTGCCGGTGGCATGTTAAGGGGGAGGCACTAAAGGCTAAGAAGCGGCACAGGAGTTCGACCATTGTGGAGTTTCTTTTTGCCATGGCCACCCCTTTGAGGGAGTTGTCTAAAGGAGCAGGCACTAGAGATATTGATCAATAGATAGATAACACGATATAACATGGTGTAAATGGACATAACCAGGCATATAGAGAAGCCATGGGAAACCATGCAAAGGTCTGTATGGCTTAGTTGTGGATAAGGGGCTATGGTTTTGGTTCATTACACATGACAGGTAGAGAATGGACGTGGGCAAGTCAGGCCTTTCCTTTGTCTGTTCCCAGCACTATCCTGCTAATGCAGGAAACAGTGAGCAGTTATGGGAAAAAACATCAGTACCTAAAGGAGAATCTTGGCTAATACCCATATAATATAGATAAGTTTACATGACTTCAAATATAATAAAAGAATCATTAAAACATGACTTCAAATATAATAAAAGAATTATTAAAGCATATGCATTAAACCATCCACTCAAGAATAGCTATGCAAACAAAGGCCAACATGGATTTGTAACCAGGAAAAAGGATCCAAACCCAATTTTTTGCTCATAATGATGACATTTATGAAACTATAATCCAAGGAAAGTGAAAGGACATTGTTTTTTTTTTTGCAAAAGCATTTAACCCAAGAAACCAAAGAATTTTTCATGAGAAAGTATCTAAAGAAAGCATTAATGGTGAGATTGAAAAATGTATTAAAAGTTTCTAATTGACAGCAAAGTAAAGGAAAGCATAGTAAGGAATTTTGCTGATGACACCAGAGTAAGCAAAGTGATTAGATCAGAAACTGATTAAAAGGAGATGCAAAAAAAAGTGATTGGATCAGAAACTGATTAAAAGGAGATGCAAAAAGACAGATACAAATGGGTCTGAAGTGAACCTGATGGGATTTAAAGAAGATAAGTCTGAGCTAATAAGTTATGGAACAAGGAAAGATACATTGATGATACCGTGCAAAGGCCCATCAGAGATCATCATAAATGAGAAATTAAACCTGAGAAAGCATATGAAGAAGATAACACCATTAAATGATGAATGGTATGATTCAAAGAACTTTCTCTACAAGAGTTGGAAACCTATTGAGAGAATATGTAATGTATATAAAGGAAACAAAATTGAATACTCTTGTGTGTATAGTCACTAATGAAACAAATTAGAGAAGAGGTAAGGTGATGCATCACGGTCAGGAACGCTAACCTGAACATGTTTGCAAATAATTCAGAGGTCATATGGGAAGTCAAAAGCTAAAATTATGGCATTAACTTGCAGGGGGAACCTAAAATGTTGGTGAAATTCAGTCTGAGGAATTGTAAAATAATGAGGATGGGACAAATTGAAAGGAGGCTTCAATATGATTATCTAGGAGGAAATGAGCTTCAGGATTCTGTGTGTGAGAAGGACTTGGTAATTGACATCATCCTTAACCTGTCACCAGAGTCCCACAATAGGAGAATAGTAGTTTTGGAGACGAAGTGTCTGCTGACTTGATCATCCTCATTTTTTACCCCAAATCATAGTGACTTAGTCATTGTTCCAGTGGAGCAGTTTCCTCCAGAAACAACGATTTAGAATTTCCTTTCTCTCCCACCATGGTTCATTTATTCCCAACAATCATCTCATATTTTTTGCTTATCTCGCATTGACTCACAGCCATGTTGATATTACACATCCCATGAACTCTGCAGATACTTCTATCGCTCTATGTATCTATATCTGATGCTTGTTCCCTTCTGGAACTCCTTCAAGGGGATGGCCTTGGCAATAGAGTCTGTAACTATTGAACTCCAGTGCCACTTTTTAGCCTTCAGTGCGTCACCTTGAACAGGCCACAGGCAGAGGGCAAGTTTAGAGCAGATATATCTTCCCACTCATGTATATCATTGTTTATTCCCACATGTATTACTAGACTCTGCCTGCTTAAGGTTACCCCACAAGTGAAACATCACCTTTGCTAAGGCTTTACCACTAGGAGAACAATCTCATCAAAGAACATCTCACCCATAAGGAGTTAACATTTCCCTGCTGTTGGAAGTAATGCAGCCAGGGACTGCAAGAGCCTTTAGAACGAGGTCATAGAAATTGGTCCTAGGGTAATCTATAAACCAAAATGATTAAAGATAATCCCTGATATTTGTCATATTCACCATTAATAAAAGCTTGTAATTACATTAAGGAGTCAGCCATGTATACATAGAATCAGAGCTTACCAAAGTTATTTTCTGATTTGTCATTTTATTTACTGAAAGCCATAGTTACTGCAGATGATGTGGAGGGATTTCCAGAGAGTAAGCTAAGTTTTTTCTTCAGGAAAAAGACAAATAGAAACCACTGGACCAGATTCTGAAAAGGATAAATGTGAGAAGGAAGAGGATATGCAACTGCCACAGAAAAAGATATATACTAAGTTAATAAGTGGAAATGAAATGAAGGTAAGCAAAATACTTTTGTAAGTGAACACATGATTGCTAAGACACTTAGCAAAGAAAACCAATACACATTGATATTTTGTTCATTTACTTCTCATTAAGTCAGAGGTATTTGAATGAAGCAAATAATATTGAAATAATTAGCGTAAAAAATCTTTGACTTAATAGATTTTTGTTCCTGTAACTGATACATGTTTTGATTTGTGATGTTTCATGTTATGCTAACCTGCACATCTGACTAACCAGTGATTTTCTTTTTCTGTTAACTGATCATTTTTGTATTTTGCTCTCCAATGGGTTGAACTAATGTGACAGAATTTTGATGGCTCATATATTGTGCTGACAATTGTTACACGCAGTATATCATTCTAACCTGTGGTACTCTCTCTCTGATTAGTGGTCATGCTTGCTTGTTTATTTACATACCAGTGGGAGGTTTTAACCCATGACATTTGTTAACTCAAAATGTTTTTGTCCTTACAGTTAGTTTTGCTAACTTTTGCTTATGAGTGTGTTTTGACAGTGTTTTATAAAGAATGTTGAAAGACTTGGGTAGTGTGAACCATCACTACTGATGATCATAGTGTTTCAGATTTCACAGATGTACTTGAGGAAGGTATTTGGAAGACAGTTATGGAGAGGGTCTGGATCAATATACAAGTGAGCTTTTGGCTGAATGATGTGGTTGATGCTACTGATTTTGCATGTTATCTCTGGCACAGATTTTAAGATATGTGGCCACGTTGGTTATCTTGTCTTGTAACACAATGGTTGTTAGTTACTGTGAAGTTGTAACAGATAGTTGCTGAAGGATATACATGAGTGGGATTGCTTGCTTGTTACTTGTGAAAGATGTTTTGAAGGAGGTAAATAATGGAAAGATAAGAGAACAAATGGAGACATCGGTGAAGGGGGTTAAAGGGGAAGTGATAACAGATAGTGGTTGTTTGAGGGGGAGATTGAGTGAGTATTTTGAAGGACTGTTAAGTAAGTTTGATAATAGAGTGGCAGATGTAGGTTGTTTTGGTTGGGGTTGTATACAAAGTGAGAGAGTCGGAGAGTGGTTTGGTGAAGAGATGGAGAAAGCCTTGTGGAAGATGAAATGTGGCAAGGTGGTGGGAGTCTGTGGTATTGCAGTTGAGTTTATCAAGAAAGGGGGAGACTGTGTTGTTGATTGGTTGGTAATGTGTTGTTGATTGGTTGGTGAGGACATTTGATGTAAGTATGGATCATTGTGAAGTGCCTGAGGATTGGAGAAATGTATGATAGTGCAGTTGTATAAAGGCAAAGGGGATAAAGGTGAGTGTTCAAACTACAAAGGCATAAGTTTTTTCTAGTATACCTGGTAAATTTTATGGGAGGGTATTGATTGAGAGAGTGAAGGCATGTACAGAGCATCAGATTGGGTAGGAGCAGTTTGGTTGTAGAAGTGGTAGAGGAAGATCAGGTGTTTGCTTTGAAGAATGTTTGTGAGAAATACTTTGAGAAACATGGATTTGTATGTGACATTTATGGATCAGAAGGCATATGATAGGGTTGCTCTGAAGAATGTGTGCGAGAAATTCTTAGAGAAACAGGTGAATATGTATGAGGCATTTGTGGATCAGAAGGCATATGACAGGGTTGATAGAAATGCTTTGTGGAAGGTCTTAAGAATATGTGGTATGGGAAATAAGCTGCTAGATGCATTGAGAAGTTTTTATCAAGGGTGTAAAGTGTGTGTAGGAGTAGCAAGAGAGGAGAGTGATTGGTTCCCAGTGAAGGTGGGTCTGTGGCAAGGATGTGTTATGTCAACATGGTTGTTTGATTTGTTTATGAATGGGGTGGTGAGCGAGGTAAATGCAAGTGATTTGGAAAGAGGGGTGAGTATGCAGTCTTTTGAATGTGAGAGGACTTGGGAAGTGAGTCAGTTGTTGTTCACTGATGATACAGCACTGTTGGTTGATTCAAGTGAGAAATAAGAGTTGCTGACTGAGTTTGGATGAGTGTATGAAAGGAGAAAGTTGAGTGTAAATGTGAATAAAATCTGGATTGTTAGGTTCAGCAGGGTTGAGGAATAAGTTAGTTGGGATATAAGTGTGAATAGAGAAAAATTGGAGGAAGTGATGGTTTTAGATGTTTGGAAGTGGACCTGGCAGCAAATAGGTGAGAGGGCGAAGATTCTGGGAGCAATGGAGAATGTGTGAAAGGAGAGAATGTTATCTTGGAGAGCAAAAATGGGTATGTTTGAGAGAATAGTAGTCCAACCTTATTATAGGGCTGTGCGAGGCAGCGCCAGGAAACCGATGAAAAAAGGCCACGTATGCACACACTCATTCTCTTCGTGTTATGTGTAATGCACCAAAACCACAGCTCCCTATCCACACCCAGGCCCCACAGACCTTTCCATGGTTTACCCCAGACACTTCACATAGTGTGGTTCAGTCCACTGACCATGTCAACCCAGTATACCACATCGTTCCAATTCACTCTGTTCTGTGTATGCTTCTCCATGTTGGCTCCACTTCTGACACATATATCTTCTTTGTCACCCTTTCCTCACTCATTCATTCCATATGACCCAGCCATATCAACACATCCTCTTTCACTATCTCAACCATACTCTCTTTTATTGCCACACATCCCATTCACCCTTTCATTACTTACTCGATCAAACCACCTCACACCACATATTATCCTCAAATTTATATATATATACATGAAATATAGGAATAAATAAATGTAACATTTTTGCTGCTTCCTTCAATAGCGAGGTAATGCGAGGATCAGATGAAGAAAGTCAGACAAAGGCACCAGTTATATATATGTATATATAAAAAAAATTTCTTCCTCCACAGAGTGAATTCATCAGCATCAGTAAACCTATTAGTTGGTACCATGCGGAAGAAGTTAAAGATTCAAGTAGTGCCTCTTGGATTAGGGAACTCACTAAAAAGGAAGCCGAATTTCTCTTAGCAGCCCCGGTATATGTCATAAACTTTTAGATCTTTGTTACCTAGTTGCAGATTTATACAAGATTTAATATCCTTTAGTCTCTTTATCTTTCTATTGCAAATTGTAGACTATGAGTGGTAGGGATGAAGGAAAAAGGAATGCACTTTGCATGATGCATTTTGGGATTTTAAGCTGTTCTGATACAAAGGATTGAACAGAGTGCTTGGGGTCTGAATACAAAGTGGTTGATGTGACACGAATGGATATGATTAAGGGTTACGGTCCTTGGTATAATTGTTGAGTTTTGTGCTGAAAGTGTTATGGCATGTTAATATCCATGTACATCATAAGTTCTGAATTTTTGCAACCACTGAATAGAAGCTGTTTCTTTGTTCCTGCACAGTTTCACCAAGAACATAGACATATTCACCAGGTTCATGTACCCAGAGAAAACATTGGTTGGACAGTGCATCACATGAACTTAGCTTGGGCCATCACCCTGTTACACATTATAAACAAAAAGAGATATTATAGGATACTGGTGATGATAACAATCTTTATCATATTTAGATATATTGGAGGCAAATGCCTCTCACCTCTTGTGTATTATCTCAGGTTATGACAGTCATGGGTCATCTTGGGTCAGTATGTTATTATCAAGACAGAAGGGTCAGGATTCTGTGTGTAAGAAAGACCTGGAGGTCAAACTATTTGCTGATAATATTTAGAATAGCATTGAAGTTTATGGATAAGGTAATATTTAGCAAACTGTACTCATCCAATGTAAGGCATAAACTAGAATGTGGTTCTCGGATTAGGTCACTACACCTAAAGATGCACAAAAGGCTGATAAAGATCCAGAGCAGGCAACAAAGATGATACCAGAATTAAGAGAGCCTAGTTACAGGGAAAGGCTAGAAGCTTATATTTGCCCATCTTGGATGAGAAAAGAGTTAGGGATGACTAGGATTAAGAAGGCATAGTAACAGGGAAAGACTAAAGGCTTTTAGTTTGCCCACCTTGGATGAGAGACAATTTACTAATGACCTGATCACAATCTTTAAGTTCTTAAAAACAGGTTTATGACCAAGAGAGTGAAGTTTTTGAAAGATGTAGGTAAAGAGCAAGTAGAGGACATAAAATTATGCAAGAAACTTATTAAGAAAGATGGAAAGAAGTATTTTTATATTTTTGTAGTATAAGAGAGGTGAATGAATAGAATAAGATGGCTGAGCACATAGTTAATAAAGACTGCATACATGGATTTAAGAAATTGTGTTAGTAAAGACTGCATACATGGATTTAAGAAATTGTGTGATAGTAAAGAATGCATACTTGGATTTAAGAAATTGTGTGATAGTAAAGAATGTTCAGGAGATGGGGCACCATGAGTGTAAAACATCCTCCCCAAACAGTACAAATAGGTAATTACTAAAGATATAGCACGGAAGAAGACTGGAGTGCTTTAGAGTGTTGATAGAGGTGGAACAGGAGAACACTGGGTGACTGCTTTGGATAT
Source organism: Panulirus ornatus (assembly GCF_036320965.1). Taxonomy (NCBI): domain Eukaryota; kingdom Metazoa; phylum Arthropoda; class Malacostraca; order Decapoda; family Palinuridae; genus Panulirus; species Panulirus ornatus. The sequence continues at coordinate 6,198,403 of NC_092287.1, forward strand.
TGTTATAGGTTGCTGCAGTTGTAGCTGTTTGCTGCCATATTTAGGGTGAGTGTTGGGTAGTGCATGTAACACAGAATGTCTCTGTATTGACACATTAGTCTGAGATAACCAAAATCACACATAATATGACAGTATCATATACAATCAGACCTTCCCAGAGAGCTTTTCTGTTTATCATAAGCCTTTCATAATTCATAAAAGCTGCACACACTTTATTCTTTATCTCATCTGATTAAGTACAAAATTCTGGCCTGTTAAGAAACATTTGATATAAATTTTTATTTCGTTATGAAATTACAGACAAACATTACAGATGACATATGGGATCAGCTGCCCTCGCCCCGTCGTTCCTCTTCAGTTGATGAAAGTCTATTTCGTGGTGTATCTTCAGGTTAGTAATATTTTTTTTATCTTTTTTTTCTCAACAGCAGTATGGAGATATTTACCACATTTGCATCCATCCAAGCTTCCCACATACATGTACACTCCCTCAACCTGTTCCTCTACCTTACCTTTGTTTTCCATGTATTTTTATTAATATTTTACTCATTTTTTGGGCAAGTTTCAGTCATAACCAGCACAGATTTTCTTAATGTGATCCACCTTAGCCCATATTCTTGTACAATCTCAGGTAATAAGGTAGGGGATGTATGAACCAGATTTTTGTGGTGAGAACGACTGCAGAAAAGTATGAAGCAGAAGGTGAGAAGCTGTATGCAGCTTTCATGGATCTGAAGAAAGTGTGTGATAGTCAAGTGTAATGCTTCATGGATCTGGAGAAAGTGTATGATAGTCAAGTGTAATGCTTCATGGAATGTTTTAAGGATATATGGGGTAGGGGGACAACTGTTTGATGGTCTCAATTTTTTCTTAAGAGTGGATGGAGTGTTCAAGCAAAAGTTTCATAGTACATGTAGGTGATAGGCAGGGCTGTGTTATGTCATGATGGCTTTTTATCATACAAATGGATGGAGTGATAAAAGAGATAAAGGCAAAACTATGGAAAAAGAGTGTAGAGATGGAGAGTGGTGATGTATAGTGGCAAGTGACAAGCTTGTTGGTGGATGATACTATGTTGTTCCTGAGAGTGAAGAGGAGTTGCAGAAAGGTGTAAGTGTGTCTTACATTGTGTGTAAGTATAGGTATTTTAAGACAAATTTGAGTTAAAGTAACGGAAGGGTGTTTGAAAAGAAACAGAGTGAAGGTATAGATTTTGCCTTGCCCAGTACAGTAAGAGAAGAAAGTGCAGTAAACTGTGTTAGAGATATGGGTGAGAAAGACTGGAAGAGTTGACAGAATTTAAGTATTTGGGAGCTATCTTGGGTAAGTTTGATAATAAGGAAGGAGAGATAAGGGAGAGAACGGTATAGGGTATGAAATCATTGTGGTTCCTTTGATAGAATAGTGAAGGGTAGAGATATAAGTATCAAAGTGAGGAAAGGATTAAGTTTCAGCATAGTTCTCCTGATCTAGACCTATTTAAGCCAAGACATGGGCATGGGATGAGTCACAGAGGTCAAGACTTCTGGCTGTGGAAATATGTTATTTGAGAAGAACGTGTGGTATGACTAGAGAAAATGAAAAAAGTAATGAGGGGATGTATTTAGAGATTTAGTAAGACGAGGAATGCAAAGGGAATGAATTGTATCGTGGGTGAAACTTAACCCTTTGAGGTAGTTTGGGCAAGTGGAAAGAGTGCATGACAGGGAGTTCACAAGAAAAGCGTATGATAGTGTGATTAAAGGAGTTTGTGTGAGAGGAAGGCCACCTGTGCTCCTGGGAAATAAAGTGGAAGAGTACTGGATGGAGAGAAATAAGGGAAGAATGCATGGAATGCTGTATATGAGGGACAGTGATAAGTGGAGGTTATTTTACTCTCTTGATAGGTAGATAAATGGTATTACAGTTTTGTACTATCAAAGTAATCCTTCAGAATGCCATACCTATCATACCTTTCCACATTTAAGATTTTATATATGATACCCTGTAGGATTGCTACCCCAGGGAGTTAAATGTCTCTTCATTTGTCAACTTGCTAGAATCATAGATGATCCCTGTATCTTGTTTTAGTTAATTTTCACTCTATGTTCCTTCAGCTAATTGCAGTATTCTTCCAGTCTTTCATCACTGATCATTCTTGTTGCCTTGTTTTAATTATGCTTGGTCATATCAAGTTGTTGGGTATCTCCTTTATGACTTTTGTGTTTGTTTTATCCAATCTGTGTGCAGTTCTGTTATTCTTTCTCAAATACGTACACAATTTGTGGCCACAATACTGGATGATAGTTCAGTATGTTCTGTTTGTTGATCATTCATTTTGATACTAAATGGATGATCTTACAGTTTTCTGAATTTGTGATGATGCTTTGTTTAATGTAATTCAATTGTAGCTGTTCTAGTTAGCATACCGTAACAGCTGAGTGTAACTGGAGAAATTTAAGAAAAACAGTTATTCATGCATTCCATTTTAAATTCCTAGACAAGTTGTTGTTCAGTTAACTTATTCAGGACTGCAAAGAGAAATAAAAGCATCTTTATGATGTATGTACATGTAAAATGTCATCTTTCTTTTATTTCAGTTTCAATAATCATAATCCTTACTTTTCAGACTCACATCTGTCTATTACACTAGATTAAAGAAGTTGTGATGACCAGATGAGGGTTACATTGGTAAAGCCAATGTGAATAATGGTTTGTTGATAGTTATCATCATTATGTGAAATTTATTTATTTATTCATTCCCATTTTTGTTGATAGTTATCATCATTATGTGAAATTTATTTATTTATTCATTCCCATTACCAATGTATTGATTGTTTTACTAGTATAGTACTCACAGAGTAACTTTTATATACTTGGCTTGTTTTGAAGTTTTGTGTTCCTCTTATGATTTGTTTGTGATTTTTTTAGGATTTAATTTATTCAATTCTTTCCTGAGAGTATTAACATATTTTTTCTACGATATAGTCATTTACAAAGAATAGTACTTAATATTTTAGAATTTTATGGTTTACTGTCTATCATTGCAGTGTAGATTATTTTAGAGAGAAGTAACATTTATTCCAGCCCTCATTGCCTTGTCATTTTACATTGTATAACCTTAAAGTAAAATTATTTTGATTTGCAGGTTTTTGAGTTATTGTAGGAAGTTTACATCAGAATGATATGTTTCATTTATATTTAATTTCCCATTGTAGAGCATACTTTCCCAGCACAACCTTGAAACTCCATTACCAAATACCTTTAGTATTCCTCATGGTGAATATGGATATTGCTTATCAAAATGTTCATCAGAAAACTTTACCTGCTGTTAAAGAAATCTGATTGTACACATGCTTATCACAATAGTTCAATTCTTTTCATTCCATTGAAATGCTTCAGAACTACTCATACTGTACATACTAAGTTTTATTTAATAGAAAGATGATAGAATTGTAGTTTATTATATGCTCATCTGTATATAGCATATTTTAAGCTAGCATTGTCTATTTACTTCTTATTTTTTCAGGTCTGGTATGACTTTTAATTTTTTTGTCAGGGGAGATTCAACATCCTGTATTTTGGTGTGAGTTACTGAAATGATACTTTTAGATAGAGATATGCAGAATTTAATGTGTAAGTGCTTTGCTGAATGGGATTTAAAAGAAGCAGGAATTGAATATGGGATAGTAGAATTAGATTTGAGAAAGTATATATCAACTGGATGTTTGGCATTCAACAGATTAGGAAATACTGTATTGTTATGTCTTCGCTGTTCTTTGTTCGTTTTTGGCATTCCTCAGTTAACTACACAAATACAGTATATGTGTGGGAGTAGGTGGTTATTTCAAGTAGCAAAGAAGGCATTATGGATACAACAGAATGCTGTAACTTAAATGTGCATAAAATTAGTGAATGTAATGTCAAGGCATAAGCCATTTTGTAGGAATTTTTGTATAGTAGAAGATTGGTAAAAGGCTGGGTACAGGAAACTGCAGACTGATATTTGTTAGTTGGTGGACACTAATTCTGTATATCTTGACTGACTTGAGTAGGTGTATATGTATTTGTTTTAAAAAGGATATATCTCATGTTGGGTCTTCCCAATTTGATATAGTTAGTTCCAGCAGAATCTTCTCAGAAAATTTTTGCCAATAACTGTTGCGATACTAGTTTCAGAAACAAACAATAATGCTGGGACATTTACTTGTATTTTTTTTAAGTTTCATGTAGCTGACTGTAACACAAGCTTTTGCCTCCAGCTCATTGAAATTAAGCTGATGCAGTAATAAAAGTCAGGATGCCCCAAGCAGAAGAATGGGCAGGAAGGAGTGATGAAAGTTGTATTTTGATATATTGAGATGAAGAATTTGTACCAAATCATTTAATGAGATTTCAGTGTGAAAATAGAAAGATTAACATTGACGTACATTGGTTTCGTATGAAGAAATTTTGTTTTGAACATTGATCAACTCTTGCTTCATGTAAGTATTTCCATGTATAAGAGAAACCAGCATTGTAACAAATTAGTGAATAAGATTTCATTGAAAATTGGGTAGGGAACTGGAATTACTTCGAGATATAGTTTGCTTTAAGGGAAAAAACATCTTGAACTTTGAATAACCCTTTTTCTTAAAAGTGCTCCATGGGTAACGGGGATTATGTAACAAGATACTGGTAATGAAATTGTAGTACATGAACTTCTTTGAAATGATGATTTTATATGGACTTTTAGACATTTATAGCTCATGAATAAAAAGGTAGAAGCTCATGGAAGATGAAAAAATAATGCATAAAATTTTTGTGTGATAAATGCAAATTTAGGAATAAATGACTGGTTAGAATATAAACTTGCTAAAATAAGGATGATAGTGCCTTCATTCAAGCAAGATGGTTCATGCAGAATCTTCATGCACTTCTGTCATTAATAATTTCATTCTCAGTTACATTCCCTGGGAAGGATCATCTACACTCAGCCTCTTAAATCACTCATACACATCATAAGCTCATGCCCATTGTGTTCAAGTGAAACATGAAATTTTCATACACATTTAATGTGTTTCATTTTTTGTTTTTGGTTATCATCATCTCAAATATTCCAAGTTGAAATTGATCTTCTCTTAAAATCTAGCCATCCATTTTAGTTTACTTTTTGTATCATCAAATATATTTTCTTTTCTTTCAAACTATTCGCCATTTCCCGCATTAGCGAGGTAGCGTTAAGAACAGAGGACTGGGCCTTTGAGGGAATACCCTCACCTGGCCCAATTCTCTGTTCCTTCTTTTGGAAAATTAAAAAAAAAAACGAGAGGGAAGGATTTCCAGCCCCCCGCTCCCTCCCCTTTTAGTCGCCTTCTACGACACGCAGGGAATACGTGGGAAGTATTCTTTCTCCCCTATCCCCAGGGATAAATATATTACTGTATATTTTCTTCGTTTACACTGTTCTGTGTAATTGTCTCAAGCACTTGACTCAAAAATGCTTACTCCAACACTCTGTCCTTATATCTGTTGTTGTCTTTCTGGTACATTTTCCACTCACCGAAATCAAGTACTATACCATTCCCCTATTCAGTTTTTTTATATGTACATGCTATCAACTTTATTAGCCTCTCCCTTTATAATGATGTTTCCCCTCTTACTTTCTGCATGATTTCCACATTCTGAACCATGACCATTCCTCAGTTGTGCTAGTAGTACAGTTTATCTTTTACTTTACCTTGCCATACTTGATTGCTCACATTTTTTCGTGCTCATACACAGCTTTGGCAGTTTGTTTACCTTTCAGCCCTAATATCATGGCATATGTGTTACAGCACTTTGTTAAAGTATTATTTTTTAAGTTTTGGATATGTGATTTATATAGAAAAGAGATAAGTTTTGTAAATCAAGATGTATTTTCTTTTAAAAAGAGTGATTTTTTCTTTATGCCTAGGTACCAGGGAAGTATATTACCAGTGATGCCTGCATATTAGGATGGTCAATGATGGCTGCATTGTGAGCCAGTACTTCAGTGGTTATCAAGTTGCACTCCTTTGACCCAGGCACCTGTCTTTTCTTTCTGCCTCACCCATATATAGATTGCTGGCATTCTGTTCACAAACATGCAGTCTCTCCTTGTCACACACACATTTGACAACACTTTAATCACACAACTCATTCCTCATAAAATTTTTCTGCAGTGAGTCCTGTGTGCTAGTCCTGCCTTTTGGCAAAATATTAGGAGCAATAGATAGATGTAGTAGGTTGAAGTAGTAGGTAGGAACATTAGCCAGAGCATTAGGTAGACACATTAGGTAACAGTAGATGGTGGGAACATTTGGCAAAAGCCTCTGAAAACACTGCACTAGAGTTGCCCTTTGTCAATGGTCTGTTAAGAGTGAGGCACTAAAGGCTAAGAAGCAGGCACTGGGGTTCACCCTGTTACGGAGACACTTTTGCCATGGCCATCCTCTCTACTTTATTGAGGAAGCACTGGGAACTGATGAACATTGACATTATTTGCTCGTGATGTATGATGTATTGAAACTAGCATTAAATTATCCACAGCCAAGCCTGACAGACTTTTCTATGATTTAAAACTACTGCTCCATATGCTGTGGTTCAGTTCACTGACAGCCTGTTGCCCCCGTATACCTCATTGTTCCAGTTCATTTTATCCCATTCGTCTCCCACCTTCCTGAATGTTCAGCCCCCATACCCCTAAGCCTCCTTCATTTAACTGTTGATCTCCTTCTTGATCTCCTGCTACCCATTTCTCCCCCACTTCTGACACAAAGATCCTTGTAGTCAATCTTTGCTTATCCTTTCTGTATGTACAGATCATTTTCAGCAGGCACTGTTCATCTCCATGAATCAAACTGTGGATACTACCTATCCTTTATCATAGACTCATTCCTCACACAATCAACTTGTCTTATGCCACATAATGTCTGCAGATATTGTGTATCCAACTCATCTACCCTTATCCTTTCTTCTGAGTTCAAGGTTGAGATTGATACAACACTCCTGGAATAACCATACCTGTAGACACACCCATCTGTGCCCAAACAAATATGACCTCCCTTCACATCACCCTTAATGCTCCCAAGCTCATAACCTCCTCTTCCACCCATTGACTCACTTCAGCCCTCTTGGTTGACTTCACTCTCTTGGTTCTGTCTACTACACTCAAACTACCCTGTTTCATTCCCTTGCTGTACTTCATTCCCCTCTCCTTGTTTGCATGTACTTTCAACTTCTTATCAAACACTACCAAACTTTTTCACCAGCTTCTTGAGTTTCTTTCAAGAGTCTGCTACCAGATCTACTTTATAAGCAAACAACTAATGTTGTCAGATCTTTTCAGCATGTCAGATATCCACTCATTGCTCTTAGACTTTTACATTAATTTCCTACACCACCCAATCCATAAAATCTACGACTGTAAAGATAGTATTTAATCTCTACCTACTTTTTTCTATCTTGTGATTTAGTAGATTAGTTCAGCTCAGTTACAGGGGAAACCTCTTTGTTATAATTTATGTTTTTGACCAGAGGCTTGCTGCCATTCCACTATAAAGTTTGCATATCATTTAATGATCTTGCTTCCCTGTTTATGTATGTTTGCTCTAGGACCTCTTATCCTTTTTGTAGTTATTTTTTTTTTGTCAAGCAAGTCTTTTTAAACTTATGCATATATGTGACAACCAAACCATCATACAGATGTCAGAATCATGTTTGTGTTGATATGGAGCTGATGTTTAAATGGATGGAACTTAAACTTTGTAGAATTTGCCATCATTGCTTTGCTCAGAATGTAGCTGCATACATGATTTGAATTGGAAGCTGAATGATTTAATTATCAGAATTCATATTAATATTTGCATCTACGGTGGCTCATACAAAATATTTGATGTTCAAAATCACTCACTGCTTGTGTATGTACACTCATTTTTTGTAAGGACCATTTTTATTTAACTCTAAAATTATATATCTACTATTTATATTGCTCATTTGCCTTTCAAGAAGTCAATTAGTTGCTTTCATCCTCTGCCATCATAGTATAAAGTTGTCATTTTGAGATGTGTGCAAGTGGAAATTTTTATTAGATCTTTCTTTTTTTCTTTCATACTATTCACCATTTCCCATGTCAGCGAGGTAGCATTAAGAACAGAGGACTGGGCCTCCGAGGAAACATCCCCACCCAGCCCCCTTCCCTGTTCCTTCCCTTGGAAAATTAAAAAAAAAAAAAGAGGGGATATATGTATGAATATGAAATAATTGGATTAAATTGAACAGAAATGGGAAGATTATTGCAGAAAGTGCGTGCAGTCATTTTTCTTTTTACAGTATTGTTTTATAAGAACAATGTAGAGCTTTCATGTTCTCAACCATGTGTTAATTCAGATGCACTCCTGCAATCAGGAAGTGAAGAGGAAATGTTTTACTGAAGGAAGATGCTTTTCAATAAGTGATTGTTATGAATTATAGATTTGTCTTTATAGAAAATTTAAACTCTATCCTTTTGACCATTAATTTTTTAATCTTGTACATATTTTTTTTTTTTCACCATTTTAGTTTTTGATTCACTTACATTCTGTGCATAGTTCCAGTTGCTTTAGCTTTCCAGCCTGACGAGGAGCATGCCTATAATCAAGTCTTTTCCTTATTTCATTTCTGGTGGTTTCCATTTATTTTTCAGTACCATATGAATTACTAGTTTTAGTTATGTCATATCCATGTTGCTTTTTCTTTCTTGCTCCTTATTAATACCTCATTCCTTGTTTTATTTAGTGCTCACCCTCCTGATGTTGAATTACTATTTTGTGCTATGAGTTATTCAATGGATGTTCATGGTTATTGGAGTCTCAGTTCTTGTACAAAAAGTTTATTGCTTAAATGTAAGAAGGTTTGTTCAATAATGTTCTTCCCAACAGTGATATTGGTTCACATACATGATTTTGGATGTGTTTTGTTACTTGAGGGATACCTTACTCAATAAAGGAGTGTTTAGTTTCATGTTCCTCCTTTTATTAAATGTGGCATGCGGATTCTGTCAGTCGACTGAATCTGGTTCTATGTACAAGTCAAGATAAACCTAGTGCAATCTGTTTGGCTTGATCATGGATGGCAGGCAAAGGTTTCAGTGCATTATACATGACAGCAAGACACTGGATGTATGCAAATTAGGCTACTACTCATTTATATTTGAAAACTCACTTAAATTAGAGAAGCAGTTTGGTATAAAAGGAAAATGTATGGACGGAAAGTAAAATTCTTTTTATAATTACTGAGTATTACAAGTTATAAGAGTAAAATTGAAAATAATTTTCTCCTTTTCCAACAGTATACTCTGCTCCACCAGTATCTATCTATCCTAGAAGAGCTCTGATAAACGAAAATGAAGAAATGAACCAAAAGCAGCCATACCTGGTGAAGTTAAGAGAAGCAAGTAAACAGCAGAAAGACAGAACAGCTTTTGCACACATCTTGTCTGGGTAATCAGCAGCAAGCTTTCAAGATCTGATCTTGCATACAATGTACCAAACAAAATTGAATGTTTGATTCTTTTATAGTTTTTAATATTCTAATGAAATTTGATTGGGAAGTAGAATTACTGGTGTGAAAGAAGAATGAAAAGGTCAAACTGAATGGTCAGGAACATCATGAAGATAGATGAATTCAGAATGATTGTAAAAGTATGCTTGTTAAAATAAATTGGTGATGGTTGTGGTGTATTTAGATGAGGTGGCATGCTGTGAGAGTTCAGGAGAATAGTTTGTTGAATAAAAGGATTTAGTTGGAGCCTTACATAAGATGAAGTTTGGCAAAAGCAGCAGATGTATGTGGGATTGCATTGGAGTTCTCAAGAAAGCAGCGTCATTGATGTAGATTGATTACTCAAACTATTCATCTTTGTATAGCCTAAGGCCAGGTGCGTGAGGACTGGTAGCATTTACATAAGGGCAAAGGGATCAGAATTGAATTCTCAAAGTAAAAAATCATAAATCTGCTGAATACACACCCATTCCATGTGCAATGACGGAGGTGCATTCCTGCAAAACTAATGGTACAAAATGGAATTCTCTAATCAACTGAAACTCATTATGTAATGAAGGTTATGTCCCAGAGCTCTAATTTCCCATATCTAACTCTTCATTATGGAATATATATGCAAGATGTAAGCTCAAGAATTTCTAAACATAGACTTAAATCTATCCCTGGGGATAGGGGAGAAAGAATACTTCCCACGTATTCCCTGCATGTCGTAGAAGGCGACTAAAAGGGGAGGGAGCGTGGGGCTGGAAATCCTCCCCTCTCCTTTTTTTTTTAATTTTCCAAAAGAAGGAACAGAGAAGGGGGCCAGGTGAGGATATTCCCTCAAAGGCCCAGTCCTCTGTTCTTAACGCTACCTTGCTAATGCGGGAAATGGCAAACAGTTTGAAAGAAAAAGACTTAAATCTGTTGCTGAAGACAGTGTTTGATAAAGACTCAGCAGAAAAATGTGAGTTGATGGGGTTGAAGTAGGATGGGATGGAATGAGGGTTATCAGGAGGGAAAGGTGGGGTTCCAGAGTTGTCTGGATTACCCACTTCATTGTGAGGTGAAGGCATAGCTTGCTTAGGCCTTTTGAAAAATGTCCAGTTTTAGCTGTGTCATGTACATCTTTCTCTGTAAAAGTTTGCTATAACAGTGTGAAGCATCTGTCAGCACTCTGGAGAACACAGGGGTACATTCCTAATTGGGATCCATATCATTAATGTTAGCCACAACCCTGTCAGGTAATTGAGTATAGCTGCTAACCTTTTGGATGTAAAGTGGCATAATGCTGGTAATGTTTCCCCTCCCTGAAATTAAACCATGTAGTGAATGGATGAAAATTTACTTTTGTAATAAAAAGTACATTTTTCCCAGCATGATGATATTGAAGCAAAAAGAAAAAATACATTTGCTAATGGTTTGATAGATATTGGTGGTGATTCTGCTGAAGTTATTAAAGAATAATCTTTTAATGCAAAAGTACCCAAAGGATCTACATTATTTACTGCTGAATTATATGGTATTCAAGTTGCACTTACATGAGCAGTCTTCTGAAAAGATTTACAATCAACTCCAATTTCTAAGGTGTACTTTAAGCTAAAATCACTAAATCTGCTGGATCTAATACAGTATTATATATATATATATATATATATATATCTCTCATACTATTCGCCATTTCCCGCATTAGCGAGATAGCGTTAAGAACAGAGGACTGGGCCTTTGAGGAAATATCCTCACCTGGCCCCCTTCTCTGTTCCTTTTGGGGGGAAAAAAAAAAATGAGAGGGATTTCCAGCCCCCCGCTCCCTTCCCTTTTAGTCGCCTTCTACGACAAGCAGGGAGTACGTGGGAAGTTTTCTTTCTCCCCTATCCCCAGGGATAATATATATATATATATATATTTTTTTTTTTTTTTCATACGATTCGCCATTTCCCGCATTTGCGAGGTAGCGTTAAGAACAGAGGACTGGGCCTTAGAGGGAAAATCCTCACCTGGCCCCCTTCTCTGTTGCTTCTTTTGGAAAATTAAAAAAAAAGTCATACCTCAATGATTTTACAGTTTGCTTAAGCAACAATGGTAGATGTTTATGGCAGAGGGGAAAAACTGTAAGATGGCAATGGGAGGAAAAAAATTCAAGATAGGTTTTGAAGTACAGCTTTTCAACAGGAACTGACAACACATGGACCACTGTATACCAGTCATTCCAGTTCACTTGATCCCATGCATGCTTTTCACCCTCCATGTTCTGGCCTTGATCACGCGAAATCTTTTTCCATCTCTAATTCGGTCTTCCCCTTCTTAACCACTACACTGACACATATTCTCTTTGTCAGCCTTCCTTCATTCATTCTCTTCATATGTCCAGACCATTTCAGCACACTCTCGAGTTCTGTCCTTTACCTTTACCTTACCTTTACCTATACCTTTAAACATACCCATTTTCACTCTTCCAGATAATGACATCTCTTTCCACATGTTCTTTATTGCTCCAAGAAACTTTGAACCCCTAACCCACCTTGTGACTCATTTTCACTTATTTGCTCCATTTGCTGCCACATACACTTCCAGTTCTAAAATGCTTAATTTTCTCCATAATTTCTCTTCATGTTCATCCCACCTAACCTGTTTCTCTACCCAGCTAAACCTGCTTTTACTTCCATTTACTCTCAACTTCCTCCTTTCAAACATTCCTCCTGTCTCTACCCTGCTAAATCTGCTTTTATTCCCATTTACTCTCAACTTCCTCCTTTCACACATTCATCCAAACTCAATCACTAAGTGTGCTTTTGCATTAAATGTCACCGGTGCTGTGTCATCTTCAAACAACAACTGACCCTTTCTCCAGGCCCCTTCCATCCCCTACAGACTGAGTATTCACCTCTCTCCAAGACTTGCTTTTACCTCCTCCCCCACTTCATCCACAAAGAAAGTGAATAGCCATAGTGACACCTCAAACTCTACCCCAGACCAATATTTACTTGGAACCACTCGCTCTCCTCTTCCTACAAATGTATATGCCTTACACCATAGATGAAAACTTTTCATTGCTTTTAGCTTCTTTCCTCATACATCATATATTCTTAAGACCTTCCACAAGGTATCTGTATCAGCCCTTTCTTATGCTTTCTCCATATTAATAAATGCCACATATTAAGCTTTATGTTTTTCTCTGTACTATGTTCTTTAAAGCAAACACCTGATCCACACATCCTCTGCCACTTACAAAATCACATTGTATCTCCCCAATCTGATGCTCTGTATATGCCTTTGCTCTCTCAATCACTACTCTACCATACAACTTAGCAGGTACACTCAACAATCTGATGCTCTTTATATGCCTTAATTCACTCGCTACTTCCTCATACAACTTACCAGGTACACTCAGACATAACTTTGAATATTCACTTTTGTTCCCCCTACCTTTATAAAGTGACACTATGCATGCATTCCGCCAATCCTCAGGCACTTTACCATGACCCATGAAAACAATGAAAGTCCAAACTAACCAGTGAACAACAGAGTCACCCCTAACTCAACTAAAATGCCACCTGTTCCACTTCCTTGCAAGACTTATGCAACGTTCCCACCAAACCACTCTCCATGACTCACTTTGTGTACCACCCTGATACAAACACCTTACATCTATTACTCTTATCAAACATTCAAGAACCCCTCAAGATACTCAGTTTCCTCATTTCATCACTACCTGCTACGACTTCCCCTTTTACCCCTTCATCAATGTTCCCATTTTCTTTTCGCACTTTGTTAACCTCCTTCCAAAGCATCGTATTCTCCATGAAGTTTACTGATGCTCACCCCAACTCCACGTGTGCTCTCTTCAACCATAGCACCTTCCTTTTGACCTGCCTCCTCTTGTAAATCTTCCCAATCATTTGCACTTTTCCGCGCAAGCGAGATAGCGCCAGGAACATGAGAAGAAATGGCTTTAATCTTGGTAATCACACAATATATATATATATATATATATATATATATATATATATATATATATATATATATATATATATATATATATATATATATATGTATATATATATATATATATATATATATATATATATATATATATATATATATATATATATATATATATATATATAAGCTTATAACCACGAGAAAAAAGGAACGCGATAGGTCCCAAGTGCACTTTCATGTGATTAACATCTGGGAAGATACATTCTCGTATGTACAAAAGTGCATTTGGAACTCATAGTATTTCATTTTTCATCGTGGTTATCAGCAAATACTAGATTACGTGTGTGTATAATAACACGATTGGAATGATTTCATAAGGGATTTGGTAAGTCATAATTAAACAACTGCCCAATTTCTTGGATGCTATTTATATCTATTGACTGTCATTTCTTGTTTCAGGCTGAAAATTTAGTTTTTATAAGTAATGCATAAGTGAGAAGTGATAGACATTAATATTGAGACAAAACCAAAAGATTCCAATTTTTTTTTCCTATCAAGCTAAGCAAAAGCTTAAAAACTTCTGATTTCGAAATATTTTATCGTGAATTATTTAATATAGATATGACAAGTGGAGGCTTCGTTATCTAAATTGTACTCACTGATAAGTTTCTTATCGGGTTAGCTTGGTGTGCGAGCTAGAGTATCATGATGGTGGGAAGAAGAAGGTTGTGTCTCGCTTGGGGCTGAGGATACTATGGCGGTCGACCCCCATGTTATGCCGCAGACTTGGGGCACTAGGCTAACAAGCGCCCTAGACCCTCTCCTTCTCTACCTTCAGCAAACCATCATCAACACCAACACTCGCATGTCGCATTTCAACTTTTACTTGTTCTCCAAGTATATGGTAACATCGTTAGCGATACATTGGATCTTGTGTGTTGGGGTAGGGTGGATGACGGTGGTGATCATGTACTGTGTGTTGTGCCAGGATCGCCGCAGAAAGGCCCGCACCAGACTACAGTTGGCCTACGCTGATGGAGACACGCTTAAGACCCTGTGGTCTCGGGCCGAGAAACTCATGCCAGCCTGGGTAAGTTATGCCGTCATTGTTGTTTTACAGGGCAGGACATCTTTGAATTCGAGTTTTCACCACGAGCAAATTTTCATGAAGATTCATATATGTACGATGGGATAGATAAGTACCATAATGAGAAAGAGTGTACGACGAATATTACATTTCACAGTGTTATGCCTTAAAGAGCCCAGTTACAGTGTTATGCCATTAAGAGCCTAGTTTCAGTGTTATGCCATAAAAGGGCCCAGTTTCTTCGGTCAGAAATTACATTTTGCTCTTGAAAATACTAGTGGAGAAGAAAGGGGCCCACTGGGAGAATTTTCCCACAGTGTTAAAAGATGCCCAGATACACGAGAAAAAAAGCATTAAAATGGAAAGCTGCTTTCAGTTATCTCTTAGCTGCAGACATTACAGAGTAAGACCTTGTTCACGATGGTACAATCCTTGAGTATCAAGACCTGGCCTTCAACTCTACTATGAAGGTGCTGGTCAAGTCATTCCCAAGGGTCGTACTGTCGTGTTCAAGAGATCAAACTTGGCTAAAAGAATTGTTACACATGCTTCTAGTATTATCATTGAAGATGTAAAGTACTTCTCCATTATAGTTACGAATTTCGAGCGTGGACATTAAACTAGTAAGGTCATTGTCAGAACGAGGATTCCACTCATGGTATATCAAAGACATGACATCTGCTCATATCATAACAAAGTGGTTGATGTGTGTATCTCGGTTCACGTCCTTACAGCCCATGACACTGAATTAGAATCGTTATACCTTCATCAGGTCTACAGGTTCAAAAAATCTTAAACTATATTCATAACTCAAATCTTTTTCATCGAATGGAGCTTCAGAAATTTTACAACACAGAGAGCTAGCGGTTGGTCCAGATGGTGTATTAAGTGCATGACCGAGATAGATTTGCCTGATAATTTTCTGCTAAGTGTCACAATGACTGTAGAAATAGACTGCAGGACTATTGTAAAACCTGGAACCAGATATATATCGGAAGTCCTCTGATGAGAACCTGCTACATTTTTTTTTTTCATTCTTTCTGGAACACTTTGCCAAAGTACGAGGCTGTGTATCACAGTAACAACTGGTCTACAACCCTTTACAGAACATGCCTAACGCATTCTCCCATCATCAATAGCATTATGAATGTGTGTTATATGATCCACAAAAGCTTTCGAAAATGTAAAAAGACTTCAATATTTTAATACCCTCAAGTCTTTAATTCTTTTGAAAGTGTTCTTTCCGAAGCTTATCACTGAGATAACTTGTTACTATTTGGTGTTATCTTGATCTTGTTCTGTTCTAATACATTTGATATTGCGGCGATAACTGGTTGGCGTACGACCAGGACGATAGCCATCGGGAAGGCTGACAACTCTATTCCTGAGGCAACTCAATCGTTCAGCCTGCGTTTTCCCTTCGCTGTTAATAACTAAATGATTTAGAGACGAACTGTAGGTTCATTTTTCGCGTTAAAGCTGAATATGTAATAGATATGAGTACTTGAAGACGCCAAGTTACGTATTGCAATCTTGTGTTGTAAGTGGAAGGAATTTGAATCTGAATCGTGTGTATTTTAAACTGAAGAGCCTCTCCAGACAGAGCGGCCATAACCTCATAGCCGCGCTGAGTGAGGCGAACATAGACAAGGGTGTGGATGCCATCTCCGTAGATAAGGGTAATCTGTTTCTTGACGTGGTCGAATTAAAGCTTAATAAAATTCTTTGTTTAGGAGCTATTGTATATTACCATTTGATTGGCTTGCGCCACCTGAAATGTAATATTATTGTGGGACGTGCTAACGAAATGCCAAAAATTTAGGTGTCAGTTAAATATGAATATGTAATGACAAAGGAAAATGATAGAATTATTGGAGACAGACAATGTAGAAATAGTGATTTTTTTAACAGGAGAAAATACGTGTACACAAATAGCTTAAAGTTTTAAGATATATTTTAGAAACCAAATTATTTCATTCTGTTTAAGTTTTTATATGTCTTTTAAAGAAAACACAATGTCTCTATAGTAACATTTTAGATATATTTTCTAGTAAACAAAAATATAAAACTAGGTAAATGATTTTAATTTTAAAGATATTTTTCTGTAAAAAAAAATACTAATATTCATTAGCTCTCAAAGCCTCATAAATACCACAATACAAGATTAAGTACCATCTAAAGAAAAAATCAATACTTGCAAGTTTTATGGAATTCCTTTGACATTAACCATTCCCCTTAGGGTAACAGCCTCAGAAAGAAAAGGCCATATACATAATTACACAAGCGAGCATTGAAGCCTTTACAATACAGGCTATTATACTGAAACCGTTAACATGTGAATATTTGAACCCCATTTATGATACGGATATTCTCTCCTAGCTGGACTCGTGTGTGTGTTCCTTGACATCCCTCTCATGCTAACACTCGGGCCAAACACCGCAAATGTCAGCTTGAAGGTCTTAGTTATATATTCATGTAATATACTTGTTACGTCTGCATTCCACTGTCTCAGTTTAATGGCAGATTTCTCAATGTATCTTTTGTATACTGTCAAGTGCTTTTGCTCCTGTGCTTAACTTCTGCTTACACTGTAACTCTTCCACGACCGAATCATGGCAGATTTTTGGGTGTATTTCACAGTGTGAGCAAAGGTTAGCTAACACACAGTGGCCTCAAAGGCCATTTTTAAGATCATCAAAGGCTACTTTTCAAAAGCCTTAGATCACTGCCTTGATTCAAAATAGGCGACAGAGCAACCTAATTAAAGTATGCTGAAGGTACTACACCTCAAAATGAGGCAAACTTCAAGGTTATCACAGCCTGCTCTTCAAGGCCAGGAAGGGCTGGTCACCAAGAGATGGGCCTTACAAGCATAAAATTCACTCGTACAATTCAAATAGGTAACTAAAACCTCTTGCATATCTTAGGGGGAAGTCCCCTAAGCCCATTGAGCTATGCAAAATACATTAAACAAAGATGATGATAATTGACATATTCTTGCTTAATTCCGTTCCTTTTAATCCATAGAAATGAAAAGAAGTACGAGTGACTGACTATTGAAACCTTGTCAGTTTCACCACCTTCTGAAAACATTCTTTGCCTGCAGACGAATATTAAGTTGTTTCATCGAACAAAACTCCTCTGATTATTGTTATGAAATGTTTTATGTTATCAAATATCATACACATATTGGTCGCCAGTCTTACGATAAAACCTCCTTACAAGAGCTGTGATTAAATGACTAATATTAGTAACTAAATCTAACATCCAATGTTTCTCTTGTTTTACGTCATTGTCTTCACGAGTTCCTAGTTCGCTGCTCCCCATCCTATTGAAAGTCCTAATCCCTTCTTGAGAAAGCCTAATTCGCACATCCCCTGAAAGTTCCTAACTGGTCCCCAATGACCAAATCCTGGATTTGCGCCTCTTATAAACTTATTAATGTCAGTTACTGTTAAATGGATGATGTTACCCACCATGAATATTTTCTCTCAGACATTTTAGCCTTTACTGTACAAGTACTCTTCAGATTTGCACTCCAGCCATCTCTTTGACCCTTATTTCCAGTAACTAGATTTGAGGTAACCGTACGCTTATACGAGGGTGGTGGGGTAGGGACGCCACCAGCATTGTAACGGTCGAAAAAAGAGGGAGGCCCGGAGAGAGAGAGAGAGAGAGAGAGAGAGAGAGAGAGAGAGAGAGAGAGAGAGAGAGAGAGAGAGAGAGAGAGTCCCGTTAAAGTGAAGCATTCAGTCAGAGGAGGAACTGGTTGAGTAGGCGGGAATTCTTGGCATCCCTTCGGCGTCAGCAGGCAACAAGGTCAGCAAAGGAGTGATTAGGATGGAGGAAGAGGGAAAGGATTTCCCTGCAGGTGGGAGTGCTGGAGGGAGACCCTTTTAAAAAGCCAGGTAGTCGTGGGTTCAGCACCCAAGATGAACTTTCGGACATACTGAGGTTGGGGGGGGTATGGTATCCCGCTTGGCTTGTCGTCTGTGCCAATTTATATGAATATACAATTTCTCAGGGAACCATCTTAAATATACCACTTAACCGAATTAACTTAGATGTTTAAATGTCACCCAAGGATCTGCGAAATGTTACGAAAAGGGAAACATTAATGTACTTGTTTTC
The DNA here is from genome assembly GCF_036320965.1 of Panulirus ornatus. Lineage (NCBI taxonomy): Eukaryota > Metazoa > Arthropoda > Malacostraca > Decapoda > Palinuridae > Panulirus > Panulirus ornatus. The sequence goes on from NC_092287.1 coordinate 6,217,061, forward strand.
AGTAGATCCTGAAAGATCGAGGCTATGAATTTTAGTTATGAATAGGAAGCCATCATTTGCAGGTGACTGTATCATATCCTAGAGGCCAGTTTATAATACCGTCATCTTTAATCATTCGGCCACATGGGTACGACCATTAAACAGTACGAACCTTGGGCATGATGGCTTGCTGCTTGCCCTAACATGAAAAGATTAAGTCAAAAGCATGGGGCAGCGGAAAGCAGGCAACGTATATTGCTATCAACAGGAAGCCAAGATAAAACTGTTGCTATATGTAAACTTCCGGTGGCTCTTGGCAGGGTGGGGCGACAACGGATTCTGTTGGTGTTTGTATCTCTGGCAGCTGGGAACCATTCAAGTACCCCCCACGAAACAGAGAGCACGTGGTGATTCCTGTTGTACATTTTGATGCGTTTGACTACTCTTACTGGCTTATGAAGGAAGGGAAATGGGGGAGGGGGGAATTCGTTAGTTAAGGGGGGGGAGGGTGGACAGAAAATATGGTAGATATTTCCTAAATCAACTCGGTGTCCGATGATCCCAGAAAGTAAGATTCTACATTCATTAGATTATCCCTGGGTTCGATCGCCCAGGGACCTTAGAAAATGAGTGCTGACTTGCCTTTGATGTCTGTGTTTATGGTATCCAAACCCGTCTGGCTCCTGAGTTGCCATGTAACTTATTTAATCCTGATAAACTCGAAAATCATAAAGATTCTGTTGTACCCTAGTGGTTATTATTTCACCATAACATTTTTCTCGTGGTTACATGCGATAGATAACGGATATAATTCAAGCGATGTAACAAGTAGGCCATTAATGTCAAGCACACATAGTGGTATGTTTTGATAGTGTTTCTTTATATTTGGTATTTACCTTGGAAAGTTCCAGGAATTTGGAACAATGTAAACCTTGCATAATTCTGCTTAACAATATATCCTGTATGTACTATATATGGTTTTATTGAAGATTTTCCCGGCCACTGACTTTTCTCGACTTGCAAGAGACAATGAATTTGAGATATAAATATCTATATATATTTCCTGTGGAGTATCACGAACAATATATATATATATATATATATATATATATATATATATATATATATATATATATATATATATATATATATATCTCTCTCTCTCTCTCTCTCTCTCTCTGTTACAAAACTCTGCATACTTATAACACCTGTCATGGCTTGCCCATGAAAAGTACGTCCCTTGTTACCCGCAAGGAGAGCTACAAGGCCGAGAAAAATAGCGCGTGGCAACGTGAAATGCCACCCAGACCCCATTCCCGTTCCCTCCCCCATGCTGGCGACAGTTGCCACAACGTCTTAATTTCCCTGTATTTTGGGTAAGCGAGCGGCTGTGGAACTTACACTGACGGTTTAACTAAAATGGGGTTAGTATTTGATTTAAATCTCACAACAAGATCCTCATCAGTTGCATAAGTGAAATGGATATTATGATAGCGTAACAAGTGCAATATAATGAGCCATAAGTTTCTATAAGGTCATAATTGGCGCTGATTCAAGCAGCGGGCGACAATGGAACTAAAGTTTTCATTAACGTAAACAAGCTAGAGAAACGCATTTCAGTCTCTCCCAAGAGGGAGGTACTACGAACCTAACTTTCTTTCTGAAAGGAATCTTTAAAGAATCATTATATAATTTGACGCGCGACTTTATAGCGTATCGGTTATCGTACCTGACCGTCATGCATGCTTCGGTCTCCATGGATCGAATCCCCAATGATTCGAGTCCCGGTCGCAGCATCCGGTCCATAGGTGACCCAGCTGTTTAACCTCCTATGTGTATTGTCGATAGATTTGACACCTGGCTTAAGCTAGGGTGAGTGTGTGTTTGTATTGATACATAGGAGGAAAGACATGGTTCATACATGAAGGTACAAATGATTAAGACACTCTTCCTTAATACACAAGTAGCTATCACACACACACACACACACAGACATATATATGCGCGGGGCTGGAAATCCTCCTCTCTTTTTTTTATTTTCCAAAGGAAGGAACAGAGAAGGGGGCTGGATGAGGATGTTTCCTCAGAGGCCCAGTCCTCTGTTTTTAACGCTACCTCGCTGATGCGGGAAATGGCGAATAGTATGAAAGAAAGAATATATATATATATATATATATATATATATATATATATATATATATATATTATATATATATATATATATATATATATATATATATTATATATATATATATATATATATATATATATATATATATATATATATATATACATATATATATATATTGGCTGTGTATCCATCTGCGGATCCGGTCATATTTGTCGGTGTTAGACGTCTCCAAATCATTTATATTATTTCTCAGAATATCATTAAGGTAATATGAATGGATACAGACCAACTAACGTGCCAACTTCTGTCCTAGTAAAAATTCGGTGACACTACAAGGGACGCACATGGTGGTTAAAGTAGTGAGGCTGTTAATCTGTTACTTTAAGAAGTATAATGCTATTTATAAAACAACTTGACTAATTCGCGAAGAGATTTCATCTTACCGATCTAAGAGTGTCCCCCATGATTTTGAAATGATAAGCCTTCTATCTTTCTATTTGAAATAATAAACCTTCTATCTTTCTATATATCTCCGGGCAATAAAAGCGGCTCGAAGAGTATTAGTTTACCAGTTGTTCAATCATTTGCCTCAAAAATGACTCAAAAAAGCATATGCACTGAACGGAAACACAAGATACCGAAGCTTAAAACTTAACAACACACTGATATACTAAAGTAACTACGAAAATCACATTTACGAAGGTAAATTTCGTTACTGTGAAGGGGAGTGGTGTAAAATGGCAACTGGCAACTGTAGGTGGAGGGAGGGAGGCAGGCCGGCTGGTGCACTGAGCAGGAGGACGTACGCATACAACCTAAGCCAGTCGTGTCGATCGCTGCTGCAGTTATTATAGCCATTATACTTCTGTAGTGTTCCGTCTATCGTGTAATCATGGGTGACGAGGAAGCAGAGAAAGTCAAAGATGTAGCCGAGGACGTGGGCCACGCCTATGGCGAGTGGTTCAGGAGGTATATGCACACGTTCACTCGAAGATTCTTCGAATGGTTCTTTGTATTCCTGTTTGGCTACTACAATATCAGCTTTGGATGGCTCATGGCGCCTCTGTTTTTCCTTGTCCTGAGAGACAAGAGGGCCAAGGAAAAGAAGATGAAGTTTGACATCATTCAATCGATCGCCAACGCTGACGAAAAGGACATTCTCCAAGAGATACAAAGGTTCTCAAATCTACCGTCATGGGTAAGTTACCATTCCCAGTGTATACTTATATTTACCTTTCAAAAAGCTATTTAGTATTCCCATATTGGTGGTTCCTTAACGCGTACGCTATTTTTGACGATTTTTTTTTTTTTTACGTATGAACAGATGCGTAGCTTGAGTAGAGCTCTCATTTCAAACTTTTTCTATACGCCATCATATATTGTCTTTTTTAGTGAGTTTTACATCGATTTTCACTTAGAGACATGGGGTAATGTGCTTGACAGAGATGATGGGTAGGGTGTGGGGGTGGTTGTGGTGTAGTCTGTTCACCATCCCTGACATTGAACCGTGACCTTAAGGCACCAGGTAGGATACGGACGTATCTACTGGGCCTCTACCTCCCTCACTCGCACACCCACTGTCGGTTTACACCAATAAAGTTACTTTGTTTTGACTTTTCAAATATAATCTGGTTGCCACTAGTTGGACACGCCTCTGTAAAAAAAAAAAAAGATCATGCTCAATATTTGATATATTGGGTATTGAGCAATTTGATCTGTCGCCTGATTCGTATATCTGAGGTTTGTCGTCCCTGTAGTACATTTTGTAGACAGTGGAGGGTAAGAGTCTTGCAACATAGTGTGGGTGGAAGTGGTTAGAACCAGTATGTTTTCCTCCACCCCCGCTTTTATCGTCATTTGTTTTTTATTGTTCATTATAATTACAGCCACATACGAGGGATGGAGTGGCAGAGGTATGTATGTCATCCCAGTATACAAAGGGTATATGTAACTGACCAGGTATAGAATACTGTACCTGTTTTCTGCATTTAATGGCCGTATCAAAACTTGATCAATCTGACTCTGGAATGTGTTCGTGGAGGGAAGCTTAAGCCCCTACCCATAATCCTTCTCCCACCTTGATACTGCTGTCACTTTCCTCTCTCTTTTTGCCAGTATCGTAGCATATATTTACTGCTGCAGTGTGTTTCGTAACGTCTCACCGCTGCCTTTAGACTGATCACTTGTTTTTCAACTGTTTTGTCTTCATATGACAACCTTGGGATTCCACAAGACATCTGTTTATACTACAATTGCCTTTCAAGTAGCTATCTCATCCCTACATGCCAAGTCTGCCTCGGGAATCATTTGTCGTAGGAACTCTTACGTACACTGGTTTTGGTCGTTCCTCGTTGTAAAGGGATGTTTGTAATGTAGATCTCGGGTTAGATGTATGGTATAAATTTTCAATACTTAAATCGCCGTATCCTGCGCTATCGAGGTAACGCCAGGGACAAAGCTGTTTTAATTGCTCTTCCTCATCCTGGTTATGATGCATTGTTCATCGAAACAATGACTCCCTTGCTGAACGAGGCTTCTGTTGACCAATTCCGTGGTTTCCCCAGACAGCTTCATATGTCCTGGTTCAGCCCCATTAATTACCCCTCCGTATGTCAAATATCTCCATTTCGATCTATTCCATGCGCGCCTCTCGCCCTCCTGCATGTTCAGGTCCTGATAATGCCTTTGACCTCATGTGCTTGGTTACCCCCTCCTGCTCTTTCCATTTCCGATGTATGTCCTGTTGCTTCCTTCGTTCATCGTTTCCATATGACAAGACTGTCTCTGCATACCTTGGTCAGCTCCGTCATACTCTATATCTTTTTCATTCATTAATAAGCGATCATCCGTGCACCATATAACTGTCCTCGGGCATGTGTTGTCCAACAAGCGATTCCTCTTCCGTTCCTTTGAATTAATTGCTCAAGACTCTCGCCATCAGAACACCATTGGTGCTACTATATCCTTAGACATGTCCTTTGCCCATAGTTACCTCTCCTTCCACATGCATCCCTCGGTGGACCTAGGGGCTTTTTACCCCCCAGTCCCACCCTTTGATTCACTACAGAACTCATAGTTACAACCGCTGTCATGTCCAGTTCGTAACCTAAAACGCTCAAAGTACTCATTTCAAAGTTTCCTCAATTCAGTCGCACTCAAACCTTAGTCCCCCCCCCCCCTTCTCCAGCTGAGCCACATTACCTTGGTTTTATTGAATTTGGCTCTTTACTCTCACCTTTTGCTATGCCAAATTGACACCAGCTGTCAAACTTTTGACACTAGATTGTGCTACTTCTTTGTCTAATCAATCGTCAAAGCAGTTTTGTCTCCAAACAGCAGGTAACGCCTCCCAAACCCCCTAACCCCCACCATACCGTTGATCCGCCCTTTTATGACACTGCCGTCGCCTCCCTTACCACCCCATCCATTAAAGGATTATACAGCCATAGTGACATTACACACACTGGACTCCGACACACATTTTACATGGAATTACTTTCCACCTCCCCCTTATACTTAACGCACGCCTTTCTACAGATTAATATCTGTATGTAGTACTTTCCTCCCACACCATATATTCGCAGCACTTCCTACAGTACTTTTCTATCGACCTTATCATACGGTCCATAAGTACCACACGTGCATCCTTATCTTTTTCTGAAGTATTCGACACATTATTGAAATCTAAAGCAAACACTTAGACCGCAAATGCCATTCCTCTCGTTAGCTATTGAGCAGCATTATCCCCCTTAATAATTCGCCTGCAATCCCATCCACTCCAACTACCTTGTCATACTTCACATTACGTACAGCATTAACTATTCATTTCGCCAAACCATTTGTCATGTCTCTTTCCGTGTACCTTCAGGTGCCAAACACCCAACAAACTTCTACCTATCGTTTACACAGTCAACAGTCTTTCAGAGTCATCCATATCCTCTTTATTTTGCATGTTGTCGCTTCTCCCATATGCTCCCTTCACTGATGTTCCCATTTTGATCTTTTGTTCTTGCTCGTCTCTCATACCAAAGCATACATTCTAAGTTGGCCGATACTTTCTCGCTTCATCTCGTTTCCTCCTGCACCTTCTTGATCTCGTGCCGCTTTTACTTTTACATTTCCCAATCGCTTGCATTCATTACTTGCATAAGTTACATTCATTACTTGCAAACATCACTCCCTTCTCTCCCGTCTTTAACAAGCATTATTTTGATCCTACCACTCGTGTGCCCATATCCCGCTTTCCGCATGACCTACTCCCACACTTGTAAACACTGCTTTCCAAAATATCATTCCTCGCTCAGTCCCGTAATTTATCCATATTCACATTTTGCCGTTGCCCAAATCCCTCCTTGTATCTCCTCGCGTAGTCTCTTTTCCAGCTTCTTCACCTCCCTCTTCTGTAGCCTCCACAGAATTTAAACCTCGCCTCTACCAAAGAAATGATCCACCACATACCAGTTACTCCTCCCAGCAACAGTCTCGAACAATTACGGCAAATTCCAATGATTTCCGCTTACCATTTGTGCCATTCACCGACACTCACTTGTTCGTCCCCTTTTTTAAGGCAGGTATTCCCCAACACCACCACCTCTTTCCATCGCACAACTTTACCAACTTTTCTTAATTTTCCTTCACAGTGGATACCCCACGCTCCCTAACTCTAACACCCCAACAGCCTCATGTACTCAAGGCATTAAAGTCTCCCATCACAAATATTCGATCATTCATATCATACCCAAATTGCCGACGCACTGAGTGGCGCTCATCCCAAAACATGAATGCTTCACTTCTTGCCACCAGGCATCGGCACAATCGCTCACTTCTGAAAAAAAAAGAAAAAAAAAATCCTTTTTAACGACTTAACAGGAGCTCGCTCATTTACACCTTCCCACAGCTCCATTTAACCAACCTTCGGGTGAAATCTTTCACAACCTCTTGGGTTAATATCGCCATTCAAAAGCCGCTATCATTGGGTAAAGAGCTACTATCACCATTATCCTAACCTCTCGTGGCTATCACCACCGGTTATCGTAGTGTGGTGATTGGTCACCACCTCCTCCAGAGTGCAATCACCACTCGCACCATTACCTCTCAAAGTTATATCGCTACCGGATCGTCGTTATCACTGGGTATCAGTGTTGCCAAGCTCCTATCAAACGCATTAGCGCGGACTTTCGGTCGCCTACGTCGCTTGGCGACTTGTGATAACCCACAGTGTCTCCACAGTTACAGTTGATAACAGCTAGGAGGGTCACAGTGATCACCGGTCATGTCGTACGCATTGTACCAACGGTTGTGATGCGTAATGTTCTTGCTGCTGTAGACATTTTACATGAAAATTCTAATATACCAGTTTAGGGGACACCACGAAAGTGTTATGGGTTGGGATAATCGTATTAGACTCCTAGGAAACTAGTGTTATGGGTTGAGATAATCGTATTAGACTCCTAGGAAATGATTTACCAGTGTCCATAGTTTTGAACATTTATCGAACTATAATGGTAGGGGAAGGGAGGAAATGGAAAGGCTAAAATGTTGGAGATAACGTACTTGTGAATGTTAGAATGTTGGAGGTAAGGTACTTGTGAATATTAAAATGTTGGAGATAACCAAATAGAGAAAAGGTTGAAATGTTGAAGGTAAACTAGGAGTGATTTTTTTTTTTTTTTTTTTTTGAGATAACCTAGTTGTAGAAACACCTGCACAGATAAGCAACCCCTGTATTTCGCTTTCTGTGTCGTGACAACCCTGCATATATCGCTCATTGTGTCCTCTCAACCCCCTTATATCGCTCGGCGTGTCGTCACCAACCCCGTATATCTCTCGCTATGTCGTCACAACTCCCCCTATCGCCCGGTGTGTCGTCACATTAAAGTTTTGTCACTTTCCCTGTAGGCTTGTGTGGGAGCAGCTGCCCTCCCCACTCAGCCTGTCACCGCCACAGTGTAACCGCACAAGCAACATCCGCTTTCCAGACAACCGACATTGGCGTCGTGAGAAATTTCTAACTTGGACAATTCGCTTTCTTTCGCCATCCGAATATTTGAGATGACCAGCGGTGTTGTGTGGTCAAGGTTTACCTGAGGAAGACTTGAGAGTGGTAATCCGTTAATGGAGAAACGACAGGTGGGAGGCTAACAGTCTGTGGTGGGTCATTGACTGCAGGCAATGGGGCCAGTCCCCAGCACAGGTCGACCCGCACCACTCGCTCCTCATGACCTCTACACTGTGGCCGTATTTAACTTATGCTGGAAGTTTGAGTGATTTGCGTTATGCTTTTGACGGTAAATGAATTTTTTTTTTTTAAGTTGTTACCTAAGGCATAAGTTTAATGTTCAGTCAGAATGACTGACAACTTTCACGACGCCCAAAGAGCCGATCTTTTTAAACTTTTAATCGAACGTACCCATATATATATATATATATATATATATATATATATATATATATATATATATATATATATATATATATGCCGAACGTTCACTTCTTGAGGAGATATATGCACAAGCGGTTTTTTCTTTCCAGTGGTGATTGTGCATTATATATATATATATATATATATATATATATATATATATATATATATATATATATATATATATGATAGGTTATAGATGTGGTGGGTTGATAAATTTGCCTTCCAAGTATCGACTTCTCTCTAACCAGGCTAGGCTGGGGCCGGCCCCGAATACCTCGTCTGGCTTAACGTCAACCGTAAATCCGTAATCAGATCTATATGTAATCTTGGAAGCCTTGGGGAAAGTTGTGGCTTAAGTATAGCCATTTTGTAAGGAGAGGTTAATGTTTATGATAGGGATATGAGTCATTGAGGTTTGGGAGGGGGGGTTGAACTACCAGGTCTGGAGAATGAAAATATTTTGAAATATAGATACCCATCGTCTGGAGAATGAAATTCTTTATAAATATTGACACCCATCTCTGCACCCGATGTATAGGAAGATGTGATGGCTGTGGTCATGTTATCAAGCAGCGAATAACTTTGAAGAATTTGTTCTTGTATAGTACCTACCATAAATATATAGCTGCCATGGATGGTGATGGTATTCAAGGAGAGTTTACCGTTAGTTTGTATCTGTCTTGTTAGTCGTTTAACAAAAAACATTTGTCATTGAAGGTGCTGGGCCAGTTTGGTACGAGGTCAGGTTAAAGCTTTAGTACTGGAAGAGTTTGAAGGTGCTGGGCCAATTTGAAACAAACTTGGTAGGGCTGGCGTTTGGGTAAAGTTTCTTTTCAGAGGTGTCTGTTGATCCCAACCATTCTGCAAGATGGCCTCCGTTTCTGTAAACCTGGTAAATACATATATCGCCAAGTGAGGCGATGCTGGAGCTTGGTCTCCGCTATAGTTACTCTATCCTGGGGTGTCTGAACCCCCACCATCTAAGTAATTTTTTTTCGCGTTCAGACAAACATATATCGTGTGACGTTATTGGCAATGACCATGAAATAATGCGCTCTGTACCAGGGGAATGTATTGCAGGTGTAGGCGATGGGCACGTCTGTTTTGAACTTGTGGTATGTAAACCACGCATAGCCTTACTGTTCCGTTGTATCTCTTGCTCCTGGTCTATGCCATGTAGTAGAATAGCCTCTAAGTAAAATGGATCTCTCAGTCTTTAATAGATAAAAAATTCATATAGTTTGGACTTTTATCTAAGTATCGCTACTTTGGAATTTATATGTAGGATATTTTGATTGATATTCTTATTCGCGAATGCAGAGTCCACAGGACTGCGAAGCAACTTTCTTTTCCGGGAGCAAGTAGGAACCGGTGGAATTTTAATAAAATCCGGCTGTTTGCACTAATATTGTTCTTTTTATAGATTATAGGTAACCCCATGAGGTCGTACAGTCATACTCGAGGGACTCATTAAGGTTGGTGAGTCACCTACTCTTGACGTGCAGGTGAGCGACTGGTGCATGATGGCGCTCAGCCGTTGCCATAGCGCTAAACATTTTAACCATTTAATTCTTTTCTTTGGGAAATCTCGGGTTTGTGCGTGTTTTTCCTTAGTGTATAATGAATTTTCCCGTGTATGCATACGACGCGCGTGCCTTGGATCGCAATTTGTCTGAATATCATTGGTATTTCCGATGTGTGGTGGTTTACCGTTGTGATGCGATTGCACAGGAATTTTTATTGATAGAAAGTCGACTGGCATGTCTCGTGCTTTATGGTGGTATAGGACGAGGCTCTTGGTACGTGTTGCAGGTTGTGTAGCGGTAGTGGGTGGGTGGCGAGCCAGGAGGGCAACAAGTGTGTAACCTGAGCTGCCTTTCCACCAACACCTGCCGCCTAGCCCGGCCCAGCCTGTCATTGGTCGCCCTCCAGGCTCTCTCGCCGCACTCTGATTTCCGCAGCTTTTTTGTTTTTGTTTTTGCTTCTGTGCTTGAACACGACCGTACGACCCTTTGGTGTTTGTTTGCTCCTACCCTTAAGGGTCAGGTCAAAGGTTGAGTGAACGTCATTGGTCATACGGTCGTGACGAAGCGTGCAGTTCTGCCTTTTCATCTAGCTTTCAAGAAGGGTAATGTTGTGTATGTTGGTAGGAGCTGGGTTATTATAGGCTATATTATGAGCGATATGGTGGAGGTAACCTGATCCGTCCTAGACAATTTGAGCAGCCCATTAGGTATGACCGGTAAACTCCGTCAACCGTATCAGGTGAATTGCTTATGTTTACACCAGCAGTGTGACGTGCTAGTGTCTATCTTCTGTACATCTGTGCCTGAAGTCTTTTCGACACTTTTACCTTGTGTATTTCTAGTGATGGTGATGGAAGTGTTTGCAGTACGAACTGATGCATAGAAGACATGTACCTTCATTATGATTTCTGTATCCGTCTGCCGCTGCTGCCTGACACATCCTGGTCTGTTCGGTTTCACAACCTGTTCTTGGCTTCTTTGGAGCAAGCTAGCGTCTCATCAGCAGAATGTTTTCTCGAACAGTTATTCTCTCGTGGAGTATGTGGAGCGAATGAATTTTGGATCTTTTTAACTTGTTAGTTGTTAGTTTACATATTGGGCTACGTGTAGCTGGTAGTCTGGTTGTCCAGTGGTTAACACTTGAGGACTAGCTGGTATTGACGAGGTCAAGTGTAAACCTCTGGAGCAAAAGAAGACCCATGAGTTTGATTGGGGTAACGTTCGAAAAATGTCCAAGGGTCGTACCGTCGTGCTCAAGGTTATCTAACACATTCCTGTAATACCGCAAGCGGGATGGCAACATTACCACGGGGGGAAACGGGATAACACACCAGAAGAGCAACCAAACCCCAGGTTACTCGCTACCATGACGAGGCTTGATGGTAGATCATCATATCTGTTGAAGAACCGCACCAAGATAAGCTGCCCTGACCAGTCTGTAGAGAATGTGGCACCTTCTGGAGAGCGTAGTAAAAGCCATGATCATACTTATCCCTGCCTATCCTCCTATACCCATGCATCTCGCCTCCAAAACTTGCATATTGAAGCTACTTAGGATAAGAGAGAGAGAAAATAGGCTCTACAATTGGTCATAAACAAGAAGTACCAGACATTGAAACATAATAAAAGGCGGCTTGAAATCGAACATATTGGCTCAAATTACGAGAAGCGACTCGTTATATATGGCAAAGGCTAGAAGACAACTACGACCAATTATACACATTTCCGAGACGAGAACAGTACGACAAACACGGAATTAACACCTTTGGTTCCCACGGAGCATCAGAGCACGAAGGGAGACTCCATCTGTATATGTCCACTGTACTTCGGAAATTTACTCTTCCCAACACCGTTACACACATACCCACAGTCTGCCGGGAGTACATATGAATAATGCTCTAAAGTTTCCAGCAGCTTCCCACACACCAGAAAACCTACACCATACTTGTTTAACTCTTCCATTTGAAATCTACAACTAGGGTCCAACGCCTATCCCCAAACCACTGTACAAAAGAAATGTCTGGAATTGTGTGAAGCTTGATGTTGCTTGCCGAAATGAGATTTGTGGCAATGTTTATGAATGTTATACTTGTGCTAACAGCGTCCCCCTGTCCTTTCATCGTTGAACCAAGGAAAGATCTACTGACTAGTATTTTTCTTGAGGGAATTCGCTGATAACGAGTCAGCACAGTAGAGAGTACTGTACGCTTCAGAGAATATCGGTCTATGTCAAACTGCATATTGATGATGTAGCGGCTGGACCATGACAGGCCAGCATCCAGTGTGCCGCCTCGGATGCCGGGACGACCCTCTCGCTTTTCCATCGACACTTGACCACCATCTTCTGCTTTCCCGGGATATCCTAAGATATTTATGTATTATATAACCCTGCCTCGAGGTTGTTACATTGTGTAAAGCCAGAATGAGATTTGTCTGAAACAGCATAGTAAGGGGAGACTGAAGTATTAAAACCTACATTAGGGTTCATAGGAACATTGTTAATAATTCGAACAAATGGGTGTGTATGAGTGTATTGTTAATAATTCGAACAAATGGGTGTGTATGAGTGTATAGCAGACGAGGGAAGGGAGTGGGCGGGACCCGTGTTGAGTTCGTGATGGCGTGCGCCGACCGCTTCGGTATGGCTACCTTCTTGCCTCTGTTGGCAGGTGTTCAGGCTCAGGCCGCCTTGAACTTCGAAGTTATTGATACTTATTCTATTGGGTTTCTAGGAATTATGTAATGAAGGGCTACACTGCGTGTCCGGGAGGAAACTGTGCCAATACGGCCCGCCTGAACTCGGGATGATGTCATGCGGCGTTGCCATACCCTCTCTCTTGTATTTATACGTGGGACAGAAATTTTGAGTTGCTTGTACTTGAATTTTTATCGCAGATGTTAGATGGAAAATAAAAGTAAGGGAGTGAGTGTATTTGGATGTGATAGGGGCTTGTCTTGTTAATCCCAAATACTTATTGGATTTGCTTTGAGACGTGGTTAGGTCTTAGCAGCTGCTTGGTGAGCGGCTTGGTATTGGGCATTTTAACTCTTGGCAAAATATAACGGTAAGGTTGGAGAAAAGCTGCTTTCTGATGGCCTGCGTGTCTGGACAAATGTTGAAACTCTACCTAAAAACTCTACCTAGTAAGCCAGGGATTCTGTCATTTGGAAATGCGATTTTTTTTTTTAAGCGAATGTTCGTAGAGTACATAAAGTACTTTTGCTGATCTCGTCATTGAATATATGAATATTTAATGAAATCATTTTTGGGGTGTAACGGTTTAGGTTGGAGATGGGTTGCTCGTTAGGGTAAATTATTTTTTTCAGCAATTTTTTTTTTTTTGTAATTTTTCTCCTGAACTCGGCCCAGGTTTATATCAGCCCTCTTAAACACTGTACTTTTCGTCTGCATTGCAGTTCTAACAAAGGATTTCATTCCCTCTTGGATAGCTATAGGGGCTAAAATTGTCTCAGCATTGTTATGAAGACCACGACTTTGAGATGAAAAGCGAGTAGATGAATATATAAACCTGAACACGCGATTCTCCTTCATATGCTAACGATAATGCTCGGAGTCTCTGACCATACAACCCAGGCACGTTGCCCTGCCTCAACCATCTTAACGATGATGGCAGACGGGAACCAAGAACATCCTAGGGTTACTGTGTTATTGATGTTTGTGTAAATGGCCATTCAAGGTGTAGATTGTGGAGTGACTGAAGATTCGCCATTTGTGTGTCTCGATGACTTAACAAGCGGTATATATCTCTCTCTAGAAAAGATCTGTGCTACAAATGTCGAGTTAGTTTTGAAATGGTGTACAGCAGTATGCTGTCAGTACCATGAATGATCGAAATATGTATATTACGATAAGATGAGCATTAAGATCTTAACACTGACAATTTGACCTTGATGTTAAGGAATGTTATGATGTAAGTGAATTAGAAGCTCAGGAGGACGTAGGCATCAAGGAAGAATCATAAAAGCGTAATTATAGTCTTTCTCTGACGGTGACGATAAAGTTGACTTGGAACGTGTTTCATATCAAAGTCCGAAGCTTGAGTAATTTTTCTTAGTCTCTAATATAATAAGCAGTTCACTGCCAGCATTTGCGTTGCCAACTTGGGATGCGCATTTTTTTTTTTTTTTCTTACCACGTTCGTAGACTAAGGACCCCTGATCAATTGGAAAATTAAGAATTATTCTGTTAGTGACGGGTTTATGGGCGCTAGTTTGTCAGTAAGGTTGAAGGACCTTTTATACCTTCTTATTGCCAGCTACCCAAGGTAAAAGGATATGTTTTGCATTATGTAGATACACTGAAAAATAGAATGTTTGTGGTCCAGAAAGAGAAATGCATTGACTGGAACGAAGTCCTCTGTTATATATTATGAGATGGTTGCACGATATAGGTTCAGGCGAGAGTGGCACTCCCGGGACCAAATGCAATGTGTACCTCTATCATGATGGGGAGGTGGACCTTCAATACATTGCTCTCCCTTCCATTGAGATATGTTTCATTTGTTGATTACCCATAGTAGTGTCTAGATATATAGGTTTAAATCGTTGCTGACTCGTAGAAGGGTATAACCATGAATACTGTATCATTTTAACAATGTTTTATTAGATAACACTTGCTACCAATGATAAGTATCTTGCCTTCTGAAGACTTTGTACTCGTAAACTTTAGAAGGCTCACGGACCCTAATATTGTCTCGTTGATGGAACGCGAAGAAGGCTATTTGCTCGGTATATATCCATGGCTGGCGCCAGTACTGTTTTGGACATTCTGGTAACAGTGCCTTTCGCCCATAGGGCACGATGGCCTTGCCTCTTAGTTGTGATGATTAGGGCATAATGTTACCCTCCCAGTCATGTAAGGTTTACTTACGGTAGGGCGCGGCGTCATGTGGGACAACGATGCTGGCTCGCATGACAAACTCCTCTGGCAGTTATCAAAAGAAACCATAATTCATTCAATTTATTTTTTTTTCATTCGAGAATTTTTCAAAATGGGTTGATTTTTGCGGGGTTATTTCTAGGACACTCTTGAGATAACTTGTAATACAGTTCTTAAGATGGTTAGGTTGCCTCGTGTTAGTCACTTTCATATCTTCACGAAATATGTCTCCATTTACTCGATGAAAATCTCTACTATGTGGTGGGACGCCTGCGTGCGAAGTTGAAAATAATCTCTTAACGTCCTGGCACAGGCAGCCATGACCGTAATAGATTTTAGTGGTAAGTCTGAGGAGAAGCCGTCGTCAAGCCTTCCTCGTAGTTGCTACTCGTGTGGGACGTGCAGGATGGACAGTACTTTCAGTTACCGCTGTTATTACGGTAGTTTATTGGGTATTGTATTGCCCGAGATGGCTGGATATGTATGGGTAGTCCAGTATCATTAGCGAGTTTTCTGCAGTGCTGGATGGGGGGTTACTATGTTATCGTGGTGGCTTTGTTAACCTGGAGTGTCGGATACTATGTTACCCTAGCGAGTAGTGAATGTGAGGGGGGGATTGGGTGCAGGAGTAAGCCTGGCTACAGCTGGCGGATGGCCAGCCTCGGCCACACAGTCAGTTACAGAAATCTAAGTACTTCAATCTTCGTTTATTTTTTATTAAGTAATTTTACTTGGTGATAATTTTAGCGCAACTCATGGTAGGGTTTGAAATTTCCTAGTGAATGGGATAATCAACATGGTCGTGGTATATAATAGTGGGATCCGGGTGTTATATAAAGGATCTGAAGGAATGCTGGACGTGGATGAGGGCTGCAAGGTAGCTAGTTGCTGTTTTGAAAATAACATCTAGGCCGTCCATGTAATATTTTGTGAACATCGTGGAAAGGAATCTGATTATCTATATAAAAATGCGTCTTAGCATACTTGTTGGCTCTCGTGTACACTACAGTATATATGACACTGATTCTCATGTTAAGTGTTAACGTTCAATGACCTATGGCTTTTCTTTCAATGGAATATATATTGATATATTATTAACAGCGTTACGATGAGTAACCAAAGGGCTCAGGTACGGATGTGTGTGGGAGGTGGGACTTGCCACGGACGAGGTAATGAATAAATGTGTTGTGGTGACGCTTGGACTATGTCCACTGGTGACGTCGCGGACAGTGGTCGGTTGTGACGGTGATGCAGGTGGGTCTTGCTGTGTCACTTGTCTATTTTTGGTATCTGTCTATGTTGTAGACCTGCAGGCCTGTTTGAACATGACTGAGACAGCAGGCGTTTGGGTCGGTGGGAAAGCCTATCATTTCTGCTATCATGGCAGTGTTACTTCAGCCTACCCTTAGCTGCGTCTTAATTCCCGGTGTCCAGGAGGACGTGGCTGACGTGACCACCGAGCCTGACTTGGTCCCTGATCGAATTGAATCACGTTCTGGTGAAGCGGTGAGAAGTCTCGGCACGCTCCTAATGATGGCAGCAGCTTGGGAAGTCGTGACTGAGTATGAACCAAGCCGGTGATGGCTGGGTTTCGGCGGGAGAGAGTGGAGAAGCAGGCAGAGGAAATGGTTGGCGGGGGCAAGAATGTTGCAGCCTGTCTGCGTCTGGGGTCGTCTGCCGCCCCCTCTGCTTCACTCAAGCCTTCCCACCAGGAAGTGATGCGGTTGTACCTCTTGAGCTCGATGTTTAGAACCTTTGGTTGTGATGACATGACTCTTCCCCTTGACCTTTCGGGTCAGGTCAGAGGTCATGTAATCTTACCCATGGTGGTAAGAGGTTAATTTAGATTTTCCATATTTTCCTCGTTGCTTTGAGGATGTGGTAACCAGGCTTTCATGCACCACAATGGCTCCCACCTTTCAGAAAGCAGGTCTTCGCTGCCTCGGTAATTACCCATACGTGAACCTTATGGATGAAAGTGAAAATATAAAAAGATGCAGATGTAATATGATGTAGATGTGGGTATTGTGCTGTCCCCATGTCTGCCAAACCATTCTTCGTGGCCGGTCCCCTTCCTAAGGTGCTCGTCTTCCATCCACTTCCTCCGTCCTAGCCAAGGTGCACCTGGCCTTTCCCCGAGGTGCGTGTGGCCTTCGCCCTCCTATCTTCCATGTAAGGTTAAAAGTTTTCCTCATTATGAAGCTACGGTGATAGATGGCCAGACAGCACATATGTTGTTTTTCCATCGTACCCTGTATGTTGCCCAGTTGCATTTGACAGATGCTCGCATTTTTTGTTGATTATATGTGCATTAGTAATGTGCAATGGTGAGTCTGTTGTACTTGGATAAACTTCATATTGCCCTGCTCCCCTAAGGGTTTTGTAGGTAAGGTTAATTTCGTTCGAATACAAACCTAAGTTTGAGAAGCTGTGGGATGGGAGGGTGGCGCGAATGACTTCGTGATCCCTTTTTGTCGATATATATTTTTGATAACTGTTAAGAAACTTGAAATTTATTTAGATGGAATTGGGACGGTATAGCTTCATTTATGATTTTCACTTGTTTAGATCCCTTCTTCCTGGCCTCTTTTACGTTGGCAGGTTGTTGTATCGGTACGCAGAGGTGTCATAACGTCACAAGCAAACTATAATTAGCACCGGAAGAGAATTCTACTGTGTCACTTACCCATATAAGACATTGAGGTTATGTTTACTACACCTCTGGGAACAACAGCTGTTCTTGTACGCGTTAACGCCTTCTCGCTTGGTCATTAGAATTGAAAGGCGCGATTAATCTGTATACAGCGTTGTCTTGTGATGAATTGCATTTAGCACGGGGGAAGTGTTCCAGTGTTAGTCACCTCATACAACAGGATGGGGCAAGATATGACGGGTATACTTGTTACATAAATGTGTATAATGTAAATAGATATTTTTTTCATAAACTATTTTTTTTTTTTGTAAACCTCGTCACTAGCGGAACCACCCCCCCCCCACTGGATTTTCCGATTTGACCGTTAAGCTGCTTTACCGGAGAGAGAGAGAGAGAGAGAGAGAGAGAGAGAGAGAGAGAGAGAGAGAGAGAGAGGAGAGAGAGAGAGAGAGAGTGTTTAAATAGAAATAATCTGAGAAAGAAAGCGCGATTTGGACTCTAGGAGTGAACGTGGCTGCAGATGGAACGATGGGTGCAGAGAGAACCCACGGATAAGAGGATGAGGGTAAACGCGTCACAAGTGGAGGGGACAGGTAGGGAAAATCCGAACTGGAGATGGAAGAATGGAGTGAAAGATGCAGGAGGGTGCGAGGCGTGCACGGGACAATGTGGTTGAGGCCCTGCTTTCGGTGCATTATACATGACACGATAAACATGAGCAATACTTCGTTCGTCCGTTCGAAACTCTTCCCCAACCTTGCGGGGAAACTTAGAACAAATATCGAAAACTATAAATATTAATGGTTGATGAACATGCATCACACATTATCATTTTTTCCCCCAAGGTTTTGAACGTAAGCTTGGGAACATTATGCACCAAGCGGCCTCGCTGTTCTGGTAACACTCGTATAGGCTAGTTACTGGTTGGTAGAATTTTGAAAGCATTGGTGTATCAAGTGGAAGAAAGGCCAATCGCAGTTCGGCTCATTTCTGTTTGTTTTTGGTCGAGAGAAATGAAGTATAGCAATTTTTTCAATTGTAGCGGATATGACTGCATCAGTTGACGACACTGCTTAACCTCGGGGTGGATCTGTCTGGTAATGTGAAGTTTAAGTAAGACATCTTTAGCAGGTTAACGGGTAGGATGACTGCGATTTGGAGTAAGTTTGTCCCTTGTTTGGGTAGGTAGGAGTAGGGAGGGAGGTAAGTGTTGCCATGCGGATAGCGGTCAGTACGAGCAGTGTTGTCAGGTTAGCGAGGGTGGGCCGCTATCAATCCCCAACGCGTCCTCCAGTCTAGTCATGACGCCACACACCCTGCCTTTTTTGGATGTGCTAGAGGATGGTCCCGCCGCAGTTTGTGTGGCCACTTGCATGACGGAGCTCCAGGTTTCCCCTTAGTCCCACGTACAAGGTACTCGTCGATACTTTATTGGAAATAGACTTTGTATATATTACGTTTTGGATATCTTTATTGCTCGCTGTCTTGTTGATCAAGAGCTGTGTCTGGAGAGATCGTTGGCTGGAAAATTTCCTCAGAACTAAAAATCGTTAAACTGTTGACTGGACGCAGTCACAGTTGGCAACTTTGCGTGAACTGCTACTTTCACAGACGACTCGTAAATGTATACTTTACGTCATGCTTGGCCTTGAATGTATAAAACATCAGGCGAGGGGGTGCCATTGCTTTGCCATTTGTAATCACTAGGGGTGCAGGCATGTATGAATTGTTACCGTATTGTAGACTGCAGTTTCGGGAGCAAGTGGGAAGTGGCACAGGTCATAAGGACGACATGACGACCATTCGTTATGATGGGTCAAAGACCAGGCTGTCGTACTAAGGGTCGTCCCGTACCGCTGAAGAGAGCAATGGGTCAAATTTAATCGAAGATTGTGTGATGGTAGTGGTGTAGCGGCCCAGAGATTGGGGGGAGTGTAGTAGGTTATGCACAAGCAGGGGCCCATCCTACCACCCCACACACCCAGCCTCCCACACACACACACACACACCCCTCTCGGGCCCTTCCTACAGCCCCCAGCCACCCGCCTGCCTCCCACACTCCCCGCGCCCAGCATCACCTCTATTCCTGTCGACGTAGCTAACCTTACGACACGACCTAAGGTATGAACCATGAATATTGTGTGTTCAGTCATTTCCCCTGACGAGCGTTGCACTTGACCGAAGTCAAAGCATATATTCCGAAATGTTGCAGAGTTCAAATACTCAAGTAAATTTACCTTAAAAGTTCCCTTGACATATTTTAGTATACCAAGAATGTTGAAGGAATATAGTTTGGAAGTCATTGGCCTTGTTGGAGAAAAGTAGATTGGTGCTAAAGATGGTTTGAAGATTACGTGCATTGGCTGCTGGGAAAAGTTCTGATAACAACGATGGGTAATTGGTAATTCCACAGGTGTATGGGGCGTCACTTGGCCCACAGCTGTATAGGGTCGCACTCCCCACTGCTGCGTGGTGGGTCGTCACTTACTCCCCACTGCTGCGTGGTGGGTCGTCACGCACTCCTCTGTCGCGTGGTGGGTCGTCACACGCACTCCCACTGCTGCATGGTGGGTCGTCACATGCACTCCCCACTGCTACATGGTGGGTTGTCATTCGCGCTCGCCACTGCCGCGTGGTGGGTTGTCACGCACCCAACTCCTGCGTGGTGGGTCGTCATGCACCTCTACATCACCACACCAGCAATGTTTAATCTCTCGATATTTTATCTTCGTGCAGGCGAATTGCTTAGAATTTTTCAGATGTAGACGTGTGGTGTAGGGGGGGGGGGATTCCTAATGAAGTATGTCATGTACTAGTGTAGGAGCTACAGGGTTATATATCTGTAGGTATTGTGGTGTGGCGAGTGGAAAAAGAAGTTAGGTAGAGAACAGGTGTTCCTAGTTAGGCCTGTTTACAGCTTCCGGCCTGGTTCGAATCTGCCGTGCATCGCCTGGGTTGGACGCAGCTTGCCATGCTGTTCTGGCCCGCCGTGCTTTTCCCTGTCTGGTTCCAGCATGCCGTGCATCGCTTGGCTTAGATGCAGCTTGCCGTGCCGTGCTATTATTGTCACACGTGTACAGCAAATTACCGGATGTACGAGACTTCCGGCAGTAGTATAAACCCGTTTCCCTAGCTCTGGTGAGGAGCAGATCCCGCG
The DNA here is from genome assembly GCF_036320965.1 of Panulirus ornatus. Taxonomy (NCBI): domain Eukaryota; kingdom Metazoa; phylum Arthropoda; class Malacostraca; order Decapoda; family Palinuridae; genus Panulirus; species Panulirus ornatus. The sequence continues at coordinate 6,237,831 of NC_092287.1, forward strand.
CCTTGGCTGGCGGATACCTCGCTCCGGGTGTTGAGGTGGGCGGTGGAGCTTCTGTCATCCGTGGCAAACGACCTCTGGAAGATAGGTTCGGTCGTATGTTGCCAACGCTAAATCCAACCCCCCCCCCCCCCTTGAACACTGAGGGACGACCCTGTGGTAGCCTAACCTTTTAGCACGACCCTTGAAGGTCAGGTCGGTCATGGCTTTTTACCCAAGTGGGGAGGATGGTAAATGGGAAGTCTGATGGTCCATAACGAGTTGTTCCACCAGAGAGCAGTATAAGTATCAAGAGATCCGAATCTCTTGAAAGACGGACGAGAGAGTGAAGCTGAAGGTTTCTCGCCACCACTGCTTATTCCTGATCAACAGTAAAGCAGAAAAATAGCTAAGGAAGAATGCACCGTAATATGTTGGTGTACTGTCTTGTAAACTGTATAGAAGTGTTAATGGGATGATTTTATATTGGTTTTAAAACTTGCTGCTACAGGGAGGCAGCTCAAATCTGAGATAAGATTCGGATTTATTTATCTATTTGATCTCGCTTGTTGAATAAATGTTAAAGCATTTTAGCTGTGATTGAAAGGCGCTGACCGGTCCTCGCATTATCTGGTGACAGTTAAATTTCGCTCTAAAAGTCGCTGTAAAAACCTTTGTCTCCGGATTACATTCTTTTAATATCATACCCTTACTTTAGGTCGTTCAGTTTCAACCTGTTGTCGAAAGAAAAAATGTCGAAATTCAGTATTTTGAATTCTTCCGTTAAGGCTTGCATGGTCACACGTATCTAAAATGAACGGGAAATCGAAGTTAATGGTTCATTTACCGGCCGTTATGTCTGTCTGTGGTGTTGCCTGTCGTCCGCTGGGAACTGACTACTGCGTGTGGGTGAATATCGCTCATACTCTTGTGCTGCTTTCGATCTCTGAAAGTCTTAAGTAATATCATTTAAGAGATTTTAGTATTCTAATGCTTGAAATGTATGACTTGTTAAATGTTTGGAATGAAAGTTCAAAGCATTCATAATGTAGAAATGGCAACGTAACATTTTATGATTGTAAAATGAACAAGAACGCTATAGTCTTCGGCAGAGCAGATCAATTTCAAATTATATGATTACACTGAAGTGTTACGTGAGAAAATGTGTCGAAAATTTCCCCTCGTGTAATCAGTAAGGGGATATCGTGCAGCCTGGGACTGTGAAAGCCGATTACATGAGAAAATCATGAAGAGGGACATGTATGCGGCTCCCGGAGGCGGAGCGTGTGTGACTAGTGTGTGCATTAAGGGAAGGCACACTGTTTTGGATGTTGAAACTTTCTCTTTTTCAGTTGGAAGTTTTGGGATATTTTTTGATTTTTCTTTGATTTCATACAAAAATCTTAATTCGTAAAGGTTATATATGAGCGACTTTTTATTCCAACATTTTCTTACTTTTTGATCACTTAGAGTTCAACATCTTATTCTGTGTTGATGTTGGTGAGCATTAGTTTTAGTTTACATGTATGGTTTTGAGATGTATGGTTTACATGTATGGCTGGCTTTTAGCTGTATGGTTTGCATACATGGCTATTAAAGTTGTAGTTTACATGTACGGCTGTGGAACATATTGCCACGTTAACTTTGTGTAGCGCGGCGCAGGTTCCTATATTTATCGATTTTAGTCATGGTGGTAAACGTGTCCCGTCGTGCTAGCGTTGTACAGTTATTTTTAAGGCGTTCATTACTATTTATTTAGACAAGTGATGCCCCGAGATTACTGCTACACCAGACGCGGGAACAACATATGGTTCCTGTAGACTGTAGAGGCACTAAAGGATTGCTCCAGAGAACTGGGTAAGCCCATGGAACCTGGTATTGAACGAACTCCTGAGGTGTGTCGTGCCCTTAAAGAACATAGATCATTATCTTAATGGCTTCGTAAGACTGGTGTGTGGGAGGCGGGACGGGCGTGGTCAGCGAGCCGTGTTGTATAGTGGTCGCGAGTGGTAGGGCACCGACCAAAACACAGAGCACGGACGGCGAGCTCAGCCGGCGGGCAAGCATTTCACAGCACGGACGGCGAGGCCAGCAGGCTGGCAAGCATTTCACAGCACGGACGGGGAGGCCAGTAGTCTCAATGATACAATTGGTCCTCGTGCGAGGACATGAAACACTAACCTGCTTCTATTTGAATACATTAAACTGCCGTTACTGGTATTTCGATCGATAGGAACACAATAGGACGTGGAACACAGCGGTGTCGACGCTTAGGTACGATGACCTCTTCGTTAAAGGACTGGTCAGAGGGCACAGCCCGTTATGCTTAAGGGTCGTCATCCATTGTGATAGACATGAGAACGCGACCTTTCCCATCTTGATCGTCCGGGAAGGTGGACCCAAGGAGAGTGTTGGCGGGGGTACCCAAGGAGTGTGTTGGCGGGGGGTAGTGTGGGTGGGGGCGGCCCGTCGTTGGTGCCGTCATTAAGCTGCACCATACAGCCACGGCTGCAGTATTGCCTTTATTTTTAACCAGCAAACACAACGCTCCGGGAGACGTGGCACTCGCTTGTCCCTTGCTGCCACACCTCCAAGTGGCTGCAGGGGGGCAGTGGAGGAGGGTTCAGGTTTTCGTGAGATTCTTTGGCGATCGGTTGTTGTATGAATTTTCCTCTATAGCCAACGCTAACCTAAACACAGAGCACATTGGGTCACGTCCCGTTCATGCTAGTCTCATTGTGAATGTGGAAACTGCTACGGGAAGGTTAATGACCCCTCGAGTTATCCAAGAGTGCGTTGATAGACATTTGCGGTGCCAAGTGCATCACCTAAACTTAAGTAGAACGTTTAGAAATGAATTTATAACATTGCTGGCACATAGGCACAGTAGAGTGGTTGTTAGGTCAAATGGGTAACAAGGTGAACATCTGTGTGTGTGTGTGTGTGTGTGTGTGTCTAACCCAGTCGAGGCTAGGCTGGTCCTTCCTGCCACGTCGGCCGCCTTCATCGATCTCCCGCACTACACACAGTCACCCGAGACACCACTTTTCGTTCTCTGCCCTCTTATCTGTCTTAAAAGTTACATTTATAGATACAAGTGATGACTATTTCATCATATATGGGATGGAAGAGATATCTGTGCTGGCGTGATTTTTGGAAGGTAGAGTCTACTACTATCTTCTTGCATCAGATCCTATCCATTTTATATGGCTTGCGACAGACGGTTCTCTCTCTCTCTCTCTCTCTCTCTCTCTCTCTCTCTCTCTCTCTCTCTCTCTCTCTCTCTCTCTCTCTCTCTCTCTCTCTCTAATAATTTTGCGGATCCCGCAGGCTGGTATAGGCTCAGGGACCCACGCCTCCAGCAGCAGACGTTAACCAGAATTGTTACCAAGTTCTAAATGAAACCTACCGTTTCTGACACTGCTTGACGAGGTTTTGTTGAACCCCAACATCCTTGAGCACGACCATAAGACTCTTTAGTACGATGGCCTGGCCTCTGACCTAACCCTGAATAGTGAGGTATGAGGCCAGGCGGTTTTTTTTGATTGGATAAGTTTGGGTGAAATGAGAAACAAAATGAAACTAGGAGGGAATTTTCATACAGCAGAAATCCCCATCGCAAAGCTGGCACATTGCAAGCACCAGCTCGTGAAGGCTCGCCACCAGTGAAGTAACAGAACAGCACAACACAACTGGTGTCCATACGATCTTCAGTACGCCATGAAAGATCATCCCAGGAGCATTGTAGCGCAACGGGTGTATATATTGTGGAAGTTTGTGGGAACAATGCTGACGTATTGTACTCCCATGCAGAGGGTCGTTATCATTTCCTGGTGGTGGCATAAGGGTAGTTTACCCTTTGCAGCATGACGAGACGACCCATGCGTATGATGACCTAGTATGATATCTGACTTTAGACGTCAAGGGGTTAGGAGTGAATGAATGAATTTAAACGTAACTTTAAGAAGTCTGCAATCGAGTTTGATGCCCAAAAGAACGAAATGAAGAATTTAGGGGTCAGCGAACGAAAAGGACAGAAATTGCGATTGTGTTGCATGTTGGTTATTGTCCACAAAACTTTTAATGATGGGAGGAGCCCCGTGACGCATGGCAGTAATATATGCACGAGAACTGCCGAGCGTTGTGGTGGTGCTAGTCGGGTGTCGGGGGCCTGGCCAAGACAGAACCTGCTGTTGACACTAGTCTTCTCCCGTCTGTAGATGCTGCCTTATATCAGACAAGGGGTCTTGAGCTCGCTAACCCCTCGTTACTCTGCATGGCAGACACCCCGGATTTAAATACAACTTTATGTATGTTATAGATCCTGGTAACATCTTGACGGGTCCCTGTTTGTGAAGCGTAGATGAGTTTATGGTACGAGACTGTCGCTGTCTCTGTTTGTCGCATATTACGAAATGTAAATTTTTGAAATATGATTTGGAAATCGAAAACCCCTTGTCAATTGTCGTTAGAGGAATGATGATCCCAGTAGGTGGTGTGTTGGAGGCGGAGTTGACAAGGCGTGGCGCAAGCAATCTGAGACATGAAATGTATCAGGATATGATTCCACGCACCGTCATACTTCAAGGTGACAGTAGTCAGGGATATGAAATTATGGCAATTACATGCCACAGAAGTGGAAAATGTCGTGTTTAGATTATGGTGAAATGCACTCGAGCTGCTTCATTGATATAGTAGATTTGTAGATTAGAGATGAGGACCATGTTAGGCAGCCAGGACTAAGGTTGCGGTGGAGCAGCCTACTGTTAGGGCATTATAGAGGTACGGAGGTACACAGTGCTACACTATTTGATTGGACTATCTGTTGGGGTTTGGTGGGCGGCGATTTTAGACGACGGGTGTGGCATAAGCCGACCTCCTCCTGGGAAATCATATTCAGACTCGACCTGCTTGAAGTAACAGTGCTGGTACTCTTGTTAGAGATGCTCTCTTCAGGGGCGTCGATCCTATCCCAGCTACGGAATGTAGCGCATCCTTGTGCAGGAGATCCTTTAGTAGTTAGTCTGGTTGGAATACGGTAAACCGTGTAAAACATGTTTATAAATCTTCACGAAAGATATTCTGGATATAACTACCAAATATTCGGTATCATGTGGGCAATTATGACAAGTGAGTCAACACCTCTGGTGAGGGTGACTGGTTGGGTGACCTACATCCCAGTACTGGGGGACAGCATACGGGTAGTAAGTATAACCACTTGAGCAAGCCAGGCCTGGAAGTGTTGGTCATTACAGCATACAGGAATATAATGAATATTGCGATATGAATATGATGAATGTATAGGGATTTTAGCTGAAACTGCACGGTAAACAGTCCTAATCAAGGCCAACTTATTATATATATATATATATATATATATATATATATATATATATATATATATGGTATTGCAGTCGAATTTATTCAAAAAGGGGGTGACTGCTGTTGACTGGTTGGTGAGGATATTCAAGGTACGAATGGCTCATGCTGAAGTGCCTGAGGATTGGCGGAGTGCCATTGTACAAAGGCAAAGGGGATAAAGGTGAGTGTTTAAATTAGAGGTATAAGTTTGTTGAGTATTCCTGGGAAATTGTATGGGAGGGTATTGATTGAGAGGGTAAAGGCATGTACAGAGCATCAGATTGGGGAAGAGCAGTGTGGTTTCAGAAGTGGTAAAGGATGTGTGGATTAGGTGTTTGCTTTAAAGAATGTATGAGAAATACTTAGAAAAACAAATGGATTTGTATGTAGCATTTATGGATCTTGAGAAGGCATACGATAGTTGGTAGAGATGTTCTGTGGAAGGTATTGAGAGTATATGGTGTGGGAGGAAAGTTGCTAGAAGCAATGAAAAGTTTTTATCGAGGATGTACGGCATGTGTACGAGTAGGAAGAGAGGAAAGTGGTTGGTTTCCAGTGAATGTCGGTTTGCGGCAGGGGGGGTGTGATGTCTCCATGGTTGTTTAATTTGTTTATGGATGGGGTTGTTAGGGAGATGAATGCAAGAGTTTTGGAGAGAGGGGCAGGTATGCAGTCTGTTGTGGATGAGAGGGCTTGGGAAGCGAGTCGGTTGTTGTTCGCGGATGATACAGGTGGCTGATTCGGGTGAGAAACTGCTGATGCTGGTGACTGAGTTTGGTAAAGTGTGTGAAAGAAGAAAGCTTAGAGTATATGTGAATAAGAGCAAGGTAATTAGGTACAGTAGGGTTGATGGACAAGTCAATTGGGAGGAAAGTTTGAATGGAGAAAAACTGGAGGAAGTAGTGTTCTAGATATCAGGGAGTGAATTTAGCAGTGGATGGAACCATGGAAGCGTGAGTGAGTCACATGGTGGGGAAGGGTGCGAAGGTTTTGGGAGCGTTGAAGAATGTGTGGTAGGGGATAACATTATCTCGGAAAGCAAAAATGGATATGTTTGAAGGAATAGTGGTTCCAACAATGTTATATGGTTGCAAGGCGTGGGCTATAGATAGGGTTGTGTGGAGGAGGGTGGATGTGTTGGAAATGAGATGTTTGGGGACAATGTGGTGTGAGGTGGTTTGACCGAATAAGTAATGAAAGGGTAAGAGAGATGTGTGGTAAAAAGAAGTGTGGTTGAGAAAGCAGAAGGTGTATTGAAATGGTTTGGTCACATGGAGAGAATGAGAGGACAGATTGACAAAAAGGATATATGTGTCAGAAGTGGAGGGAACGAGGAGAAGTGAGACCAAATTGGAGGTGGAAGGATGGAGTGAAAAAGATTTTGAGCGATCGGGGCCTGAACAAGCAGGAGGATGAAAGGCGTGCAAGGAATAGAGTGAATTGGAACGATGTGTTATACGGGGGTCGACGTGCTGTCAATGGATTGAACCAGGGCATGTGAAGCGTCTGGGGTAAACGGTGAAAAGTTTTGTGGGGCCTGGATGTGAAAAGGGAGCTGTGATTTCGGTGCATTATACATTACAGCTAGAGACTGAGTGTGAACGAATGTGGCCTCTGTTGCCTCTTCCTAGCGCTACTTCGCGCGCGTGTTGTGGGAGGGGGGTTTCATTTCATGTGTGGCGGAGTGGCGACGGGAATGAATTAAGGTAGCAAGTATGAATTATGTACATGTGCATATATATATATATATATATATATATATATATATATATATATATATATATATATATATATATATATATAAATACACGTTGAATTGTATAGGTATGTATATGTGCGTGTGTGGACGTGTATGTATATACATGTGTATGTGGGTGGGTTGGGCCATTCCTTCGTCTGTTTCCTTGCTCTACCTTGCTAACGCCCTAGGGGTGGATGAACAGTTAGGATGACTGTGGAAAGGTTTTCTTGCCACTAGGATTCGAACTTACGCTCGACCCTGTTTGGCTCATGAATGCGTCACGTTAGGAACGTTAGCCACTACTGCTGAGAAGTCCATTAAACTAGGTGTATGAATGTATAGTATTAGCATACAAGGATGTGACTGTTAAAGGGATGTTAACTTACAGGGATAGGAATGTATAGGTCTACGAACAAAGGGTTATGGTAATTGCACGCAGATATGATGAACCAATTACCGTAGGATGAATGTCTTAGGATATGTTGAAGATGTTGGGATATGACATCATAAGCTTCTTAGGTGTTAGGAGCATATTGGGATATGAACATGTTTGTTGAATATATTGGTCTTGATGACTGTACTGTGTAGGGAAATGATGAACGTACTGCATGGGGACCAGATGAACGTGCTGTGCTACACGGGGACCGTTGAATGTGGGACATGTGGATTTTAAGAACATTCATGTTGAGATTTGATGAATGCACAGCGTAGGGTTGGTGAATATGTTTGAGGATATGATTAATTTACTCCATTAGACACTTTGAGTGCTGCATAGGTGTATGGTGAATGTGCAGTGTAGCGTTATGATGAACAGATATGAAATTGGTGGTGTGTGTGTACAAGTTATACCGTGGGACACCTGGAAGATTTTGGTAGGCAGCTGTTAAGGCTGGGAACTTTTGGGCCGTGACTGGCATGTGAACACTCATGATGAACCTTTCTAGCCCTCACATCTGCCACACCCTACCACAACCATCATAATTACAGCAGCCACCACTACCACCACTACTAATTACTAGGGCACTGATCATTTTCAACCCTTCTACTTTAACTGGTTTTGTTTAGAAGTCACTGTTTTGATTTGCTGTTGTGGTTATTGCAGGTTACACACAATATATCGGTGCATATAACTCTATATGTACTTTACAAGTTAAGTGTGTGATATTAATGCAAGTATTCTATTTGCAGGTAACGTTCCCAGACATGGAGCGTGTGGAGTGGCTCAACAAGGTAGGTGCTGAAGTGAAGTTGGGTATTGCTTGTATGGTCATGTTGAGGTCAGGGTTCAGGATAGTGCTTGTGTAGCTATGGCATGGTCTTTGTGGGGTGAAACCGTGGCCATAGCGTGTAGGTTGTCCACACTAGGGATAGGAGAAGGATGAGCTCAAGTAGGTTTGTGACCTCGCATTGTTGCGAGGGAGAGGTGAGGATGGGTGACCAGAGGACCTTACCTTATGTAAGGTGGAGGAAAGTAAAGTATGATAGTTGCTTTTGTAAGTACTGCATGTACATGTTCCTGTGAGAACAGGATTATCTCAATTTGAGACAAGTTTCTTAACCTTTTCTTGCTGATCATGAATATCTTCAATCGTCAGATTGAACAATATTTTAGGTTTATACAGTATATTGAGGCAAGGTGATTATATAGGTAAAAAGAGTAGGGTTTTGATACATAGTCATTGAAATTACATTAAATGTCTTGATAAGGGTAATGTATGTTGAAATATTGAATGTTAACATTTAATAGCATCCTGTACTGTTCCTTATACACTGTAGGTACAGACAGCAGTAAAAATAAGCTGTATCATCCCTTTTACAAGGACAAAGTTGTTTTACTAATTTGTTGATAGTGTATGAAACTAGTTCCTTAAGGTATAGGGCAATTGGTCATCATGTCTAGATACTGGACAACATCCGTGATAGAAATCTATCAGGAATCCATTTTTCTGTAGTTCAGGTTTTAGTTTTTTCACTTTTCAATTTGATTCTAAATTTTATATTATTCTATTAATCTTGCTTTTGTGAATGTTTCGATTGGCAAAAAGCCTGTCTTTATATATATTTGTTTTGAAGGCTGTTATACATTTTTGGAGAGTTGCTTAAAGAACATCCTGTCTGTGGGCCTAATGGAACTGGGGCAGGTGGGGAGGGTGCTGCCTTAGGGCCTCGGGTTCATCGAGAGGCTCCTTTTTTATCATATGATATTGTAATTTGTTGCTTGAGTGATTCTCCACATTTTAAAAAGGTGTAGCATTGTCCTTTGGATATGAATATTGACTTAATGTGAAGTTTTCACCATAACCAGTTGTGGCTATAGTTTTTTTTTTTTTGTGTGTACAAAATGCAGGTACAGTTTTTTTATATATGTGCATATACCTGTTGTTGCAGATAATTCGTCAACTGTGGCCCTATGCTGGACACTATGTACAAGACCTCTGCAAGTTTTCCATTGAACCTAGCATGCGTACTGCATTGGAGGAATACAAACTCAGTGGCTTCAAGTTTGAGAAGATCATTCTTGGAGACACTCCACCAAGGCTTTCTGGTGTTAAGGTTTATGATGACACTTCACGACATGAGATAATCATGGATATGGATTTTGCGTGAGTACAGTCGAAATATAACTTTTGAAAGTTGCTTCTTATCTTTAGCAAAGTTAAATAAAAGGATGAATGAATGCAACATTGTCACTATAAAAATTATTTCATGATAGTAAAGGCATTTCCAATGTTACTGAAATTTACAAAATTCTACTGGTGAATTTGTTTAGTCCCACTATGTACAAAATTTTAGAAGTTAATGTGGTCATTGGTCTTTTTATTACCATGACAGTATTTAGATGCATACATGGTACAGATAGGAAAGTGCCCTTAATTGTTGTAACTTGTAGCACCTAATGCAAAAACATTCGTTTTCCAGTAAACTCGTACGTAAAATGTTTTTGAAATATAAAGTTGAATTTGCTACTTGCAGATTTTCTGGTTGTGGTAGTGTGTTTATATAATCCCCATGTAGATTAGAGTAGATTTAGACTTCTTTTGCATTTGAAATGGAAATGTTTGTTTAATCACTGGATACAGTACATTTTGTAATGAACTATCGTGTTATGATTTCAGTTATGCTGGAGATTGCAAATTTGAAGTGAGTGTTTCCAAATTCAAAATGGGCATCAAGGATTTACAGGTATAGTATGACATTTACTCCTGGTATTAATGAGACTTTTTGCATCCATTAGTTATCAATGCATAAGGGGTGACTTGCTAGCTCTTGTTTGTTCTTGCAGCAGTATGTATTACTTTTCTCATACTTTTACCTTTTGTATCAAAACTGAATCGATAAAGCACAGATTGTGAATTTGAAAATGGTAGATAATCTTTGATAGAGTAAAGGGGAGGAGGTTAAAGACTTCGTTTGTGCTTTTGGCAGAGTTTGATGAATTTGGAGAAACTTTTTTTGAAAGGAATGTTATTTGCCACAGCCTTTAATGAAAAAGGAAAGAAACTAGAAAGGCCAACATTTGCAGGCAAATGCAGCTTGCTTATTGTTATTCATATACAACATATTTGTGCTAAGACTTTACTGAACAAGGGAATCATAAGATGGGATACTGGTGACAAGTTTCAGCAACATAAGCCGAATTTCTGTAGAAGAATGGGGCAGAAACTACAAGTATGCATTTGACCCCAGTGGGATGTTAATAAAAGGTCTAAATATGATTTGGTCCAATTCATTCATTTCATGGGACTTGTTATAAAGTATCTTTCTACTGACATTCAACACCAGTGGAAATTAGATGGATTATGGTATATTCACAACCTAAATTGGCTTTTTTTTAATCCAGACAAAATGCAGGCACAGCAGGTTTTCAAAATTTTCAACTAATGGTGGATCCAGCACTGTGTGGGTTTAGGAGGATATAGTGTAGGGAGAGAAGGGGAAAAGGTAGGTGACACATGTAATTGGCACTGTAGATGTTAAAAAATGAGTTTTGGCCAAATATGACAGCTGGTCAAAGTATGGTAGGGGAAGGGCCTTGTTTTTATGAACTCTTATTCCTAAAGAGCCAAAAATGGTCAGTTACCAGTTTGATGCACAATGTCTTGCATTTAAAATTCATCTGTCATAGTTTATGAAAAAGGCTGAAATGTGGCAGTAATACCCAAAATGTCTTAAGTTGCTATTAACACTAGAAGAACAGTAGAGATGACTGAAAGTAGGTTTATCCTGTGCATTTTATGGATTGTGTTGAAGGATTTCTCTGTACAGTATTTCTTTATTGATTTAGATAAGATAAGCTAATACTCTTTATTCATGTTTAGGGTTTAACCATCATGAAATCATCTAAGAGACTTGTGTGAAAAGGTTTTGTTAGTGTACTGAACTAGTGTTCATGCTTACTAAAAGAAATGTCAGTTTACCCCAAAGTTGAGGAATGGTGTAAAACTTTGATAGTTGGTAAGAAGGAAAAACTTATTGTGAATGTGTCTGTCCATAGGAAAGAAGATGCGAGTATAAAACATACTCTGCTTGCAAATAAGACTTTGATCAACTGCTTATAGGTTGGGTAATTCTTGAGGGTATTTTTACAAGTAATGAAAAATTGTGGAAAGAACAAATCAGGGAATTTCTTGATAAAAAGTGGTCAGTGAGGATGTATGTAAATACTGGTTGTGGAAGAGACTCGTGTGTTAGCCACCATTCAGAACAAAACTTGTTCATGGATATATATATTATTTCACAACTCAGATTTCTGGAAGGATGCGGGTGGTGATGAAGCCACTAGTGAGACAGATTCCTCTTGTGGGTGGCCTGCAAGTATTTTTCCTCAACAATCCTGATGTCGACTTCAACCTTATTGGGCTGGCTGATGTGTTTGACATGCCTGGATTAAGGTGAGTGTACTGAAACTGCTGTATATTGTAATTTTAGAGTATGACTGTGAAATGGGTCATTTGATTAATTTTGAGTCCCTTTGCCACATTTAAGGTGCTAATTTGATATTATAACCCTTTTTAGATTAGTATGATTATTCTGTATTCTACACTTTTATTTCCATTTTCTTGACATCAAGCCTGACAGTGAGCAGAGATTTTTAAACATTGTCCCCAGGTCCAGTTGAACTAACAATACTGAAAAATCCTGAATGAATTTAGACCAAAACTTTTTGTATATTTATAATTGCTTTTCCCATATAAGGAGGAAGAAACTGGTTCATTTGTGCACACACATTCCCCAGTTATTTAAGATGTATTGAAGTAAAGCTTAGAATTGTTGTATTTTTATCTAATGATTGCTCGGAATCTATTGTCTTTCCAGTGCTTCATAACTCTAGCTATGTTGATAACCCTGTGTACATAAATACTTTGAAGTTATAGTTTTTTTCCCTTTTGTCAGCACTTTATTTCCTATTACTAAATAGGACATTAAGTAGTGATTCTAGACATGTATTTATTATCTGCCTCCATCTGCAAAAGAAATTCAGGATGGCTTCCTTATAGACAGTCCATCAGTTTCTAAAGCTAACCAGTAAGACAGTGTGTGGTTATAAAGGGTGATCCATCAGTTTCTAAAGCTAAACAGTAAGACAGTGTGGATATGAAGGGTGCATACTAGCTCATTCCCATTCATCCCAGAAAATATTCTGCTTTGAAGACAGGAAACCAAGCAAAGCAGTTGAGGACAGTGCCCTTTAGGTTCTGCATAGCCCTTCAGGTTTCATCAGAATGGAGGGGATACTAGCTTTTTTGCTGCAGAAAAAATTAGCCTTGGAATTTTCCTTGAGGATTTTAATTTTATTTTTTTGCAGCGACATACTGAGGAGTATAGTAATAGAGCAGATTGCACACATGATGGTGCTGCCCAACAGATACCCCATTCAACTTGTGGAGGACATCAACACGGCAGATTTGAAATGCCCATCTCCTGCTGTAAGTTGAAATACATTCTTGAATTCATTAATCTGTATAACCAATTAACACAGCAAAATGTTGTATGCTTGATAATCTAGAATATTCACTTTATGCATTGACTTGTAAGAGGAATAATTTTCCCTTGCTTTAATGTATTCCCATGGCTCCAGTCCTCATACATGTTTGTAGACCATAAGATGGGGTTGCTTAAGTACTGTTTCATAATGCTCTGAATATTGCATTACTTTGTCATTTGTATACCACAAACTTTTTGTAATATTCAATACTTTATATAATTGATTTATATAAGCAGGTATGATTTTTGTCTCCACTAGGGTGTGCTACGAATCCATGTCATAGAAGCACAGAATCTGATGAAGAAAGATGTTGGCCTGATGGGGATGGGCAAGTCTGATCCTTACTGCATCCTTCGTTTAGGTGCACAGAAGTTCCAAACAAAGACTATCAATAATACCGTCAACCCCAAATGGGATTTCTGTTGTGAGGTTAGTCATATTAAACGTTGTTTGCACTTGAGACGTACATCAAAATGACAGCAATAGAATGTCTCTTCATTGATTTGAGCAAAATTCATATAATTTCCATGATGGTCTTAGGGTAAGGTGAATTGCCAAAAATCAATGAAATGCAACAAATGGGCCTCATAATTATGGCCATCAGTTAGGTGAATATATCCAAAATGGTGATAGTTCTTTAAAGCTGGATGTCATTTTAGGGAGATTGTCAATTATAGTTTACTTAATGCTGAACATTTTTGTTTTTGTCAACTGTAGTTTACTTAATGCTGGACATTTTTGTATTGCGATTATACTGTAATTAATCAAGGTAGGAAGCTAAAGCAAAAACTTGTAAAAGGACGCAGTCATATGCGCAGGGCCAACAGTTGATGCAGATGTGGATACACATATGTACATAGACATGTAGAATGTCGACAGCTTGTTTACCCCATTATAAGACAGATTTAAGATATGCTGAAAGTCCACAGGAGGTTAACAAAGAATGCACCTAAAATAAAAGCCAACTTACTGGGAGAGGAGAGACTGAATGCAAACAAAAAAGTTGAGAGAAGTTTTGTAAAGTTAGAGATTGAATCTTGCAAGTATGGAACTCGACCAATTCTGTAATGGTCAGTAAATGCACTGTATAATGGACTTTGGGTTATTCTGTTACTAGAACTTCGCCAAGAGAATTGAGGTTCTCATACTGGATCAATACAAGAATTGCATATCATGACTGACATAATTACTAAGAAAGTGTATACATCATACATTAGACATGAATTGTTATCCAGTTTGGAGACAGATGTGGTGGAAGGTGATCAGCAAGTAGTAAGCATGGCATGGCATATCATCTGTACTGTAAGAAAAAGGGCAGTAATGTTTAAAACATAAAAGTGTCTGGATAAGTCTAGATTTATAGTAAAATTAAGCAACTTTAGAATTGGAAAAAATAGGTATGTTAGAACAAAAAATAAGAATAATTTCAAGAGTATTAAGGAAATCATTGTATAGGAACAGTTGTAGGTTCATGAAGCATTTGGTGAAATAGCTGTAATTGTAGATTTTATGAATAAATATTTTGATACCAAGTTTGATATGGAGTGCCCATGTGTTGAACTGTATTTATTGTACAGATGAATGATAAAACATTTACATGCATACACTTGTAATGGATACTGACCGATGGTTGTGTAATACAAAGATTAACATAACACCGTTACTGGCACCATTACTGTTATTGATCCATGGAAATGATCTACCTAAATGTGAACATATGATACAAAGGTCTTGAAGGAGAAGAAAAGCCTGGAGGAATGCATTAATTTACAAGGGATCTTTACTGACTTGGAGCTGATTGAAAACATGGTTGATGAAGTTAAACCTGAGTAAATGTAAAATGAAGTGAATGGGTGACAGCAAAAGGCCATGATGTGATTATCATTATGCAGAAAATAAGCTTCAGGAATCTGAGAAAGTCAACAGTGTCCATAACTTTCTACACCAGTCTCTCACCCTAGAGTAGTTAAGGAGGCTAACTGTCTTTTAAATTACTGAACTGCATTCAAGTTTATGGATAAGGAATTATTTGGCAGACTGTTCAAATCGTACTTAAAGCCAAAACTAGAATTTTGGTCATCAAACGTAAAGAAGCTCAGAGTTATAGAGAAGGTCCGGAGGAGGGCAACAAGATATTCCTAGAGTTGAGCAGAGTTGCAGAGAAAGGCTCAAGGATAGGATTTGTCCACCCAGAAAGAGAAAGAATAAGGGGTTGACCTAATCATCACAGCATTCAATTTTAAGAGTGATGAAATGGACAGTTAAGTCTTTTTAGAGATCTAGGTGTAAAAAGGATAACCTGAAATTTAAGAAACTTGTTTTAAAAGATGTAAAAAAGTACGTTTACAGTGAGAGGTGGTCGAGAGGACTAAATTGAAGACATTAATAGTACTGCATTCAGAATTTAGAGATTTTCAGATAGCAGAAAATATTGCAGATGAGGCCTAAAGAATGTAAAACTCCTTCCCGGTACATTACATAGCAGAAAATATTGGAGATGAGGACCCAAGAATGTAAAACTCCTTCCCGGTACATTACATGTAGGTGATTAAAGTCAATTGACTAGTGTATGTGGGTGATTAACAAGACGACCTTATACTTCCTGTTTTTTTTTTTTTTTTTTTTTTTTTTTTTTTTATACTTTGTCGCTGTCTCCCGCGTTTGCGAGGTAGCGCAAGGAAACAGACGAAAGAAATGGCCCAACCCCCCCATACACATGTACATACACACGTCCACACACACAAATATACATACCTACACAGCTTTCCATGGTTTACCCCAGACGCTTCACATGCCTTGATTCAATCCACTGACAGCACGTCAACCCCTGTATACCACATCGCTCCAATTCACTCTATTTCTTGCCCTCCTTTCACCCTCCTGCATGTTCAGGCCCCGATCACACAAAATCCTTTTCACTCCATCTTTCCACCTCCAATTTGGTCTCCCTCTTCTCCTCGTTCCCTCCACCTCCGACACATATATCCTCTTGGTCAATCTTTCCTCACTCATTCTCTCCATGTGCCCAAACCATTTCAAAACACCCTCTTCTGCTCTCTCAACCACGCTCTTTTTATTTCCACACATCTCTCTTACCCTTACGTTACTTACTCGATCAAACCACCTCACACCACACATTGTCCTCAAACATCTCATTTCCAGCACATCCATCCTCCTGCGCACAACTCTATCCATAGCCCACGCCTCGCAACCATACAACATTGTTGGAACCACTATTCCTTCAAACATACCCATTTTTGCTTTCCGGGATAATGTTCTCGACTTCCACACATTTTTCAAGGCTCCCAAAATTTTCGCCCCCTCCCCCACCCTATGATCCACTTCCACTTCCATGGTTCCATCCGCTGACAGATCCACTCCCAGATATCTAAAACACTTCACTTCCTCCAGTTTTTCTCCATTCAAACTCACCTCCCAATTGACTTGACCCTCAACCCTACTGTACCTAATAACCTTGCTCTTATTCACATTTACTCTTAACTTTCTTCTTCCACACACTTTACCAAACTCCGTCTCCAGCTTCTGCAGTTTCTCACATGAATCCGCCACCAGCGCTGTATCATCAGCGAACAACAACTGACTCACTTCCCAAGCTCTCTCATCCCCAACAGACTTCATACTTGCCCCTCTTTCCTGTTATGTGCATATATACTTATCTTGGAAGACAGTTGAATGCATGATACTTAATTCTGTTGCTGCTTTATCATTATACATACATACTACAAAATTGATGACAACGACCACAAGACATGGTTATTTCCTCTCAATTGCAAAGACGGTTATTTCCTCTCACTTACTTTGCAACAGGTCTTGGGTAATTAAATAGCTAAAGGGTTAGGTTTTATTACTTCTTTCTTTAAATGTAATTGTTTTTCCTTAGAACTTTTGTTTTCTTTCTGCTTTGCTTGTGATGGAAAACTTGATTGCTATTGCGTGAAAATGCTTGTGACCATCTTGATCTATCCCAAGTCCAAATTAATGATTAGTTTTGCATCTTGAAATGAATGCTGATAATGTCTTGAGAAACTTTGCTTCAGCACAAAGCAGAGGGCTAGTAGTTTCTTGTCATCAAAGACAACTTTGATGGGTTGAGAGAATTAAGAAAAGGTAAGAAAACCTTATCTTTAGGTAATGACTAGAGTAAAGTTTTCCTGAGCTGCATCATAAATGTAGCAGTTTCAAATTTACGGAAAAAGGCAATGTGTATATGCTAAAACGTACAGTATGCAAGTTCACTCTGTATGATAGTTTAACACAATGGTAAAATGCCATTGATAGTCTTATGGTTTTAAGACACTGAAAGATGTAGCTTCCTCATGAGAAGTCTCGTTAATGATGAAACAGCATGGAGATGAAATAGAAGTGCATTTGATAATGTCTGTTGCAAGATGGGGATTACTTTGTTGTACTTATCTAGCTTGATTTTCTCAAACTCATCATGTACTATGAGAATAGGATGTAGTATATTATCAGCCATGAAGTTTTTTCTGCTTAAAAAGTTATACGTATGCATTAAGATGAAATACAATTTGAGTATGCTAATGATATGAATAAGCAAATGGTATTTAAAATTAAAACTTTCATAGAATGAGGACACAGATATGGCTGTATGTAAAAGTAACATAGATTAGCTGGCTATTTTATAGTTATTCAAGTATCTGGAGGTCATATGAAATAAACAAGTTTTTGACTGTCTTCAACTGGATATTGAAATATGTTGAGGAAATTGATGAAAATGTGAATTGCCAAATAATGCTTGATTCAAAAGTTATGAAATTCTTGACAGATAAATATATTGATTTAATAGCCAGCTTGTATGGTTTTGCACTGTTAATCTTCGCAAAAGATGCATACGTGCACTTTCTTCACCCCACGTAGATGGGAATCAAGATACTTCTTTTTATGTTAAGCTCCTTATGTTTGAATTGAAAACACACTGTTATACAAAGAAAATGAATCCTCTTGATCTTCAAGTGTAAGTGAAAAACCTTCATTTATATTGTAATTTCTGAATGTGTACCCTTAATGTTAATAGGTCATGATACTGATTAAACTGGGATGTTTCACACTTGCAATCTCCCTAGTAACATATTACATTGAAGTTCATTTTTACACTAGTTCTGGAGGGATGTAGTGTACCTTAACATAGAAAGGGATACCTCCTTTTTGACATTTTATAACATTACTTGGGGTGTTTTATGCAAAATCAATTATGGTCCCTTTGGTAGTTGCAAAGTTATTAAACACACTCAAGAAATTGAAAGAATTTAACACATCACATAGATGTTAGTCTTCTGGGTAACATTTGCAGTACCCATTGGATAAAAAGGACCTGATGAAATTGGTTTATAACTAAATGCAAGTCTGTAACATGAACTAGATTAGAAATGTTTGCATCTGGAGGTTTTTGGCTTATGACCTTTGTGTTATGCTTGTATTGTCTAAATCTAATATCATAGGTAAAGGTATGTTGAATGTGAGGTCTGCCTGAATAATGAAAATTCAGTATTCTAGGATTTTGAATTTTAATTTCCTGCTATTATTTTCAGTAACGTTTATTTAGAATTTCACTTGTTAAATTTTATTTTTATAATGTAAATGTCATTTTGTCTCCCTCCTTCACTTAATACTCGACAGTTCTTGACTGATGTAATTCGAAGCCAAGCAATAGAATTTGAGGTTTTCGATGTAGATGATGGACCAACCAAGGACGATTTACTAGGGAGGTGAGAAAGTCAGGTGTACATTTTATAGTAAATCATATCAGTAATGTTACCAGCAGTTAAGGTAGACATCTTTGTGGTGAAAAGATGGTCTTTCTACATGAGCTTGACCAATGAAAAAGATTGACATTCAGGCCATAGCATATTTTAGTCTGTATGTATGGACAAGGGCTTATATTTCCAGAGTTCACTCATGTCTTTATCTTTTTATAATTGTCATTCCTCCTTATATTTTCACATAGAGGAACGTGTTACACAGACAGTACACCATAAAACTGAAAACTGGTTATGGAATGCATATAAATTGTAATTAATTTATTCTCTCCTTATTTTAACCTTTGCTCTTTTGAGATCTATCATGCAAGTGTAAATGAAGGATGCATGGCACATGTAAAGATTGAATATGTAGATAACAATTATGCATTTATGTATATTTGCTTTGTTATAAATGGCAGTATTGGGCTTTTCATTGGCTTTCCATGGTGCTTATTTTTCAGCTGTGGCATTTATACTTGTAGTTTAAGATTTTTCTTTTTACAGGTTATAAAGATGCACTATGACAGTATGTATTAATAAGATGTAGGTGTAGTTGTATCATTACCAAATTGATGAAGCATCTTCAGTAGTTAATGTATATTCAAAATAATCATGATTGGTTTTTGTGCAGGCTTTAGCAAATGTGATTCGAAGACAGCGTGTGACAATTGAGTGCTGGGACTATGACTATAGTCCCTTGAAGTCTTATGAGAATGATGACTTTTTGGGCAGGTACTTTAGCTTTTCAAGTGGCAAGGAGAGAGATTGCATGTTTTTCCTGATAGTGTTATTTTTTCCTTATGCTAGAGCATAAAGGCAGGGCTTCATACTTGTAGATGTAAAGTATTCAGACGTGTAAATAATTGTAACTTGGTCAACTAGTGATTTGAATGTCTGAATTGTCTTATATTTTTGTGTTGATACGAATATCGGTTATTTCATGCCATGAAAATGAATGCCAAGTTATGTAAATGAAGCCCTCCTTAGTGCTCACTGGTACCTCTGAAATATTCATGTTCATAATACACACAGGATTTTTTAATTGCTGAGTAATAAGCTTCCATTTACCAAAAGGTTTCAACTAATAGTGTTTTGAAAATGTCATTTACAACATTTAATATATTACCCTCCATTGCCAAACCTGGAATTTGATATTCGACTAACTGAAGGAATTTTCCAGTACGTAATGCCATGTAAAGAGTTGAAATTGGTGTGAAATTTGTGCATTTTTCTTGCTTTGTAAAATTGGAAGGCATCACAGTAAAGTTGTACACATTTCATAGTCAGGTATAGTATGGAAATTTTGTATTTATGGAAATTTTGTTCCTCACTACTGAAATTAACCTCTACATTATACTTAATTTTTTTTTTATAGTGAATGAAATTTAAATTAAACTCCCTCTGCTGCCCCTCACAGGCAGTATGCAACGAGATTCGTCGTCAGACCCTCTGTATTGATTGCTGGGATTGGGATGCTAACATTCCAGGAGCTAAGAATGATGATTTTTTGGGGAGGTAACTGTTCTTGGGGTTTCAACAGAAAGCATGTTCTCCTTGGGGATTACTATACATGTAGCCAGTTAAGATGATGCTTTTGTATGAAATTAAAGGCGTGCTAGAGCTTTTATGCAAATGATCGCACTGGTATTGTGTAGGGGCTTAAGTTGATTACTGTCCCAGTACTGCTTAATTGATTTATTAATTTTGCCAGTATAATGGGCACAAAACATCACCTTTTCCCTCTGTTGTTTTCATTGTCTGGCATGAGTTGCATCTAGATCTGTTAATGATCCTCCTACTTCAGAGCACCTGGGCAGTAGTCTTGCTACAGTGTTAAAAGCAATCAAAGATTGCTGTCAGTGATTTAAAATGAGATGTCACAAAGCCATACCCTAGCATAGACTTTAGCCAGGAGCTTTATGGTAAAGCAACTTCTAAATCTTCTGGCTGTGTTATGGTTATTGTCATCCTGCATGCATTCCTGTAAGAATATACTGGCTTAGGTTTCTCCTGTATTTTAAAAGTTCCAAATGGCAGAAATAATGGAATGATATGACATCCATTGTTGGTCTTTTGGTTGTCTGTTACCCTAATGAATTTTGGATTTCTGTGGGTTGTGTAATTCATATGTAATGACCCAAACCAATGCAGTATAGTGAGTGTTAAAACACTGTAAAAGAAAATACTCTTACAAATTTTTTATTAACTATTTTGGTTTTTGATTAGATGCTGTTTGTTGCTTTGGAATTCAATAACTAAGAACTAATGTTGACCTTGTATAACTTTCAGCAACTTGAACAAGATTTCAGGTATGGCATTAAGCAGTTTGCTACACTTTTGGCCTACTTGGTAACAATTAATGCAGTAGTACCGTAGTTTGGGTACCTGATTTTGTTTTTCTTCACTAGTCAACTTAAAATTGGTAACTTTATCCTTTGGTGCAGTTATTCACCTGGATAAAAGATCATGATTAAACATTTGCCTTAGACTTACCTTTCAAAAGCTCATTTCTGTCCTACTATAGGATCTTAGTGGGTTTATTAGAATGTGGTTACCCACTTTGTACTTAGGTAATGGAAAACATTTTTAGGAAATCTACACGAGCCATGCTCAGGCCTTTGGCATTTTTCACCCTCGTGGCTAAGAGGAAGGTCTGTCTAAACCTCATCAGAAAGTGCATTTGCCTCAGGATTGAACTTCAGTTTGAGGAGGGCTTGTCTTAAGTTTTGTGTATGTAATTATGATGCTTGGGATGGGTTTTAATAATTGACTGAAGAGTGAAATTCCCAAAAGAAATGACATTTTGTGGTTGTAATACAAAGGAATTCAAACTGTAATTGACCATTGGGTCAAGGCTGTTTGAGATACTGGAAGATATTGCACTCAAATTAGTGTGGCAAAAAGTTAGAGTATACAGATAATTCATAGAGAATAATCTGCACATTGTCCATGACAGAGGTGAAAAGAATGTAAGTTGTGGACATGAAGCAAAGTATTTATCTTGTCAGTTTTTAAGCGTGTTTATGGTACTGCTTTCAACCATTCTTATTGGCAAATCATTCCATGTGTTTATTGTCCTGTTGAAGAAAAAGACTTCTCATTAGAGGTAAAATGTTTACCCATGAGTTTATATCTGTTGCTTAGACTGAAATCAGATGAATCAAGTCTTAATTTCAAAAACTTTTGATAGTTTTAAATACTTGTATTAGATCATCTCAAAACATTCTCTTGGCTAAATAGCTTCGTCTTTTTATCTGCTCTCCAAGGATTTGTCAAGGAATCCTCTTCGTAGCTTGATGCTGTAATTTTTTTCCCAAAAACTGAACACAATACTGAAGATGTGGACAAACCTGTGAGTTTAAAAGGAAGGATGATTTCTTTGGACTTGGATTTTGAAATCCTGCCTATGAATACAAGAATGTGTATGCCCCTTTTCACCATTTATTTGTACTGCTTACTTGGTTTTAGGTCAGCAGAGATTATTGTATCAGTCTTTTTCCTGATGTACTTTGTACAGTTCAACAGAATTCATACTTTAGTTTACTTTTTCATTTTTATTACCAATATGCAGAACTTTACACTTGCCAATATGAAAATTCATTTGCCACCTATGAGCCCAGTTGGTTATTTTCTATCTGTTTGAAGCTGTAGACATTCATTTGTAGATTTATTTCCTGAGCTTTGTATTGGCAAATTATATCTTAATGCATCTATTATCAGCATCTTTACTATATGTGAGATGGAACTGCTCCTAAGACTGAATCTTTACTTTTATCCACCATACCATTATATAATTTTACTAAACAGGCTTCATGCCTGTCTTTATCTTCAGAAGTTTAACTGCAATCCCATCTATTCTTACAGATTCACCGAAATTCATCCTCATACCAAACCATTCACCATTATTTTGTTCCGAGTTCCTCCTTTTCTGAAATGCCTCATATCTTTGACCCCATCATCTTGCACATTCAGCTGGCCTTCAGAACTTTTTTCTTCTTCTTCATTGCTTGTTACCACTTCCCTGTCTGCTCTATCTGATGCTTCTGTTTGGCCTCATGTTTTTGCACTGTTCACTTTCTTCCAAATATTCTTTTTTTTTTTTTTTACTTGTGAAGTTTATTGATAATTGATCTCCTGCAGCTTCTTCTCGTATACCAAAGAATCGCTTTCACTCTTTAATTGCAGATACTGTCCATACAACTATACTCTATTCATTAGCAATTGTTTATTTCACCACTGTAATACCATTTCTTGTATGCCTACCTTCCCCTTCCACTTGTCACACACTTGATCTACTTGTATAAGAACAACTTGCCTTTGTATTTTCTACTCCTTTTGTTTCATTTACTCAACCAATGCCTTTCTTCACTCTATCTACACACAAACCTCTTTTCTCTTAGATCACTCCCCTTTGCCACTTCCTTCTCTAACCGGGAAACCAGGAAACATGAAGAATGACCCTTCCACTTGTGTACTTATTATACTTTATCGCTGTCTCCGGCGTTAGTAAGATGGCGCAAGGAAACTGATGAAAGAATGGCCCAACCCACCCACATACACACTTATATACATAAATGCCCACACACGCACATATGCATACCTATACATTTCAATGTATACATACATAGACATTTTTTTTTTTATTCTTTGTCGCTGCCTCCCGCGTTAGCGAGGTAGTGCGGGGAAACAGAAGGAAGGAATGGCCCATCCCACCCACATACACATGTACATACATACACGTCCATACACACACATATACATACCTATACATTTCAGTGTATACATATATGTACATATATACGCACATGTACACATTCATGCATGCTGCCTTCATCTGTTTCCCCCGCCACACGAAATGGCACACCCCCTCCCCCGCGTGTGTGAAGGTAGCTCAAGGAAAAGACAGCAAAGGCCACATTCGTTCACACTCGGTCTGTAGCTGTCATGTGTAATGCACCGAAACCACAGCTCCCTTTCCACATCCAGGCCCCACAAAACTTTCCATGGTTTACCCCAGACGCTTCACATGCCCTGGTTCAGTCCACTGGCAGCACGTCGACCCCGGTATACCACATCATTCCATTCACTCTTATTCCTTGCACTCCTTTCACCCTCCTGTGTGGTTTCAGAAGTGGTAGAGGATGTGTGGATCAGGTGTTTGCTTTGAAGAATGTATGTGAGAAATACTTAGAAAAGCAAATGGATTTGTATGTAGCATTTATGGATCTGGAGAAGGCATATGATAGAGTTGATAGAGATGCTCTGTGGAAGGTATTAAGAATATATGGTGTGGGAGGAAAGTTGTTAGAAGCAGTGAAAAGTTTTTATCGAGGATGTAAGGCATGTGTACGTGTAGGAAGAGAGGAAAGCGATTGGTTCTCAGTGAATGTAGATTTGCGGCAGGGGTGTGTGATGTCTCCATGGTTGTTTAATTTGTTTATGGATGGGGTTGTTAGGGAGGTAAATGCAAGAGTTTTGGAAAGAGGGGCAAGTATGAAGTCTGTTGGAGATGAGAGAGCTTGGGAAGTGAGTCAGTTGTTGTTCGCTGATGATACAGCGCTGGTGGCTGATTCATGTGAGAAACTGCAGAAGCTGGTGACTGAGTTTGGAAAAGTGTGTGGAAGAAGAAAGTTACGAGTAAATGTGAATAAGAGCAAGGTTATTAGGTACAGTAGGGTTGAGGGTCAAGTCAATTGGGAGGTGAGTTTGAATGGAGAAAAACTGGAGGAAGTGAAGTGTTTTAGATATCTGGGAGTGGATCTGGCAGCGGATGGAACCATGGAAGTGGAAGTGGATCATAGGGTGGGGGAGGGGGCGAAAATCCTGGGGGCCTTGAAGAATGTGTGGAAGTCGAGAACATTATCTCGGAAAGCAAAAATGGGTATGTTTGAAGGAATAGTGGTTCCAACAATGTTGTATGGTTGCGAGGCGTGGGCTATGGATAGAGTTGTGCACAGGAGGATGGATGTGCTGGAAATGAGATGTTTGAGGACAATGTGTGGTGTGAGGTGGTTTGATCGAGTGAGTAACGTAAGGGTAAGAGAGATGTGTGGAAATAAAAAGAGCGTGGTTGAGAGAGCAGAAGAGGGTGTTTTGAAGTGGTTTGGGCACATGGAGAGGATGAGTGAGGAAAGATTGACCAAGAGGATATATGTGTCGGAGGTGGAGGGAACAAGGAGAAGAGGGAGACCAAATTGGAGGTGGAAAGATGGAGTGAAAAAGATTTTGTGTGATCGGGGCCTGAGCATGCAGGAGGATGAAAGGAGGGCAAGGAATAGAGTGAATTGGAGCGATGTGGTATACTGGGGTTGACGTGCTGTCAGTGGATTGAAGCAGGGCATGTGAAGCGTCTGGGGTAAACCATGGAAAGCTGTGTAGGTATGTATATTTGCGTGTGTGGACGTATGTATATACATGTGTATGGGGGGGGTTGGGCCATTTCTTTCGTCTGTTTCCTTGCGCTACCTCGCAAACGCGGGAGACAGCGACAAAGTATAATAAATATATATAAATAAATATATATATATATATATATATATATATATATATATATATATATATATATATATATATATATATATATACATATCCCTGGGGATAGGACAATGTGTGGTGTGAGGTGGTTTGATCGAGTGAGTAACGTAAGGGTAAGAGAGATGTGTGGAAATAAAAAGAGCGTGGTTGAGAGAGCAGAAGAGGGTGTTTTGAAGTGGTTTGGGCACATGGAGAGGATGAGTGAGGAAAGATTGACCAAGAGGATATATGTGTTGGAGGTGGAGGGAACAAGGAGAAGAGGGAGACCAAATTGGAGGTGGAAAGATGGAGTGAAAAAGATTTTGTGTGATCGGGGCCTGAACATGCAGGAGGGTGAAAGGAGGGCAAGGAATAGAGTGAATTGGAGCGATGTGGTATACAGGGGTTGACGTGCTGTCAGTGGATTGAATCAAGGCATGTGAAGCGTCCGGGGTAAACCATGGAAAGCTGTGTAGGTATGTATATTTGCGTGTGTGGACGTGTGTATGTACATGTGTATGGGGGGGGTTGGGCCATTTCTTTCGTCTGTTTCCTTGCGCTACCTCGCAAACGCGGGAGACAGCGACAAAGTATAAAAAAAAAAAAAAAAAAAAAAATATATATATATATATATATATATATATATATATATATATATATATATATATATATATATATGGGAGCGGGGGGCTGGAAATCCTCCCCTCTTCTTTTTTTTTTTTTTTTTAATTTTCCAAAAGAAGGAACAGAGGGGGCCAGGTGAGGATATTCCAAAAAAGGCCCAGTCCTCTGTTCCTAACGCTACCTCGCTAACGCGGGAAATGGCGAATAGTTTGAAAGAAAAGAATATATATATATATATATATACTGGAAGAAGAAAGTTAAGAGTAAATGTGAATAAGAGCAAGGTTATTAGGTACAGTAGGGTTGAGGGTCAAGTCAATTGGGAGGTGAGTTTGAATGGAGAAAAACTGGAGGAAGTGAAGTGTTTTAGATATCTGGGAGTGGATCTGTCAGCGGATGGAACCATGGAAGCGGAAGTGGATCATAGGGTGGGGGAGGGGGCGAAAATTTTGGGAGCCTTGAAAAATGTGTGGAAGTCGAGAACAGTATCTCGGAAAGCAAAAATGGGTATGTTTGAAGGAATAGTGGTTCCAACAATGTTGTATGGTTGCGAGGCGTGGGCTATGGATAGAGTTGTGCACAGGAGGATGGATGTGCTGGAAATGAGATGTTTGAGGACAATGTGTGGTGTGAGGTGGTTTGATCGAGTAAGTAACGTAAGGGTAAGAGAGATGTGTGGAAATAAAAAGAGCGTGGTTGAGAGAGCAGAAGAGGGTGTTTTGAAATGGTTTGGTCACATGGAGAGAATGAGTGAGGAAAGATTGACCAAGAGGATATATGTGTCGGAGGTGGAGGGAACGAGGAGAAGAGGGAGACCAAATTGGAGGTGGAAAGATGGAGTGAAAAAGATTTTGTGTGATCGGGGCCTGAACATGCAGGAGGGTGTAAGGAGGGCAAGGAATAGAGTGAATTGGAGCGATGTGGTATACAGGGGTTGACGTGCTGTCAGTGGAGTGAATCAAGGCATGTGAAGCGTCTGGGGTAAACCATGGAAAGCTGTGTAGGTATGTATATTTGCGTGTGTGGACGTGTGTATGTACATGTGTATGGGGGGGGGTTGGGCCATTTCTTTCGTCTGTTTCCTTGCGCTACCTCGCAAACGCGGGAGACAGCGACAAAGTATAAAAAAAAAAAAAAAAAAAAAATATATATATATATATATATATATATATATATATATATATATATATATATATATATATACATATCCCTGGGGATAGGGGAGTAAGAATACTTCCCACGTATTCCCTGCGTGTCGTAGAAGGCGACTAAAAGGGGAGGGAGCGGGGGGGGCTGGAAATCCTCCCCTCTCGTTTTTTTTTAATTTTCCAAAAGAAGGAACAGAGGGGGCCAGGTGAGGATATTCCAAAAAAGGCCCGGTCCTCTGTTCTTAACGCTACCTCGCTAACGCGGGAAATGGCGAATAGTGTGAAAAAAAAATATATATACATAAATGCCCACATGTACATATGCATACATATACATATATACACGTGTACATGTTCATACTTGCTTGCCTTCATCCATTTCTGCCACTACCCTGCCCCACAAGTAACTGCATTGCTGTTTTTTATACATGCTTGCCATCTCTCTTGTTAGTGAGGTTGCATGAAGAACAAATGATAGAGCCTTGGAGAGAAAATTTGACACTTGGCTCCATGCTCTTTCTCTTTTGAAAAGTAATACTGGCATTAGAGATAGATGGAAGGAAGGACTTCTAGCCTCTCCAAGGCCTTTTTTGTCTGTTCTCCTATCATTACCTCGCTGAAGCAGGGGGTAGTGATGCTGTTTCCTGTGGGGCAGGGTGGTGCCAAGAATGGGTGGGGGCAAGTGAATATATGTATATAAACCTTGGTTTTGACAATGAGTCATAAGGTAGTGTGTGAACAAACACTAAAGCTGTTGTATTTGAAAAGGTGAAATTTGTCTTTGTTCATGAGCCTACTTTAAAAGGTAGCATTTCACAACCTGCATGGTACTGTGAATTTTGCATAGATAATGTAACAGAGGAAAAGTTTACTGTAACAAAAAGTGAAAAATTTGTTTGTTGGGACATTGACGACTTTAGAGGTTTGGAAATAAAATTTGAAACATGTAGCCAAATCATGATTTCAAACATTTAAAGACGTTGCTGTCATACAGCAGAGCTTTATACAGCAGAGCTTTACTTAAACTTTAAGTATTTAACCTGCCACTTTATTACATTACTTTTGTATTTTGCTTAGTTCTTTACTTAATATGCTTCAAACATTTTGTATATGAATTTGCATTTATTACTTAAAAAAAAGTAATACCTACAACATTGAGGTAGAAGGCTTCATTATAAGTGGAATGTTGAATATTGCTTGATTACTAACACACTGTATGTACCTGTACTTATAGATTTTGGCTTATGTAAAGGCTTTTTTAAAGCTTTCAAGTAGGTTGCATCATCAGACTAATACCATGGAATGTTATTTATGGCTTTATGACTGACTTTTTCTTCTAGGTGCATGCTGCACTGGTGAAGCACTCGGTATGCTTTAGTCTTGTAATGGCAATATATGGAAGTTAAAATCTGCTTTATTGTATACGGGAAAGAAACCTGTTGGTGTCCGATTCAGATTTTTTTCTGCAAAACTGGTCAGTAAGATGCATTCAGGTCATCATATAAAGCAGACTTTAACTTGGACTAGAGTGGGCATGCATGAATGAATGTTAATTACTAACACAGCCTCTCCTGCTTTTACAGTACATTTGTAGATCTGATACCAAATATGGCGTGGAAATAGAATTAGAGGTATTAGATCATGACACAATCACAAAAGATGACATCATTCTCAGGTAACTATAATAAATGTAAAATTGCCTCATGGTTTGATATTTTTAATCATCTCTGTGATTAATTTCCTTACCTAATTGAAATGTCATATTCCACTTCAGTATTGAATGTTGAATCTTTAACTTGGTACTGAAAAAGGAATGAGGGTGGCTTGTAGGTGTTTTCAATTTCAAAGGTTAATTTTTTTAACTGAAAAATCCTCTTTGAATTTTAGTTTTTCAGAATTTGTTTGCCATACTAAATTTATCTATATTACTAATTGCTTCTCTTATTGGTTAGGTAGCATCGAGAGCAAACAATGGCCTTGCACACACAATCTAGCTGTCATGTATAATACACGAAACTGGAGCATACATATACAAACAAGCCTTGCAGACTTATTCCATGGTTTTCCTTTAGCAGCTCATTCCTTGGTGTAGCCCATTAACATATTCCAACCCCTTGCATACAGCATTGAGGAAATTCTTTTCCATGCATGACTCTTGAAAAAGTTTAGGCCCCAGTATACCCCCAAATACTCATTCGCTTTATCTTTCCTTAGTTTCCCTCTCCTCCACTTCCTCCACTGCTGATAGATAGACCTTCCTAGTATGTGAAATTTTGGTTAATCTCCTAATATCTGAATAATTTCAGCACACCCAGGTCAGCTCACTCAATTACATTGCAATTTTTACCTTACCTATCTCATACATTGTGATTCCTTGCATGATCAAGTGGCCTCTTTGCTGTCCTCAGGTATTTCATTTGTATCATGACCACACTTTCTTTCTTATGCATACTTGCATCCTCCAAGAAATGACTAAATGCTTCTTTTTAGTATATCAATATCGAACAACCTGTTCTTTGCATGCCTTCCACTTATTCTTCAATGTAGTACTGCCTGTTGACCTGTAGCCCCACTCAGGCACATGAAAATTTCTTAAAATTTTTCCAATCGCCATTTTTCTTTGAAATCGGTTTTACAAGCTCTACCATATCTACCCCCCAAAAAAGGTTAAACCATTTACCGTCACATTGTCCATTTTTGCATTCAGATATCTGAACACTAAGATTCATTCCCTTGTGTCAGAGCTGCCAAAACAAATGCTTCCTCCCAAAATAACTTATTGCACCTGCCATCATCTAGGCAAGCACTGGCAGTTGCCTACCTCTCAGTTGTTCCTTTTAATCCAGATCAATTTCTAATTCATCTTGACACATTTCAACAGACATATGTGAAAGCTGCTTCCCCCTCCCCAATGCTTTCCTCATGCCATTGCCCCTGCAAACCCCAGGCTTAACTCTTAGAACATTTCCAAACCATTCTACCCCTCCCCTTCAACTTTGAGCCAGAATATCCAGTTTCCTGTTATCTAACACACCATCTCTCTCCATTGTTATCCAGGTTACATCCATGCACATTAGCACCAAGCCTGAGTCTTGTAGAAATCTTGGCCCTTTTTTTTCGTTTTACAATGAAAATGAAGTGCTTCAAACCTTGTATTTCCATCTATGTTTGTTGCTTTTTACAACACACATGAGGTACATGGATAGAATCCCTTCTCCTCTACCCCTACAGGAAAATGATAATGAGATTGATAAAATTGTTCGTTCATTTTGATAGTAACGAGATTGACAAAATCGTTTGTTCATTTCTCGATAAAGTTTTTTCATTTCTGGAAGTTTTTATTTCTTAAAAGGAACTTTTATTGATAATTCCATTTACTGCGGCCTAACCTATTCCATCTTTTTTTTTTTTTTTTTATTGCACTGAAACTGTAAATATGAATCTTAATTTTTTTTTTTTTTTTTCTGGTTTTTCAGATCTTTGATGCGATTGTGATATACACATGGTGATTTAGAATATGCCTACTAGTCTATAAGTCTTGCTTATCTCTATATAAGACAATTTTCTAAGGAATTAGGCGGTAATACATCAGTAATTATCGGTAGCATTTGTATATTTTTTGTAAATTTGTTGTGTATCGTAAGTTGCAGTCGCATCGTTATTAGCATGTAAATATCCGATGACCCCAGAAACTTTGGTTACTTGGATATGTGAAAGGATGAGATAATTGAATTTCAGAAAAGAGCTAGAAGGGTGATTAAGTCTGGTAACTGCAGTTTAAACATTGGGTAAATGCTATATTCACAATCTTTTACACTTGTTCAGATTCACATGTAAAAAGTTTGAAGATATGATTGTTGCATCATGGTGGAACATTTCTGTTGGACGATACATGGTAACATTATGGCCCTTTTAACAAAGTTTATTTTCTTGTTTCAAGGTTTTAGGCTGAATCCAATTTGTGATTCTCCTCGGCTTGTTCTTACCACTTCTTAAAAGATTGTAATCCCGTTTAACCCTTTTGCTCTCATTAGATAATGGGAGAATTCCCAAAAAGATGTTAGTTCATGTGAAAAAATTAAATCCTACCCAATTAGTTGATAGCATTAACATAACCTTGCAAAGATGTATATATCCATGTCTGTGAAGGAGGCAAATGGGAAAGTTGTAACATGTAGTGATGAAGTGAGGAGGAGATGGAGCAAGTATTTAAAGGATTGTTGAATGTGTGTGATGCTGGTTAAATGAGATGGTGCCAGATGTAGGGTGTTTGGGTCAGAGAGGTATGTGGATTGTCATGGATGGTGTTTTGAAGATAGAAGAGGTGGTGAAAGCCTTGTGTACAATGGAATGTGGTAAGGTGGCTGGAGTGGATGATACTGCAGTTGATAAAAATGGGGATGATTGTTTTGATTTAGCAAGGATTTTCATCGTATGTGTGGGTCATTGTGAGTTGCCAGAGTTGTGGCAGAATTAGTGTATAGTGCCAGTAAATAAAGGTAAGAGGGATAAAGATGAGTCTTTGAACTACAAGGGTATAAGTTTGAGTGCACTTCAGTTGTATGGGAGGGTGGTGATTGCGAGGGTGAAGGCATGTACAGAGCATCAGCTTTGGGAAAAACATTATTTTAGGAGTGGTAGAGGTTGTATGTATCAGGCATTTGCTTTAAAGAATATTTGAGAAGTTCTTGGAATAAAAGTATGTTTGTGGCATATATGGATCTGGAGAATGCATATTATAGTGATAGAGGTGCCTTGTGGAAGGTCTATGACTGTATAGTGAGAGGAAACCAACAGGAAGCTGTGGGAGGTTTTTATCAAAAGGAGAGTATGTAGAGGGGAGAGTGAATGATTCCAGGTGAAGGTGGGTTTGCAGCATGGGTGTTTGATGTCACCAGGATCACTAAATTTGTCTATGGATGTGGTGGTGGGGGAGGTAAATGCAAGGGTCTTAGAGAGGGGTAAATATGCAGTCTGTAGGGGGTGAGGGGGACTAAGAGGCGAGTCTGTTGTTGTTTGCTGTTAACAAAACATTGATGGCAGATTAAAGAGAAACTTCTGAAGTTGACATTTGGGTGTGTGTGTGTAAAGGAGGAAGTCAAATGTAAATGTGAGTAAGATAAATGCTTGCATTATTTATCATGCCATTGTTATAATTTTTGTGCTTGACTGCTGCTCCCATCAGAGTAAGGAAATGTCTAGAACAGAACAATGGCCTGATTTGTATGCATCCATTCCCAAGGCATCATTAAGATGTGCTGAAACTAACCCTTGCCATCCATAGCCAAAGCCCCATTGTATGTTTTAAGTGGTTTACCTTGAGAGTTTCATATGCCATGGTTCAGCTCATTGACAGTGTGTTACCACCTTTTTTTCAGTTTTTGTTATCCACCCAACGTATACATATCCCCGAGCCTCCTCCACTTCATTCATCATCTCTTTCAGTTAGAATGAACTTGATATCACACTACTTACTTTCATTATTTACTTGATCAACTGGACTCTCATCACTTGTCTTCAAGCATTTGATTCCCTACATGTCTGTCTTCCTTTCTTTTGCATGTAAGGCACAAGACTCTCATCCATACAACAATGTAAGGACTACTGTAACTTCAAGCATGAACAAGTCTTTAACCTAACAGGCGCTGACCTCTCCCTCCACACGCACCTTAGTGTACACATGACCCCTAACCCCCATCTCCTGTGAGTTGCTTCAGCCCTTATTGTTCCATCCACTGCCTTGTCCACTCCCTACAGTACCCCACTTCCTCTTGATCCTCTGGCTTGCACTCGAACCATCCTGTTTTATCCCCCTGCTACACCTCGTTACCTCAGTTTTGTTCACATTTATTCAGGAAATTTTTATATACACCCAGACTCGCCTGCTTCTGGGGCTTCTATCTGATTCTGGCACCAGAGCTGTGCCATCTAAAAGTGCAACTGATTGACTACCTGTGCTTCCCTTTCTACCTTCATTAAACCAGATGTGCCCTTCTCATTAAGACCTCCCTCATCACACCATCCATGAACTGATTAAAGCACTGCGGTGACATAACTCATCCTTGATGCAGCCCCACCTTCACTGAGACCCATTGACTACTCTCCCTTACTTCCACATGGTTTCTGTCAGCCTATTTCTTTAGATCTATTTATATCATTCTTTTTCTCAAGTGTCCTCAAACATTATTGAGCAAACCCCTTGTCCACACAATCTACCTCTCCTGAAGCCATATTGCTCCTTCCATTAGATAATCTGTGCATGCCACCATCCCCTCATTCACAACTTCATACTCGATAGACTATTATCTCTGTATGGTATACATAACTAAGCTCTGGTGAAATAAGAATAAACAATTGTTGCTTGGATGGGCAGCTGATATTTATATAGCTTGGTTTCTTGAAGCTTGTGTTGATTATTGTATTCAAGGGAAAAATGTACTTTGGCTGCCTTAGAGAAAACCAATGTTTGCAGTTAAGTAATAATAATTTTCATCTTTAAACTTTATTTTCTGAAACAAAAGTTTTTAGTTTGTAATTGTGTTTTCTAGAATCGATCCAAACTCCTACAGTATAAAGACATGAGAAAATGAATATGCCTGGTACAAGTAAGTGATTGCTAAATTTGACAACTTTGTGATTATATAAAGTTTTCCTGTTGTAACTGATTGTAGTTGGGTTTTTTCGATTGATCTTAGAACTGTTAAGAGGGACGTGGGAGTTGTGATTTTCCAAATAGTAAAAAAAGTATGTAGGCCTTTTCAAAGAAATTGTTCATAAGAGTGCAAGTATGCTGGAGAAGAGATAAAGTTTGTGTGATAGAGGTGACTTTATGCTGAAGGGATATTGTTTGATAAAGCTGAAGGTGGTGGCAATCTGTGATAAGGGAAGAAGTAGACCAGTAAAGACATGGAAATATTAAAGGCAAAAGTTGAAGGTGAATGTAAGGGGGATGCAGGTTGTTCATAATTAGTGGAGGTATGGGTATAGGAGGATTAGTGGAGATGGTCTCAAGTTTTGCATTATGGATAATTGTAAGATGCTGCATTGTATTGAAGTTAGGCATGTTGATGAATTTGCAGAAATTATTAGGATTAAAGATGTACCTGTTAAGGTCACTGCATATGCTGCAGACAGAAGAGAAATTCCGAGTCCAAAACAAATCTGGGGAACCATTATAAAGTAATTAGATTTTGTTTGGTTCTTGACATGTCAGCAAAGGTATATAGTGGATTGCAAGGAGAATATTCTTTGTGCTGTTTTGATTCAACAGGATATATTATTCGATAAACAGAAAAGGTTTATTAGAATTAGCCATATGATGTATTTGCATGTAAGCATTTAGATACTCAAAAGGATTAGTGTATACTGTTTAGTGTGATATAATAAAACACACACCAGTATGTAGTACCCCATAGTAATCACAGTAGTTGAATGATAACGGTTATTGATAACAGCAAGTAGAATATTATAAGTTTGTTTTTGCACATTTTCACACATTAGAAGATGCTCATAGCATTGTTCACATAGTTTTTTGTCGTGCATCTCCACATTATTGTAAAAGATCTAACTGTAGTTCTGTATTTTTTTATGTTGGTTTGAGTGTCACAGGTGAAGTAAATGACGTGCTGAGAAATAAGCAAAAAAAGTGCATGCCTCAAGAATAGGATAACTTAAGTGTAGGAGGCATGAAAACATGGATAAAAGAAAAAAAGAATTAAGGGTTTTAGAGAGAGTATTGATGTTTTATATACACATTTGATTGCAGTACATAGGTTTGAACTTGGATTATCATGAGCAGTTTCTCATTGTCCTGGATATTTTGGGAAGTCTTATTAGTACACTTAGGAGTGGTAGAGGGTACAAGTTTATATTTTGAATAGTTTTTATAAAGGGGATAGGTTGTACCAAGTTCTCAACAGCAAATCATGTTGAAGTTATTAGATAATTCATAATGCATGGCATGCTCGTTCAAATAAAAGCAAGGTAAACATCGTTGTAAAGTCTATGTCTTTCCCTTGCATGATTTTTTCAGAGTTGTGTGTTGTTCCCCAGTTGGTAGGTCTTAGAGACAAGTAAAAACAGTAATGGTAGTCTAATAAACTGACAATTTATATATTTGGGAAGTGATATGTATGCAGTTTTGTAACTTGGCAAACCATGACCTAAGTATCACTGATAAAGATTTGACACATCAGACATTACTTCAGTGTACTCTTTCTTGCCTTCCTTTTTTTCTGAATTTCTATTTTCCTTTTTGAATTTGCAGTAATTCAGAATACTCTGATACTTCATTAGTTTATTTCTTAGAATTAGTTAATTAAAAAGAATATTGCATTTATTGCTTGCAAGACAGAGAACTTGCATCCTTTCTTTCTGTATATAATATTTGAAAGCTTGTACAACAGTCACTGCTTTAGTAAATAAGCCCTTTGTCCACATGAATGATAGTAAGGAAATATGATGTGGGTTGGTGAATTTGTGGCCATTTTTTTGTTTTGTAATTTTTTCATAACCAGTATAAAATTTTTGCAAAATGTAAAGATATGATATCTAGGATCGTTTCATTAACATTATATTAGTGGTGATTTGAATGGGCTGGCTTGAGCCTAGTTTCTGAACTCCCCCCTTTCCCCCTTTTTTTTTGATGGTCATGTTATAGTGGTTTTGATAAAAAATTTCCCAGTTACTTTGAGGATTTACTGTTATTCAAGTATATATAGTGTATTTGATAAAATAAAAGAATGGCTGCATAGATTGTTTTTAGACTTATGATACTTTTACGGGAGAAATTGTGTACATCTTGTTTTTAGTGCTCTTAAAGATCATATATCCATAGGAATGATTTAAGATGCACAAAGGTCAAAATTGAAGTTTGAAATGTGCCTTGCAATCATAAGTTTCTCATGGAAATTAAGGTACTTCTTGTGCATTGATTTGTAGTGATTAGTTTGTTCTCTGCTACTTAATAAGGATTTGGGTAGTCTTAATTGCTTTCAAGCAGAACAAACATAAATAGATAATGCTTTAAGGAAGATTTTGCCTTACATTCAAACTATTTGCTGTAATTTCAATACTTTTTGATAAAAAGGATAATTGAAATAGTATATGCAGGTTTTTAATGAAGTTATAAACAAAATTGTCAAAGATGTTAAAACAAAATTAGCTTAGTCACTCTTTGAATGACCCATTTGTTGAGTTGAATAATTAATTTTTGTGTATATGCTGGACTTACAGATGAACCAGTACACATTTAGTAATATGCTAGATATCATACTGATGGCATGATGCATCAGTAGTGTAATTTAACATTAAAGAATCCATAGCAATTCACAGTGTATTTAGAATCTTATGACTGCTTATCCTGGAAGTAGCCAGTCTTGTGATTTATTTGATTTTTTCCCTTCAGAGCCAATCTGGATGTTCATGATATTTGGAAGAATGGAGAAGTGGATATGGTAAGTCTTAAATTTGTTATGGAGTATAAGGTAGATCAGTCTTTGCCAGTTACATTTTGAGGTGTCGTTTAGCTTCAACATCATCCCATTATTAGTGAAAGTGCAAGTGCAGGTCTCAGAGGGAATGAAGATTGAGAAATACATATTGAAATGTGATGTAGAGATTGGAGTACTCCATAGACAACTGATATTTAACACGAAGATTGTGTGACTTTGTATCTGAAACCTATTGAGGTACATGATAGATGCATAACATCTCAGGAACATTGTTGGATTTTGTAGATAAGTTTTAAGTGCCCCATAATATCTCCTTAATTTCAGTTTTTACTTATAATTGGCTGCATTTAAATGTAACTTTTTGATGGTTTGATGCCTTTTTGTGCAT
This sequence comes from Panulirus ornatus, assembly GCF_036320965.1. NCBI lineage: Eukaryota > Metazoa > Arthropoda > Malacostraca > Decapoda > Palinuridae > Panulirus > Panulirus ornatus. The sequence goes on from NC_092287.1 coordinate 6,274,800, forward strand.
AATGTACCTCTACTTATTCTAATACCTGAAGTTTTAAGTACACACTTAGCTTTCAGATTGCCTGAAATATGACTTAACTAGTGCAATGTTAGATTTACAGTTTGCTTTTGTTGGCAAGAGACAGCAGAATTTCCAGCAAGTATTAAACCTTCACACCACCAAGTTTAGTGTTTGTGTAATTACTTCAAACTCTGGCAGTTTGTCTGCCTTGCAGAATGGTGATTTACCTTCAGATATCATATTTGTTGTGGATTTTAATACCCAGACAACCATATCTTGCCAACATTTCCTCTGTACATTGTATTTCTGATCATATTCTACACTAAGAATGAAAAACATAGCAGCCTTTATTTTTACCCTTGTAATTGCAGTGTCATTTGGATTGAGTACTTTTTAGATTTAAAGAATTGGTACTTGAAATTGCTTAGTGCTTTGGTTTCAGCAGGGTTTAACCCCACATTTCTCCTTTAGAGTGGTGGGGGGGGATCTTGTAGGTTTTTGGAAACTACTATAGTATTTTATCTGAAGATGCCCTTACAAACTAAAGCAATTATGTCCGTGTGTTAATCCATATTTACCTTGGTATTAACATATCTCCAGTTGGGAGTTGAATATCATTGAATTCCAGAGATTATGATTGTGTAATTGATATCAACTTTATGAAATGGTAGACGTAAATTTGATATCAGGAAAGTGCAAATATCCTGTTCATGTTGAAATACATGTTTGTTAGATATGGTAAATGATTATATTCTCTTTTCCAGTGGGTGCCACTGTCCGATGCCAAGTCAGGTCGTATACATATCCGTGCAGCATGGCTAGACTTGGACGAAGCTGCTAGCTCCCTGGAACTGGTTTGTATCAAAGCAGCATGGTAGTTTATTTCTTTAGTGTATAATGTTACAGTGAATATGTATTGAACAAAATTGTATATGAAAAGGCAGTGATTCTTCATAGTAGACATACATCTGTAATGGTGATTGAAATATAGATAGCCTTAAGTTTTGAGTATTTTGATTTATATTAACACTTTCAGGATGGATGGAATTGGCTCAATCTGAAATGTTGAAAAAAATATTTTGAGCCATTTGAACTTTGCCTCATAGACATAAAAACCTTTTGTTAATGTAAATGTATGTGAATCTTTGTGCACTGCTGCCATGTAAAACCGCCTTTACCTCTTGTAGCTCAGCAGGATGAGGCGTATTGGGAGAGGCATGAATACTACTGCTATGATTATTTGAGTAACTTAAGCTTAATTCTTTTTTTTTTTTTTTTTTCAATGTGATTAGAGTTTCAGTTGGTGTGGTAACCATATATGCTGCTTACAATCGTAACCATATTAACCATGGGCAGTTCAGTGTCTGGGACTCGGCATTCCAGAAATTGACAACGTTCAGAACCCAGTACTTGCAAGGATATAAGTGCTTAGTGAACTCCCTCCCGTTCTTCAACTTCTGTTATCACCATCACTGCCTTTAATTTTTTTTTTTTTTTTTTTTTTTTTTTTTTTAAATACTAGGTTGCTATTTCCCATGTAGTGAGATAGTGTCAGGAGGGAACAAGAATGGCCTCATTTAGACATATCCACACAACAGCTTTAAAGTATAATGTACCAGAATCAGACCCCCAATCCACTGCCAAACTCCCACAGACTTTTCTGTGGTTTCCCCTTACCACTTCATGTACCCTGGTTCAGTTTGACAAGAAATCGCCCCATGCTTTCATATTTCCTTTAGAGTAGTGGTTTGCTTTATGAAAAGCACATTTCCAGTTATTTCATGCGGTGATCCCATGTTCAGTTAGACCCAGAAGGAAAGATTGATTCTTGAATTGGGAAAGCTGTTGAAGAGCAACAGTTGAATGTTCTCATTCATACACTGGTAACTCCAGTTATGTGTGTGGTAGAGGTGGAAACATGAATTCAGCAAAGGTAGTACTCCTCCCTAGGAAGATGATGGAAGTTGACACCTCTAAAGTTTCACTAAGCAAATAAAGGGGCATTATTAGGAGTTAAAGGTGCAACAATTAGAGATTAATTATGAGGTTAATCAGTTGGGTCTGATTCTGTGACTACAGTAAGGATTAGATGTGAAAAACAAATTGTGTTAAGTGTTTGTAATGGTCTTCAATGTGAGGGGCATTATTGATCATCAGAAATCAAGAATGGTTAATGTGAGGATGTCGACCCTCTCACCACTCTTACCCTTTTCCCTTTTTACTGTTTATGGTAGAATTTCAGCTGCTACTTTCATGTATACTTTAAAGTCCAAAAGTAGAGGACATAAGTTTGAGGATAGGAGGATGTCAAAGCTTTTTAGCATGAGGTTAGATAGTTGAGGAATGTCATAAATTTGAGCACTCGAAGGGTAAAAATCTGATGAAACATTTTCTTGAACCAAATGACTTTTAAAGTTTAGGGAAGAAAGATTTACAACATTTGCAAGGAGCACGGTGTTGAAATATGCATATTCTTAATTGGTTTGGTTGTAAAATGTAACTAGATATGACAAGAAATGGTGGAAGTGTTAGTCAGCTGGTTCTTAGAAAAGTTTAAGGAAGTTAGAGGTATATATTGTGCATGTGCTGGTAGTCATGTTTCTAATAGTTTATCCATGATCAAGATGCTAGTATATTTATTTTGAATGCTAATGTTTGTAGAAGGAAATACATTCTGTGATTAAGACAACTTATGATTTCTAGCAACTGGAGGAGATACGTGCACTCCAAACTTCCACAAAGAACCCTCTCCATAGTGCTGTTCTCATGGTTTGGGTAGATTCTGCCAAGAAACTAAATGTAAGTGTGAATTTTGTTTTTGACTGGTATAAAGTAGTCTGCAATAATTTGGTTCTTTCTTCACTCATTAAGAAATTTATAGTCTCGGCTATTGCATACTGAAAAGTGTACCTTTTCCTGATTAATGTGGATAATAATGTAGTTTAAAATATTTTAAGTGGGATATGTCTTCTTTAAGAATTTTGTTTTTCATTTTCTTACCCTTCTTAATATTTTAATCATATCAGCCATAATTGATTTGTAATCAAATTTGAGTCCAAATTGTTGTCATTAATACTTTCATTTATGTATTATTGAGGATAATGTGAGTAGTAAGCTATGAATTTGTGTAAATGCTTAAGTAGGTTGAATAAGATTTGGGTATGACTTTATTTGCAAGTAAATATTGATTCTGAAAAATACAAAGTAGAAGGAATGAATTGGTTCAAATAATGATTAGCCAATATAAATTCCAAGAATGAGTTTAATTGTATACTTGGTTGAGATAACTAAAGGCAAAACTAGTATTTAACAGTCAATGTGGAATACGGGCTTTACTGTTGACTGCCATGAAAGGGAAGTGGATCACCCAAAGTCTTGAAGGGTAGAATTGTTTTAGGATGTTAGTAGAAAGCAGGATGGCAAGTTCATTATGTATATAGAATTAAATTGTTAGAGATACATTGTAAATGGAGTGTATGTGTGCTTGAAACCTGGATCTGCTGCAAGGGTCAGTGCACGTGGTTAGGGGTTTCCACAAGATATTTTGTAATGGAGATCATTACAAGTGTGGCTGCATCTACATGGAGGGAAACAGTCTGTTAATATAGTTTGAGAGGGGATTATGCATGTTCACTAATTATGCAGTAGTAGCCATCATTAAGTGCATGGCAACCAAAACAGGCAAGATGTTTTAAGACGCATCATCCATTGCTTGCTCGGTATGTAAAAATGTAGCTTCATTCGAGTATTGCCAATTCCGTATCACAGATTTTTAGGTGTTATCAAGGAGTTGCTGTCTGGAAGTGTCGCTGAAGTGAGAACAGTGAGATGTAAACATTTCAAGTGGATGTTCAACAGCTGCATATGATAGAGGTCTGTATTATGAGCGAGGTGTGTGAAAAGATGTGATGAATAGGCAAGTCGAAGGCAGTATAATTGATTACTTATTATATGATGAATAGGTTAGTGGAAGACAAATATTCTGGTATTTAGCCTTTCATTGGGTGGAAAACTACATTGAAAGAGAATATCTTCATTTGTCATCAGTGCAAGCTTGTAGCATGTGTACATTCGATTTTTGTCAGTTTCCTTGTTCTGTAACATAAGTAGCATTCATCCTAATTTTGAATTTACCAAAGTTGTTTGGCAATGCTCTGTAATTTCAGGCAAGCTAATTATTATTGTCACCAGTTTATTAATCATCATTTTCTTCGTCCACTCAACAGCCATCACACAAGGTAAACTACTTTCTGTGTGGTTGTTGCATGGGGTTAGCACTAGTACTGTACATTGTTTTTGTTTGATGTATTTCTTTGACTGTTTTCAGAAAAGATCATGCATGGATAGAAATTTAGTAGATAATAGCAAACTTGTAGCTGTATTTATTGCTTTGATAGTAAAACTGGTTTCTCTTAACTATTGTAACCTTGTATATACCAATTTTTTGCATGTTTACCTATTGTTCACTGACTTGTGTATTGGCTTCGAATGCTTAGACAAATAACACTTGAACAGATTTTGGAAAGTCGTAAGAAACTGGTTAAGATGTTAAAATTCATAATTTCCAGAATTTTTTCTCTTAATCTTGGAGATTAGGTAGTGTACCAGCTGAGAACATGTAGTACATTGTAAATGTAGTGAATGCATAAGACTAAATATGATAAGTCTCCATCCTAGATTCACCCCCAATATTCATTCCTATTTTGTGAACCCCTTTTCTGTGTTATTTTCATGGGGTTGCCCCCCCAAAATGTCATTCATCCACGAATGTCAAATTAATTTTTCATTGTTACTTTTTCTGTTTAAAAAGATATATTTTCTAGATCTAGGAATTATGTACGTGAAGATATGCAGAAAATGTGAAATTTTTTCTCCCCTGAATTACATAAGAAACGGCAAAGATCATTATGAAAAAGAAATATTTGAAAACCAATATGCTTTATCCAGTAGCATCATTTTGCATGAAAACTTGAAGGAACTTCTATGGAAAGCAGAAAGTATTTGATAAGTACATAATTTTTCCATGTTTTTGTTGTACTTGAGTAAATTATCATTATCACACAGTATTATTTACATTGAAAATTAGGATCATCTGGGTTTAATGAAGAATATGTGCAATATTGCAGATCTAGAAACTGTGTGGCTAGATATCAAATCTTTTGTATGTCAGTCTAGATTTGGGAGGCTTAGGACATTCTTGAACTATTTGTGTACAGAAACGTGTTGCTGAGCAGGTTGATGGAAGTCAGGTTTTTGAAATTCTTTCACACCCAGTTGCACTGATGTGGCATCTTAAGCAGTATTTATCAGTCCTAACACTCGCTCTTTTTTGTAGACTTGTCCAAAATGCCTTCATTTGTTTTGGTTATAGATTTATCTTTCTGTTCATATTCATAATTTCTATGGAAAGATAAAACATTTTGGAAATTTTATCCATGAACATGAAAAAAGCTGTTAAGTAGTTTATTCAAAAACATCTGCTGTATATCAGAATTAAAGGGAAAATAAAGCACAAGAATGATGAACAGATAGTTGATAAATTCAAAAGATCAGAATTGAAATGAGTTAATGACATGGGTTGAATGGCTGCTCTCTTGCTGGGTAGTCACCCACACATGGACTATTGGCATTCTGTCTACCAAAGTACAATTCTCCTTATCATACATAATACGAGAACTCTTGCACAACTCATTCTTCATGACTAGATTTTCCTTTGGTGACAACTGTGTGTTTGCTCTGACCTTTGGCAAAATGGACAGAGCCATAGATAGTGGTAGGTAGGAACATTTAGGTAGGAGCATGAAGTAGAAACATAGGTATAAGTTGTAGGCAGGAATGTTAGGCAGGAGATTTAGGTAGAAGTGGTTGGTAGGAATATAAGTAGGAGCCTCTGCAAACTCTGCACTAGTTGCCATCTGCCAGTGGCCTGTTAAAGGTGAGGCACTAAAGGCTAATAAGTGGCACTGGAGTTCACTAGTTATAGAGACTATATTTCTGTGGCCACCCTCACTAGTTATAGAGACTATATTTCCGTGTCCACCCCTTGAGGGAGTTCCAGTGGGGAGCAGGTGTCCGAGATATGAGATAGATGAACTGGTTGAATGTAAACACAGAATGAACTGTGCAGCTTGGAGAAGGCAGCCCTCCTAGACTAATGGAATGTATATGTCTTGTAAGATGTAAAACATGCTTAGAGAGATTTCTCACATTTGTTGTTTCTAACTTGGCAAGATAGCACTAGGACAAGTTGAAGAATGGAATAGTTTGCTTGCATCCACTATTATGTATAGTATAAGGAAACAAGCTCTCCCCCATCCCCAGTTGGGCCCCACAGACCTTTCAGTGGTTTTATCCAATTTCATATTCCCTGGTGTAGTCCTTTGACAGCATGTTGCCCCCTATATACCACATTGCTCCACTTTACTCTATTCTGTGCATGCCTTACATCCTGTTCTGGCCTCAACTTCTCCAGACTTCTTGTACTTCATTCTTCTGCCTCCAATTTGGTCTCCCCATTTCCTTTTCCCTTCCACTTCCGACGCATATATCCTCTTTTTTTAATCTCTCGTCACTCTTCATATCTCCATATCCTAAAAGCACATTTTAGGCTTTCTTAACCATACTCTTCTACTGCCACACCTCTCACTATTATTTTGCACTCCAACCCACCTTATGCCACATACTGTTCTCAGACATTTCATATCCAACTTCTTTTTACAGTGTTTACCTCGGTAATTTGGACATTAACTTTTGTTCTCATTGTCTTTATACATTGGCAATACGCATGCATTTTGCCAATCCATACTTGTGCTGAAAATACTAACTAACCAAGAAACAACACAGCTGCCCCTTTTCTTAAGAACTTTAGATGCTATGCCATCCACTCCAATCACTTCATTGTATGCAAAACATTCACCACCTCTTCTCTCTTGTATACCTCCATGAACAAAAACACCCCACATATGCTACCCTGTCAAACATTCGTGCCCTTCAAAACACACTTTCCCATTTCTGCTTAGTACCATTTCATCTGCTCCCTAAAATGTTTCACTAAAATCTTGCCTCTAGTTCTCCCATTTTTCTGTCTATACTCACATTTCCAGAATATTTCATTCTCCCTGTAGTTTGCCAATATTAGTTCGACCCACTTTTTATTTGCCTTCTTTTTCAGCCCTTGCACCACCTTTCTTCTTTCTCTTCCACATCTTTCATATACATGTACACTTTTCCTTGCAAATAATGCCCATGCAGATCTCTTCTTTCATTAGCAATTTAACTTCATGTCCCACCATCCACATTTTTTCACATGCCCACCTTCGACTTTATGCATCCCACACAATTCTCTTGCACATGTAAGCAGTACTATCCTAAATATTTTCCATTCCTTGCCCACTCCACAAGTTAGTTTACTTCCAGTTTTTGCCCTTCTTGCGTTGATCCCTCTTGAGTATTTCTTCAAACAATTCTCTTCTTAAAACTTGCTAACTTCACCACCCTATTCCCACCCATAATATTCAATCTTTTTCCTAAAGAATCTACAAACCTATACCTTTTCCTCCAGGATGTGATCAAACATCCCACCAGTTACCACTCTCAGTACTTTAACATCCATTTGTTTTTCTTGCCTTAAAATGGATATATAATCCAGTAATGCTTGCATACCATGTACCAAACTTGCCTAGTTGTACATTTGTGTGTCCCTCTTTATAAACATGGCATTTCTAATCACCAGTCCTTTTTCAGCATACACTTTCACAAGCTGTTCATCATTTTCATTCATGCCTTCCTGTTATCTCTCTTTTACTACATGACCCACTTCTTCATTCTTATTGCCAATCGCCAATACTCTCATTTACATCAGAATGGCTACACTCGTATATATGTATATGTAGTTGCTACTTAGAATTGCCTGCTCAAGGTTATGCTATGAATAAAAATTCACCTTAAAGGTTGTATTTATTCATTTATTTATTTTTTGTTGCTGTCTCCTGCGTTAGCGAGGTAGCGCAAGGAAACAGATGAAAGAATGGCCCAACCCACCCACATGTATATACATACACGTCCACACACGCAAATATACATACCTGTGCATCTCAACGTATACATACACACACACAGACATATGCATATATACTCGTGTACATACTTCATACTGTCTGCCTTTATTCATTCCCATCGCCACCCTGCCACACATGAAATAACAACCCCTTCCCCCCTGCATGTGCGCGAGGTAGCGCTAGGAAAATGCAACAAAGGCCACATTTGTTCACACTCGGTCTCTAGCTGTCATGTATAATGCACCAAAACCACAACTCCCTTTCCACATCCAGGCCCCACAGAACTTTCCATGGTTTACCCCAGATGCTTCACATGCTCTGGTTCAATCCATTGACAGCACATCGACCCCAGTATACCACATCATTCCAATTCACTCTATTCCTTGCACGCCTTTCACCCTCCTGCATGTTCAGGCCCTGATCACTCAAAATCTTTTTCAGTCCATCTTTCCATCTCCAATTTGGTCTCTCACTTCACCTCATTCCCTCCACCTCTGACCCATATATCCCCTTGGTCAAGCTTTCCTCACTCACTCTCCATGTGACCAAACCATTTCAAAACATCATCTTCTGCTCTCTCAACCACACTCTTTTTTATTACCACACATCTCTCTTACCCTATTATTAGTTACTTAATCAAACCACATATTGTCCTCAAACATCTCATTTCCAGTACATCCACCCTCCTCCACACAACTCTATCCATAGCCCATGCCTTGCAACCATATAATATTGTTGGAACCACTATTCTTTCAAACATACCCATTTTTGCTTTCTGAGATAATGTTCTTGACTTCCACACATTCTTCAAGGCTCCCAGAACTTTCGCCCCCTCCTTCACCCTATGATTCACTTCTGCTTCCATGGTTCCATCCGCTGCCAAATCCACTCCCAGATATCTAAAACACTTCACTTCTTCCAATTTTTCTCCATTCAAACTTGCCTCCCAATTTACTTGTCCCTCAACCTTACTGTACCTAATAACCTTTCTCTTATTCACATGTACTCTCTGCTTTCTTCTTTCACACACACTACCAAACTGTCACCAGCTTCTGCAGTTTCTTGCACAAATCAGCCATCAGCGCTGTATCATTAGCGAACAACAACTAACTCCCTTCCTTAAAGAACTTGTTCCAAAAGAGTCTACATATCTCTGCTACTGGAAGTAGTGCACCCTTGGGCTGCAAGAGCCTTTAGAAAGGTTTTGGGTAACATCAGGACTCATTCTTAGAAACTGATCCTGGAATGATTATAGATAGAAGTAGAATGATGTTGGCAGTGAGACCACAATGATGCACATAATCTAAGTATGTGCTGATACCTCTGTGGAAAAATGAGAAAATTCCTGAGTGATACTTGATGTGATACAGGAAATTACACTTGACACTTTTTTCGTTGTAGTTATCAGCAAATGAATAAGTATATGTATGTATTTTTGCATGTATATGTAATGAATTGAAGGAATCCATTAAGAGAACAGTAAAATCTGAGTTTATGAAATATTAGAATGCAATGATTGCTTTAAAAAGAATTTAGCCAGTTTCTTAGATTTTCTAGTAGTGGATTAATACATTTCAATTAGTATATGTCTGTTTTATCATAGTTTGAATAATTTTGCAAAAAAGTTTATTTTCATTTTTCCCAGTTGTGTAAAATACTTTTACACAGTGTTTCTACCTGTTTGGGAATTTTTCCTTCTGCAAGTTATGCTTTATTATTAAGGCTTCATGCAATTGGTAAGTTTCACAGATGGACAGGTAGATACCAAATATTTGTATGATATATAATGTGATTAGTTTTCAGATGAACTTGACCCAGTAGCTACTTAAATTGCAGGAACTAGTTTATGCTTTGTATAGTTTCATTCTTCTTCTTAAGCCCTTGAATACTCGCTAGAAATGGCTCGGTGAGTCTGGAGATGGTGAAATCTATACAAAACTGATATTAGCTATAACAATGTATTCTTAATACTATACATGAAACTTTAAACCTGTAACTGCTTGGATCCATATTTTCAGTTGATTTGAACTTATTTTCGAGTTAGCTGGTCTAATGTCTTTTAAAATTTGTAGTAATGACTGTCTTCTGATGTAAGTTATTAAATGTACAGTGATGTTACCATGTTAGAGGTATATAGCTATAGCATTTTGATATATTTTTGCATCTTGGTGAGTAAAAGATAATTGTAAATGACAAGGATAGTGGTTATAACTCTGATTATAATAAGAAAAGTAACCATGATTAATCCATTGTTTTATCAAATGACATGATAAAGTATTTTCTGATCTGAAATGACAACGTGATAGGTTGATGTGAACGTTCATGATGATGATCATGATAATGTTTTGTGAAAAAGAAAATAAAAAAGATTGACAATTATAGTAGTGACAGAAAAATTGATTATGGTAACATTAATGATAAAATTTTTAATTATAGTATTAAGGGTGATTGACTACTGAAAATGAGTTAATATTTTTCAGTTTTTCGCCCCCTTCCATAAATGAAGTAGTGCCAGGAACATACATAGCCCCCTCCCCACAGCTTGCCTCATATACAGTGATAATGATGAGTTTTAATGATAATGATTAATTAGAATGTAATTATTATTATATTATACTTAATTGCTGTTTCCCGTATCGGCGAGGTTGCACTTGGAAATAGATGAAGAATGGTCCATCCACTCGTGTACACATACATATATATATGTACATAAACGCTCATACACGCACATATATGTATGTATACATATACATAGCATATATACATGTACATACATATACATATATACACATGTACATATTCATGCTTGCCTTCATCCATTCCTGGCACCATCCCACCCTTCAGAGAAACAGCATTACTACCCCCTGCTTCAGTGAGGTAGTGCCAGAAAAACTGACAAAAAAGCCATATTCATTCACACTTGGTCTAGCTGTCATGTGTAATGCACCAAAACCACAGCTCCCTATCCACATCCGGGCCTTGCAGACCTTCCCATGGTTTACCCCAGATGTTTCGCATGCCCTGCCTCAGTCCATTGACAGCACATCGACCCTGGTATACCACATCGTTCCAGTTTTCTCTGTTCCTTGCATGCCTCTTGCCCTCCTGTATGTTCAGGCCCTGATCACCCAATCTTTTTCCCTCCATCCTTCCACTTCCAATTTGGTGTCCTGCTTCTCCATGTTCCCTCCACCTCTGACACACAAATCCTCTTAGTCAGCCTTTCCTCACTCGCTTTCTCCATATGTCCATACAATTTCAATACACCCAGAAGTTCAACAAAGTGGTTTGTTAGATTATGGCAACTGGAATATTTTACAGAAGTTGGATGAGTTACTGCATAGTAGTATGAAATAAAAGGTTTGGTTCATGTATGTAATAGCTTTTTTTGAGGGATTAATGTTAAGCCTTTTCAAACACAAGGATCTCAATAAAGCATTGATGGTATTAAAGTGTGGTCTCATAATGCAAAAGGTATGTGTGTCTGTAAAGGGATGTTGTGGTGTGCTGTAGAAATAACAAACCTAATATGTAGACTTTAATAGTAGTTTTTGGTTCTTTTATGATAGAAAATGGATGGAGACTACTACCAACTTTGGTTATGAATTTTGTTTGTACATTGCTGACAAAAGTATTGATTGTTTATTCAAACATTTATTTTCAATCTCTTCATGGGATCTAAGAAAACAATCATTCCCAACAGAACATACCTGATCCTTTTGTCCGACTACATGTTGGAAACTCGCAGCAGGAAACCACTGTCCGTCAGCGTACAAATGACCCAGTATTTGAGGAAGGGTTCACCTTCCTTGTACGAAATCCACGAACACAAGAGCTCAAGATTGAGGTAAGAATTTCTCAGGAAATGTTTGTGAAGGCTGGAAGCAAGGAAGTAATTTTCATGTTTATCCAAGTTTGATATATTGCTAGTGAAATGGCAAGTAATTTTCTTGTGTTTATGAAATTCTGTAAGTGGAACAAGATTTGTCTTTGTAGGAATTGGAAGTTGTAATTGGATATGATTGTGAAATTGCAATTTTACCAGCAGGAAAGTAATAATGCATATAAGATGTATGTATTCAAGGAAACAGTGGTATGATATCATGCATGTAGATGGAAATTGTAAGAATTGGAAATATTGCAGTTGAAGCATTGATTTAAAAAGATCTTGATGGTTAGTGAATGACTGGAGCTTTAATGAGAAAAGAAAAATATATATAGTTGGTCATTGGTGTAGTAAGGATGAAACATTCATTGCTGAATACTAGTTAAGCATGGATTTTTAACACCGAGTTCTTGATGCAAGTATTTCAAACGAGTTTTCAGGTGTGTTTACTGTGGTGTTTAAGGTATTCAAAGGAGTGTGTACTGTTGTGGGATGTACCTGTAGAGACTGGGTATTTTGAGATTGCTATAATGGTCCCTGTTTGGTGAGCAGATTTTCCAAAAATAAATTTGCACATAGATGAGTAACTTTTCACTACCTAAAGTCCATTTATTCTTAGCCAGGATTTGGCCTTGCATGGTTTTGCATAAATGATACATTTGACAAAACTAAACATTGTACTCTTGAATGAAAATGGAAAAAAAAGCCAAATTGCTTTATCATATTCGCTTTTGCCTGATTGCCTTGCTTGTCTTGGTGAGATGGCATCAGGAAAAACAAGGGCCTTGTTTCCATGGATCCTGTCTCTGAAGCTACAGCCCACCATCCACAGATAAGCCCTATATACTAATTTGTGAACACGTGTATATATGTATACGTCTGTGTATGTATGTATATGTGCATGTATCGACCTTTATGTATATACTTGTGTATGTGGATGGGTTTGGCCATTCTTCGCCTGTTTCCTTACATTATCTTGCTGATGCGGAACACGGCGATTATAATAAATGAATTAATAAATATATGGGGTTGGGGGACAACTGTTGGATGGTGTGAAATCCTCATATAGAGGATAAAATGCATGTGTAAGAGTGTATGGAGAGTTGAGTGAAACTTTGGGTATACTTTTGGGTGCTGTAGGATGTCAGCATGGCTTTTTAACAAACATTGATGGAGTGATGATAAGGATGAAAGCAAAATTATGGAAAAGGTGTGGAGAGATGGACTGTGGTGGTGGGGTATGGTGACTTAGTGACAAGCCTTTGTGGATGATACTGTGTTGTTTGCTGAGAGGAATTGCAGAAGATTGTGTGTTGTGTGTGTAACCATAGCCAATTGAAGGTAAATTTGATGAAAACTAAAGTAATGGTGTTCTAAAGGAAGTGGTGAAAGTTTTGATTTTGCAAAGCCCTACAGCATGAAAGCTGAAAGTGTACTAACTTGTGTTACACATATGGGGAGAAAGAAGAGGTGACAGAATTTAAGTATTTGGAAGAGGAGAGGTAAGGGAGAAGGCAGTACAAGGTATGAGAGTCATGAGGTCCCTTAACTACATGATAAAGGGTAGAGGTGTAAGTATGGAAGTGAGGAAAGGTTTAAGAGACAGCATAGTCCTTTCAACCCTGATGTATGCAGCCAAAACATGGACATGGGATGAGTTACAGAGGTTAAGGATTCAGGCTTTGGAAAAAAGTTATTTGAGAGGATCGATCATGTGGTATGACTAGGTGGAATGAAGACAGTAATAAGGGGATGTATAGGAGACATGGTATGGCTGGGAGTGCAGATGGAAAGATTTGTCGAGTGATAGTTATTTGAGCCTTGAGATAAAGACGGCATTAATAGATTAGAGAATGATGGAGAATAAGTGCTTGGCCTTGCACAAAAGCCCAGCACCTATACTAACTTTTGTCCACTTGCAGGTTGTCACCCTTCTCATTCAGAAAACATTGTATTGAGTTAAGCATACTAGTTTACAATGTTCATTTAGTAACATTCAAAATGTTTCATTTTTACCATATGCATGAAAACTTTGATACAGTACAGAAGTTGAGCAAAAGGGGTTCTTTGATATCTAGTTGGTTGGGGATGGAACTCCTATTTTACTGTAGATATTAGGTTCTACCAAATTAACATCAACTGGCCATTTACAGGAGTACTACCTTATGTATAAATGAAGGAATTTGATAGGTAAGGGAAGAGTCTGTAGCAAGACTGAAAAATGAACTTTTTTCATCTTTAGTGTACTGACCATGCGGGAGCAAATATGAAAAAATTAAGTGAACAGTAATAAGCTTTAAAAATATTGAAATTTACTAGAAATGTGTAACTTAATGACCTCAATATACAAGAAACAAGTTAAAGATGTGTATGAATGAGCTGGAAACCTATTTTCACTTTTTCCCATTCCATGTAAATGGGAAAAGATTGGATAGTTAAAGTTTAGACTTTTTTTTTTTTTTTCCCCTCTTTGGAACATGTATAAAAGTTATCAGGCACCTCATGTGTGATGACTAAATTTTAAATTTCAGGTTCTTGATCATAAGACAAATCAGTTACAAGGCAAGATAGAAGTGGATCTGAATGTGCTGCTGAAGGAGCGGAACTTAGAGATTCTGAATGAAGAACACACGTTAAGTGGTGCAAGTGGTGGTCTGGCAGCTCTCAAGCTCAATCTTACCTTGAGGGTGAGTCATTAGTTGCTCTCATTGCATATTGTTTTTTCATGGTTAGACAGTGAAGCTATCAGTGAGTACTGGAATGACTCGAGAAATTTGACCAGAATTAAAGTAGGCTGAAGTAGCATTTACATCAAATATGTTATCTGAGAACGTGGACAAGTAGGTTAGCAGGCTGTAGAAAGAATTTTAAAAATTGATTAAGGAAAAAGTGGACATGGTGATTTTATGACAAACTCTTTAGAGATAGGATGCATCAGAATGTTTTGCAAGTGCAGCAAAACTCCTAGGGCATATGATAACATAGGAAAGATTTTGAGAAATACTATTGTGATGGCATTATATCTTTCATGGGCCATTAGGTTTCAAAGATACGGTGGCACATTGAATATACAAGGAATAGGTAAAGGAATGTTAAATGTCTCTCGTATATATTTCATGTGTTAATTTTTTCTCCAGATGAAATATTTGGTAAGGAACTCTGAGCTGCAACATAATTTGGTTAACATGATAATGTTCATTTATTGATTCTGCATCTATGCTTCAGATAATAATTATTCATATCTATTGTATTTTTCCTTGATTCTTAGGATTTTTCACACTTTGAGTTGTTCCCATTTTCATTACTTCTCTTAAGAGCTGAAAAAGCATCTTCATTGATTGACTTGTTAAAACTTTACAGGTATCCAAGTGAGTCACAAAGCTTGAATTAGCAGTTACTTTGATAGAATGTTTAGACACGGTTAATGTGTTTGGAGGTTCCATGGTATGCTGCTTCAATTCATGGAACTTAGTTGACAGTGTGATTTTGTATTCCACAGATTCTAAAGACTGCTCTTAAAAAAGATGATGGTGATGGTGGTCCAGAAGAAAAGGGTGAGGTGAACATAGATTCCTCCACTCCTGCTGCCATCACTGAATCCATTTCTCCCACCTCCCCATCGTCAGCCCCACAACCCACCCTTGCAACCCCAATCCCACCAAAAGAAACCCCCAGCATTCCCGTTCCTGCTGATGTTTCTGACAGCAAATCCGCCCCCATAAAGGAGTCTGTGCCCTTGGCAGAACAAAGTGAAGGCCCAGGAGTGGTCACAGATGCTGGTAAGGTTCTCTCATTATATCCAGGGCTCATTCAGAGAATAAGCATGGTAAAAATTGCTTGTCACATCAGCATTAAAGGTGTGAGGCTTTTGTCTATAGATAAGTGGCGTGATTAATAGCAGGCATGACTTTTGATAAAAAAAAAATATAATTTGTGTTTTTGGAAGTCTTAAGTTAAAAGATTTCCATTTTTTTTAAAGCTATTATGCATGCTTCAATCCTTGTGGTGCACATTTCCAGCCTCCTCCAGTGTTCTAAAAATTGCATATCATATTTGTGAAAAGATGTACAAAGAAAATATCTTTTTGAGTCGACTAGTCCAAGTTTAGGAACATTATCAGCTAGATTGTACAGTTTTGTCTACACAGTTACATGCATTTTCAATTCATGACTTATGTGCAGGTAAACTATCAAAACTTTTTTCTTATATGAATTAGTTAAACATTTATATTTCAGGAAATTTAGAACTATGTTATTTACCTAATTGGCCATTTAACCTTATTAGCTTGGGTGTAGCGGTGGGTGTTATAGGTAAGGGTTGGCACTCGACACTTAGAAATCCCATAGGAAAGGCACACAGCTGCTTAAATATTGTCACAACCAGGTTACTGAGGCCTCCAGACAGCTCCAGTGACTCCTCAGCATGTATTTTCATCAAGGAGATAGATTATTGGTAAATGTGCATGGGAGTTAGTTTTGCATGTGATAACTTAGTGTTTGCAGGCTTAGGATGAACAGACACAGAAGTACCTTTATATATTTTTGATTTTGTATAAGTCGTCCTGACAGTACTGTAAAAGTAGCACAGGAAAGGCTTTGGTCTTTTGTTAAAGAAAGGATGAGAGTGGATGTGTTGGAAATCAGATCTGTTGGGTTTGAGATTTGTCCATTTTAGCTTTCTTCTGGCCTAAGATATTTTTGGAAAATTTGAAATTGGAAAGAAAGATATTGATGTCTGTCTTCCATATGCAATCCTGCTGAAATCTCCATTTCAAATTTCACACTTTTTTCATTTTCCTCACCAGCTTTTACATATGTGTGTTTATCACTTATAGTTTACAGCAGTCTACTTGTTTATTAGTCACTGTGCACACACAACCTGAAGATCAATACCCATGCTCTTGTAATGGTGATAGTAGTAGGGTACCAAGGTAGCATACTTTTTTCTGCGTTTTCCTAGCAGTGAAAGAGATCTCTCTAGGCTACTAATGGATATGACATAATTGGAAATGCTGATACATAATTTGATGTGGTTTGCCAGTCCCAAAAACAGCCCTTCAATTGATCCTTTCCTTTTTTTTTTTTTTTTTTTTGTTTTTGAGGGCTGATCACAAAATATTTAAATAGTATACATTGATTTAGATGAGCCTGACCCGAGTAACTGGGTTTGAATGTTTCATTCGTCCTAGTTTCAAATTTCATTCATTTAAGAATTGGAAGTGTGGTATCACTAATCTTAGATTGTTCTAGGTGCTTTTATAGATGCAATAGATTCTTGAACACGTGAAATTTTGATCATGTTAGCTAGAGCTAGTGTATGACTTGTAGTGCTGTTACTCAAGTATCATTAGCTTTTATGTGCTGTTAACCAAGAGAGTACTAAAAAGATTTTTTTTCTCGTAATCCTGTAAAAAGGGTAAGCTGGTTCAAGATGATTTTAAGCCTGCAGCTTTGAGGGCCAGCACACATCCCTTATGAGTTAGCATGCCTGGCACTAAAGTGTATCCTAGGATGCTCGTTTAGTTTGTCTATTAGGTTGTCCCCATGCTGTCTAGGCTGCTGCTGTTTCGTATGTTTTGTTAGACTGTATCCAACTACTCAGTAAGTTGGTGCAAACATAGTCTTTTTCCTTACATTGCTAGCTTCGCACATTTTTATATTCTGTAATTCTCTTAATGTTCACCTTTTTCTGAATTTCCATTATAATAGTATTGATATTTTGAGTTGCGGACTATTCCTTGAACATACTCAAAAGCTGTTTTTCTATTTAGATTAGTATTATTTGTGAAGCTCTGCAGTTTATTTCATTGAATTTGTTACACTGTTTTAAGGTGTAGGGGCATGGCTTATCCTAAGAAATGAATGTTATTTTGTGCTTGCTAAAAGGGTTATGTCAGTATAGTCTCCAGGTCTCTCTAATTTTCTTTTGCACTTTTGGATTTAACTGTTAGAATAAAGTTAAATCCTTAAACTACTGACATCGTTTGATATTTCTAAAGATATTGTAAGTAGCATGATTTCGATTTTCCTGCCTCTTTGAATGTTCATCTGATTAATACGACTGATAGCATATAGGTAACTCGTCCTTTGCCAGGAAGGTGCAGAAAAAAATCTTTGGTACTCCTGTGGCCACCATTAGAAGTGCAAGGCCATTAACCTGTAGGTTGTGTACAGTGACTTTGTAGAAAATACATAGGCTATGGGATGACTTAAATGGAGGCATATTTATCATGTGTATCATTTGGTGAGGACAGTGAAGATCATGCTAAATGTAATGTGAATGTAACATTAGGAGGATTACAATGAGATAGGCCAGCATGGGTTGCCACCCTAACTACCTCAGCTTGTGTACTCTTTTTGCAGAAATTGTATCATAGCTCTCCCTAGTTTTCTCATAACCCTTAAATACCATTCAGCATAAAAAGCTGACCATGTATGGAGTGCTGGGAATTATGAAAAGCTTAAGTTTCATTGTTTTTTTGTTTTTGACATTTGTGTGGCTACTAAGTGTAGCATGGAAGGCAACTTGGAGCAACAGTGGTTGATTTACACCCTCTAATGGATCTGGCTTCTACTTTAGAGCCACACCACAACCTTAAGGTATATTAGTTTATTTATGCAAATCTTTTACTTTTATATTTATTTCATATTTTAATGGAAAACGGAAAATGTAAATGACTTGCACCGTCCTCTGCCTATCATCCTCCTCCCCCTTAGGGGATTGTGCATTTTTCATTTTATAACTGGAAACTGAATTAGTGATACACACCCTCCACACCCATCTGGGGTATCTATGCTTATACTCTAGCACTACACCATGGCCATTTGTTTGATCATTTATTTAAATGCATCCTTAAATTTTATATATACTTTTATTTTTTAATGGGAAATGAAATGTTTGAGTGAGCACAACTTTCTCCACAAACGTCCAGGGTTATGAGTTTAACTTTTTTTATACATTTTTTTTTCTTTACTTTTACCTCTTTCAATTTATAATGGTAAATGGGAAAACTTGAACCTTGTTTTTCATCCAGATCATAACAAATAGTATGTCACCTTATATAGTTAGTTAAATGTAATCCTTGATTGATTGGGGATATTGTAACATGATAGGTAAAGTTGGTTAACTTTTTAAATTTTTTTTTTTTTTTTTTTTTTTTACCTCATTTTATACTGGTAATTGGGGAAAACTTGAACCTTGTTTTTCTTGCAGATCATAACCAAATAGTGCATAACCTGATGGTTAGTTTAATGTAATCCTTGATTGATTGGGATATTGTAACATGATAGGTAAAGTTGGTTAACTTTTTTATACTTTTTTTTTTTTTCACTTTTACCCCTTTCATTTTATAATGGTAAATGAGAAAACTTGAACCTTGTTTTTCATCCAGATCATAACCAAATAGTACTTCACCCGATAGTTTAATCCTTGATTGATTGGGGATATTGTAACATGATAGGTAAAGAGTTTGAATATTTCCACACAATGCCAGCCACTATTCCCGACAGGTTTATTTGGAGTAATGTAATATTTCTAACTATATTAAAAAATTTCACCTAATGCTCTACCTGTGTATGAACCGAGTAGTGTGAAGCAAAGGTGAATAGAAAGAAAAGAAAAAAAAATTAAAACCACCTTTTCTCTTCTTGGGCACTGCCATATCCAGACATACCCACTTTTCCCCCACACTTGGTAATTAACCATGCCAGCAGAGGTATCTTCATGGATTAGTATTAATTTTGCATTTTTGAATGCAAGTCATATTTGCATGTTATTCGAATTAGTTGCATAATGGAAGATGAAATATTTTGTGCCTGAAGCCCTTGAGTAGTTCTTTGGTTAAGATTTTGGAGCTAATCATACGTCCACTTGATATAAAACTATGGATTTTTTTTTTTTTGTGTGTGCCACGCTATGAACAAAAGTATCAAGCATTATATAAGGAATTATTGTAGAGGTATTGGATTTTGCCTCTTTTTTGAGGAAGTTGTAAATCCATCTTGTCAAATAGTTGCTTCTACTTTCTGTATGTTGTCTCATGTGAGCCAGTGATCACAAATGCCAAAATCTCTTTCTTAAGTCCACTTTTTGGCTCCAAGTGAGGAAAACTTTTTTTTGCAATGTTTCTTATTCATTCCAGCAGCCAGCATATATGAACCAAAAGATTTTGGAAATGTTTCACTTGACTCATAAGGGTTAGGTTTCTTGTGCCATCACTATCTGGACTTCTGACCTAACTCGTAATGGTTGGGTTAAAGGCCAGTGGTCCTTACTTTGGAGCAAAGATTGTTTTGGTTCCAATCCTGACAGGTCAGATCAAAGGCAGGTACAAGTCGAAGGCTGGTGTTGTAGAGGTGGACTTCACTTGACCTGTAAGGTCTTTGACCTAACCTCTTGAGGGACAGGTCAAAGGCATTTAGGATCAAGGGTGTATTAAAGATGGGGTTTGACTTGATCTGTAAGGATATTTTTATGATCCAGTAGGGAAGGTGGCATTTGATCTAACATAGAATAACCAGACCCCTCGGGGGTTGGTCAAACAATATTGGTGCTCTGTATGATAAAGGTAATGGTGTGGCAAATGTAAGGGTGTATTGAAAATTTTCTTTTGATCTGACCCAAGAGGATATAATGAAAATTAGGATGTAAGGAAGATGGCCTTTTACCTGAATTGTAAGGGTGTAGTAGTCATTGGACTGATGCATGTGAATATAGTGTACAGTAGATGAGAATGTAGTAAAGGTGGTCTTTGACATGAACCTATAGCATTGTGGCAAAAACCTTTGTAGTGAATTTTTGTTTATGGAGTGTGTTAAGTGATTGATAGTGTGGAAGGAGATGTTTTTATTAAAGAACGTTGGCATTTCAGTTTTTTCTCCATGTCTGTCATGATTTTTTTTTGGGGGGGAGGGATAAAGCAGTTCAAAGGCATGATTTCTGCTTCTAAATAGTGTTGCCATGGATTAGATCATTTTGAAGTAATATAAGATATATGATTTACTCCTGATTGTCACTGTATCATGCAGTTTGAAATAACTACAAAAAACATCTGTAGAAATATGGCCTGGTCATAATTGGATGAGATTTAGGTAATTTATTGCATGTCATGTACTGCAATCCAAAATTTGATGCAAAATTCACAAAGATTTAGAATTGTGAAAATTTTGCTGGATTAGATGCTCTATCTAGATTAGATACTCTTTGAGTGTATAATTTGTATGAAATAGATTTAAGGGTAACTGCTTTGAATTGTGTTAAACTGCTTCACTTTTTACTGCATGCATTATTGTAGCCATAATTGCAAAAAAGATTTTGATATATATATATATATATATATATATATATATATATATATATATATATATATATATATATATATTTTTTTTTTTTTTTTTTTTTTTTCGAGCCCTGGATAGTGAGTTGAACATAAACCTAAGCAGATTGCATGGCTTGTGACTCCTTTCTAGTAATCTTTTGTAAGGCTTAAGGTATACTTTGTTCTTTATTTTAGAGGCAGTGCTGACCATCTTGGGCCTCTCATATCCTGTCATATTACTTTTTCCTACCCCATAAAATTTCTATAATCTTTAAACCTTGTGTCCTTAAATATTATACTCTTCCATTCTGTTAAAGGAAGGTTGTATTACATAACTTTTGTTTTGCATGAACTGTAGTATACATGTTTGGTTTATAGGCCTTTAGATGATACACACATCCCAGGGGATAGTAGGAGAGAGAATACTGTCTAGTCATATGATGTGTGTCAGATAATTAAGACATGTTGGATTGGTAGAGGCTGAAAAATCTTTCCTTAGTGTATTATATTTCAAAAAGTAGAATCTGAGGAAGGAGCTGGAAAGTTTTCTTCAGTCTTGGTTGTGTATCACTGGTGCTACCTCACTATGGTGGGGAAACAGCAGAATAGTATTTATGAAATAGGTATCACTGGTGCTACCTCACTATGGTGGGAAACAGCAGACTAGTATTTATGAAATGATTTATATATTACTGCTTGCATTTAAGCCATAAGAATGTCTTTTAGTTAGAACTTTACATGCACATAGTGTTTTTAATGTGTACATTGATTTATGAACTTGTGTATGTATTGGATTTTAAGTTTTTTACAGTACATCTGTATGCAGACATATATTAGCTATTTTCACCTCTGAAATTTTCTCTGGGTTAAATGCTCTATCTTTGAGCATTTAATTTGATGCTACTTTCCTCTCTTTTCTGAAAACATTATTTTGACCAAGTATCTCTCGAGATGTCTGTGCCATCCAAAGACTGCATCAGTGTGATATATGGATGCTGTTTGCCATAATCTTTGTGTGGAGACCACACACGTTGATAGAGATGATCAAGACACCGTATTTCTTGTAGGGAAGCTATGTGATTCTTTTCCCTTTTCTTAACCCTCTTTTTATGACCTTCTTGCCTTAAAATTTAATGATGTGGTCTGCAAATGCCCAAAGAGCTGAAATTCATTAGTTTTTTCCACACTCTTTGCCAAAGATGGCCTGACTGGTATGTTTTTACTTGTGCTTTTTTCCCCCATTTGTTGAATACAAAGGAATTAATCTACATGACTTGCTTAATCAGTTGTGTAGGTTTTATGTGGTAAGGTGTATATCCAAGCCAAACTTTACATAGTTATTTTGGGTTGACATAAGTGGAATAGACACGCATGGTATTGGCCTAACCTGTAGTCAGGGATGGTATGCTGCATAATGGCAATTGCTTAGGTGTATATGTTTTGGTGGAGATCGGTTTTACTAATTTAGGTTAACAATTTGTTAGCAAGATAGAAAAGCTGAAAACCCCAATAATTGAGCATCCTGTTCCAGCAGAACAGTGCATTATAATGGGATATAGTTTTACACAGAATGAAGATTGAGCTGCTCCCTTCTTTAAGGAAATTGACTTCATCTTGACACTATATATGATATAAATGTGGGTACTGAAAACCCTTCAGAATAAGATAACACTGTTAGCATACATATAAGGTAGCAAATTGATTTTCAGAAGTGATAAAAGAAAAAAAACTTTCATACACAGTGGAATCTGGTAAAATTCTAATGAAAGTTTTCATGGAGAGAGTATTTCATTGTGGAAATTAAGAAGTGTTTGTAGTTAAACTTATGTCTACCTAACACCCATATTCCACCATACTCACAAAACTCCTGCTATTGCCTTCTATTTTACCATCAACCCAGAAACTTTTATGGTAACATATTGGGTTAGTGGTGCTCTTCAGATTGTTGCATAGGAGAAAGGGTTTCTTTTCAGATGTCATGCTTGTTAGATTGAGATTCTTTTTGAATATGCAGAAATATGACAGGTTCATAATACCATTAGACTGTTAACATTCCAGGTGTGTTAGTTAAGTCAGAAAGTAAGGTTAGTGAGCCATCTGTGGATGAATGCATAGATGAAGTTATGTCATCAGCAGCATCACCTCTCATGCACATGGGACCATCTGTGACATCTGGAGAGGACTCTTCTCTCAGACAAAGGTTTGTGGAAATTTAACCTATTAAATCTTGTGTGTGCAGATTGTGTATACAGTACTTGTTTTACAAGTACCTTAGAAAAGGTGACTGAGGGATATTGATTATGCAGTGCCCTCTACTAGTTTTGGAATAATAAACAAGTATTTCACCATGGTTTTTGTCCCTGTTATTGTCTGACTTTCAAGATGTACAGCATATTTGCCTCTAGTGATTAAATGTAAGACATCATGGAATATTCTTGTCTACCATTCGCAACCAAGTGAGGCTGTTTCCCTTTTAAGCTTATTCATTTGTTTCTAGTACTGCCTTTCCCATGGGGAATTGCATACAGATAAGGGAATACCTGGTTTAAAAAGAGGGACATCTGTGAGTATACATGGATGAGTATTAGTGATGGAAAGTGGCCAATGTTGCATTATGTACTAACCGATAGGGGTGCAAAGAAGAAACTCATGGATGTGAATGTGTATAGAAGGGCAGCTGGTGGGATGTCTCATTATTTGCTGGAGGTGAGAATAAGGGTTCTAGAGGCTTTAGGAAAAGAAAATGTGAATGGAAAGATAGTGATGAATGTGTGAGCTTTGAAAATCAGGCTTGTGTGTAGAGGTACCAGGAAAGACGGAAAGTAGAATAGAAGGTGAATAAAAAGGGAGAGGAGGTAAGGGACAGGAGATATTTAGGGAAGCACTTCTTACATGTGCAAAAGAAGTGTGTGGCATACAGGTAGTTTGTTGCTGGACAGATGAGAAAGTTATATGGTATGAGGAAGTTGATGATGAAAGGAGATGTACAAGCATTACTTTCTGGGAAGTTGTGTTGGAGATGCACAAGAGAAAATGGCACCAAGTTGAGATGTGGTGGCTAAAAGAGAGGGCAAACAAGGGCTGGGGTGAGCATCAGGAAAAATAAGAAATTTTCTTTTGGAAGTCTGAAAAACTAGAACAAATGGGAACTTTGGTTAAAGGTGCAAATGGAAAAGCAATAACTGGCAGAAGTGAGGAGAGACTGTGTGAGTATTTTGAAGAATGGTCTGAGTGATCAGTGATAGGATGGTACATATGGCATGTTTTGGAAATGGAGGTATGCAGAGTCATGGCAGTTGCTATGTTGGAAAGAGAAGAGTGATGAAAGCCTTGCATAGGATTAAGTTGAACTAAGCAAATGGAGTGGTTGAAATTGTACTTGAATTTCTTAGAGGGAGTTTGTGTTGTTAATTGGTTAGTTTGGATTTTGTCTGTATGGCTCATGTTGAGGTGACCGAGGTTTGGTGGAATGCTATATTGTGCTGTTTTAAGAAAACAGTGTACAAAAGTGAATGTTGAAAGTACAGAGGTTGAAATTGGTTGTCCCCTGTGAGTTGTATAAGTGGTGTATGTACATAAGCTTATATGTTTATAATGTGTGTGTGTTTAAGTGGATGTGCCCTTCTCTGTTTCCTGGTGCTACCTCACTAATGCAGGAAACTGCGATCAAGCATAATAAAAAGAATATTGATTTTTTTTATTTTTGTGTAATTGCCGTTTCCCACATCAGTTAGGTAGCACCAGGAAATAGATGAAGAATGGCCCATCTACTCACATAAAGGGGACAGGAGCGGAGGGCTAGAAACCCTCCCCTCTTTATATTCTAACTTTATAAAAGGGGCAACAGGAGGAGAAGTCATGCAGGGAGTGCTCATCCTCCTCGAAGGCTCAGATAGGGGTGTCTAAATGCGTGTAGATGTAACCAAGATGAGAAAAAAGGAGAGATAGGTAGTAGGTTTGAGGAAAGAAACCTGGATGTTTTGGCTCTGAGTGAAACGAAGTTCAAAGGTAAAGGGAAAAGTGGTTTGGGGATGTTTTGGGAGTAAGTCAGGGGTTGGTGAGAGGACAAGAGTAAAGGAAGGAGTAGCACTACTCCTGAAACAGGAGTTGTGGGAGTATGTGATAGTGTAAGAAAGTAAACTCTAGATTGATATGGGTAAAACTGAAAGTGGATGGAGAGAGATGGGTGATTAATGGTGCCTGTGCACCTGGGCATGAGAAGAAAGATCATGAGAGGAAAGTGTTTTGGGAGCAGCCGAGTGTGTGCGTTAACAGTTTTGATGCACGAAACAAGGTTATAGTGATGGTTGATTTGAATGCAAAAGTGAGTAATGTGGTAGTTGAGGGAATAATTGGTGTACATGGGGTGTTCAGTGTTGTAAGTGGAAATGGTGGAGCTTGTAGATTTGTGTGCTGAAAAAGGACTGGTGATTGGAAATACCTGGTTTAAAAAGAGAAATACATGAGTATACATATGCAAGTCAGAGAGATGGCCAGAGAACGTTATTGGATTACGTGTTAATTGATATGCGTGTGAAAGATAAGACTTTTGGGTGTTCATGTGCTGAGAGGTGCAACTGAAGATATGTCTGATCATTATCTTGCGGAGGCAAAGGTGAAGATTTGTAGAGGTTTTCAGAAAAGAAGAGAAAATGTTGGTTTGAGAAGAGTGGAGAGTATGTGAGCTTGGGAAGGAGACTTGTGTGAGGAATTATCAGGAGAGACTGAGTGCAGAATGGAAAAAGATGAGAGCAAATGATGTAAGGGGAGTGGGGGAGGAATGGGATGTATTTCGGGAATCGGTGATGGCTTTCGCAAAAGATGCTTGTGGCATGAGAAGTGAAGAGGTGGGCAGATTAGAAAGGATAGGGAGCAGTGGGATGAAGTAAGATTATTAGTGAGAGGAGAGGCATTTGGACGATTATTGCAGGGAAATAGTGCAAATGACTGGGAGATGTATAAAAGAAAGAGGCAGGAGGTCAAGAGAAAGGTGCAAGAGGTGAAAAAGGGCAAATGAGAGTTGGGGTGAGAGAGTATCATTAAATTTTAGGGAGAATAAAAAGATGTTTTGGAAGGAGGTAAATAAAGTGCGCAAGACAAGAGGACGAATGGGAACCAGTGAAGGGGGCTAATAGAGAGGTAATAAGTAGTGATGTGAGATTGAGTGAGTAGTTTGAATGCTTGTTGAATGTGTTAGAGTGGCAGATATAGGGTGTTTTGGTCGAGGTGGTGTGCGAAGTGAGAGAGTCAGGGAGAATGGTTTGGTAAACAGAGAAGAGGTAGTGGAAGCTTTGGGGAAGATGAAAGCCAGGAAGGCGGTGGGTTTGGATGGTATTGCAATGGAATTTATTAAAAAAGGGGGTGACTGTGTTGTTGACTGGTTGGTGAGGATATTGTGCATGTATAGCTCATGGTGAGGTGCCAGAGGATTGGCGGAATGCTTGCATAGTGCCATTGTACAAAGGCAAAAGAGATAAAGGTAAGTGTTCAAATTGCAGAAGTATAAGTTTGTTGAGCATTCCTGGGAAATTATATGGGAGGGTATTGATTGAGAGGGTGAAGGCATGTACAGAGCATCAGATTGGGGAAGAGCAGTGTGGTTTCAGAAGTGGTAGAGGATGTGTGGATCAGGTGTTTGCTTTGAAGAATGTATATGAGAAAGACTTAGAGAAACAAATGGATTTGCATTTTGCATTTATGGATCTGGAGACGGCATATGATAAAGTTGATAGAGATGCTCTGTGGATGGTATTAAGAGTATATGGTGTGGGAGGCAAGTTGTTAGAAGCAGTGAAATTTTTTTATTGAGGATGTAAGGCATGTGTACGAGTAGGAAGAGAGGAAAGTGATTGGTTCCCAGTGAATGTCGGTTTGTGGCAGGGGTGTGTGATGTCTCCATGGTTGTTTAATTATGAATGCAAGAGTTTTGGAAAGAGGGTCAAGTATGCAGTCTGTTGTGGATGAGAGGGCTTGGGAAGCGAGTCGGTTGTTGTTCACTGATGATAGTGCTGGTGGCTGATTCAGGTGAGAAATTGCAGAAGCTGGTGACTGAGTTTGGTAAAGTGTGTGAAAGAGTTATTAGGTACAGTAGGGTTGAGGGACAAGTCAATTGGAAGATAAGTTTGAATGGAGAAAAACTGGAGGAAGTGAAGTGTTATAGATATCTGGGAGTGGATATGGCAGCGGATGGAACCATGGAAGCTGAAGTGAGTCGCAGGGTGTGGGAGGGGGCGAAGGTTCTGGGAGTGTTGAAGAATGTGTGGAAGGCGAGAACATTATCTCTGAAAGCAAAAATGGGTAGGTTTGAAGGAATAGTGGTTCCAACAGTGTTATATGATTTCAAGGCGTGGGCTATAGATGGGGTTGTGTGGAGGATGTTGGATGTGTTGGAAACGAGATGTTTGAGAACAATATGTGGTGTGAGGTGGTTTGATCGAGAAAGTAATGAAAGGGTAAGAGAGATGTAATGAAAAGAGTGTGGTTGAGAGAGCAGAAGAGGGTGTATTGAAATGATTTGGTCACATGGAGAGAATGAGTGAGGAAAGATGACAGGACGTGAGGAAAGATGACAGGACGTGTGTCAGAAGTGGAGGGAACAAGAAGTGGGAGACCAAGTTGGAGGTGGAAGGATGGAGTGAAAAAGATTATGAGCGATTGGGGCCTGAACATGCAGGAGGGTGAAAGGCATGCAAGGAATAGTGTGAATTGAAATGTGGTCTACTGGGGTCAACGTGCCATCAATGGATTGAACCAGAGCATGTGAAGCATCTGGGGTAAACCATGGAAATTTTGTGGGGCCTGGATGTGGAAAGTGAGATGTGGTTTCGGTGCATTATATATGACAGCTAGAGACTGAGTGTGAACGAGTGTGGCCTTTGTCTTTTCGTAGCACTACCTCGCGCACATGCGGGGGGAGGGGAGTGTCATTTCATGTGTGGCGGGTTGGCGACAGGAATGAATAAATGCAATAAGTATGAATTATGTACATGTGTATATATGTATATGTCTGTATATGTATGTATATGGTGAACTGTATAGGTATGTATATGTGCGTGCTTGGACATACATGTGTATGTGGGTGGGCTGGGCCATTCTTTCGTCTGTTTCCTTGTGCTACCTTGCTAACGCGGGAGACCTACAAAGTATAATAAAATGAAATAGATAAATATGTATATATATTGCCATTTTCTGCATCAGCGAAGTAGTGCCAGGAAACAAAAAGAACAGCCCATGCATTGATGCACACACACAAATGCCCATGTACATATACATATCAACGTGCAGACATAAACATACATATACACTTATATCCTCTTTGTCAACCTTTTCCACTCACTTTCCATATGTTTAAGCCATTTCACCACACCCTCTTCTGCTCTCTCTACCACACATCTCTCCTACCCTTTCATTACGTAATGAAACCACCTTGCGCCATGCATTGTCCTCAAACATTTAATTTCCTACACATCCTCCCTCCTCTTCGTGTGTTAGCAAGGTAGTGCCAGGAGTAGATGAGGAAAGTCCACATCTGTTCACATCCATTCTCTAGATGTCATGTGTGATAAAAACTACACCACCTTTCTATGGTTTACCCCAAACACTTTACATTCTCTGGTTCAGTTCACTGACAGCAAGGCAACCCCAGTATACCACATTTTTCCCGTTCACCCTATCCCTTTCACCCTCCTGTATGTCCAGGCTCCAGTTGCTCAAAATCTTTCACTCCATCCTTCCATCTCCAGTCAGTGAATTAGACATTTCTTTCTTTGCAAAACCCCTGCAGTATCATTTCGGCTATTTCATATATTCCCTTTGATTTCCTTTGTCTGTCTCTGTGTTGTTTGATTCTAATCCACATTTTCATGACGGTTTATTGATTTCAGATCTCCAAATGAGGCTGGTGTTCATGGTTTAGGACGTATTGAGCTGACCGTCAAGTATGGACCTCGTAATAACCTGGTTACTGTTGTTCACCAAATTAAGTATGTAAATTTTTGTTATATAGTAATTAGATAAGCAGAATTGCACTTGATTTTATTTGAACTTTTTGTTAGTGAATGGTAATCATTTTAAAATGGATTGAACAGCTGAATTTGTCTATAGAAAATTTATGATTATTGCCAGCACATTATAGTCAACAATAATGTGATCATTAGATGCTTATGAAATTACCACTGAAGTTTATAATCCTGTAGATGTCTCCATGGTTGTTTAATTTGTATATGGATGGGGTTGTTAGGGAGGTGAATGCAAGAGTTTTGGAAAGAGGGGCAAGTATGAAGTCTGTTGTGGATGAGAGAGCTTGGGAAGTGAGTTAGTTGTTGTTCGCTGATGATACAGCGCTGGTGGCTGATTCATGTGAGAAACTGCAGAAGCTGGTGACTGAGTTTGGTAAAGTGTGTGAAAGAAGAAAGTTAATAGTAAATGTGAATAAGACCAAGGTTATTAGGTACAGTAGGGTTGAGGGTCAAGTCAATTGGGAGGTGAGTTTGAATGGAGAAAAACTGGAGGAAGTAAAGTGTTTTAGATATCTGGGAGTGGATCTGGCAGCGGATGGAACCATGGAAGCGGAAGTGGATCATAGGGTGGGGGAGGGGGCGAAAATCCTGGGAGCCTTGAAGAATGTGTGGAAGTCGAGAACATTATCTCGGAAAGCAAAAATGGGTATGTTTGAAGGAATAGTGGTTCCAACAATGTTGTGTGGTTGCGAGGCATGGGCTATGGATAGAGTTGTGCGCAGGAGGGTGGATGTGCTGGAAATGAGATGTTTGAGGACAATGTGTGGTGTGAGGTTGTTTGATCGAGTAAGTAATGTAAGGGTAAGAGAGGTGTGGAAATAAAAAGAGCGTGGTGGAGAGAATGAGTGAGGAAAGATTAACCAAGAGGATATATGTGTCGGAGGTGGAGGGAACGAGGAGAAGTGGGAGACCAAATTGGAGGTGGAAAGATGGGAGTGAAAAAGATTTTGAGTGATCGGGGCCTGAACATGCAGGAGGGGGAAAGGCGGGCAAGGAATAGAGTGAATTGGATCGATGTGGTATACCGGGGTTGACGTGCTGTCAGTGGATTGAATCGGGGCATGTGAAGCGTATGGGGTAAACCATGGAAAGTTGTTTGGGGCCTGGATGTGGAAAGGGAGCTGTGGTTTCGGGCATTATTGCATGACAGCTAGAGACTGTGTGTGAACGAATGGGGCCTTTGTTGTCTTTTCCTAGCGCTACCTCGCACACATGAGGTGGGAGGGGGATGGTATTCCATGTGCGGCGAGGTGGCGATGGGAATGAATAAAGGCAGACAGTGTGAATTGTGTGCATGGGTATATATGTATGTGTCTGTATGTGTATATATATGTGTACATTGAGATGTATAGGTATGTATATTTGCGTGTGTGGACGTGTATGTATATACATGTGTATGGGGGTGGGTTGGGCCATTTCTTTCATCTGTTTCCTTGCGCTACCTCGCAAACGCGGGAGACAGCTACAAAGCAAAATAAAATTAAAAAAAGATTTTTTTTCGTTTTATTTGAACAGTTGGTAAAGTTTTATTGCAACAGATTTCATTAAAGTGCATGCATCCATCCATCCATGTCTAACACCTGTTACCTTTGGGAACTTCCTCAAGGGAGTGGCCACGACTAAAGTTTCTCCATAACTTGTGAATTCCAATGCTGTTTCTTAGCCGTTAGTGCATTTCCCCTAAGAGGGCAACTCTGATGCAGTTTCCAGAAGCTCCTACCTAATGTTCCAACCTACTGTTTCTGCCTAATGCTCCTGTAAAATGTTCCCACATGAAAGTGCATTTGATATGAATACACAAGATGGCTCACACCTGTTTAGTAACTATACATTTGCCACCTCACATTTGTTTTTGTGAATGTCTCTTACAGGGTTACCCCTACAGATTGTTGCATATATAATCAGATTGAGTAGTGGAAATTGTTTAGGATGATTGTTTTTGTAGGAGATTATGGTGATCTGGTAGTTTAGATTCACATAGGAAATGATCAAAATTTGTTTTACAGTGAGCACATAAAAAGGTGTGTATAGGTCACATTTGGAATGGCATTATTTGCACTTAAACTCCAGGATGGCAGAATTGGAATTGCAACTTGATAGCAGTCAAAGCTGCAGAGATTATGTACACTAGCACCAGAAAGTATTAGTGCAAACCAGCGATGATAGGTTTTAGGATGTGCCAGTTGTTCGGGCAACATGTTGGCAGCCCTGTAATCCTTGCAAGTTGCCAGCATTGATGTATGGATGTATATTTTTTTTGTACTCATTCCACATGTTTGTAATCCTTCGTTACGAAGAGCGATGATAGCACCTCGTGTTCCCTGCGAGGTTTCTATATCAGCTAGCATGTGTAAGGCACTACTGTCCCATATTGCTTCTGTTTTACACCCTGCATGCTTGTGTTCACCAGTGCCTTTCAAGAAAATATGGCAAAGGTTGTAAGTTCTGTAGCACTAGAATTGATGTAGTACAAGTTTTTTGGTGGTCCTTAATGAGATTGTTCTTGAAGATAAAGAATCCATGTTTTAAATTGATTTAATTAAAGGTGGAGTATAGAGGTGGTATGGATGTGTGGGGAGTAATGCAGGATTGTAAGGGAAGTAGATGGGCTTAGTTGAAGTTAAGGGTAGAATGGACGATACTAAGGATGTAGGTGTTACATCTTTCAAAGCAATTTATAGAAACAGAAACCTGATTCATGGGAATGGTTCTGCATGTTGCTTAACTGTAAACAAGAATACAGAATATCTAGTGTATAGGTCTTTCCATTTTCACATAGCATCACAGAGGTCATAAGTGTGAGATTGCTGTGATACCTCAGCTTAAGTGACTAGCTGTGTTAATTACATATCATATTACTTTTTTTTTTTGAACCCATTGACATTGGCATAAGAAGAAATTAATACATGAATTATTGTCTTTATTCAGAAACTTGCCAGTTGAGGAAGATGGAGAACTACCAGACCCATATGTGAAACTATACCTCCTTCCTGATCGCTCAAAGGACAGTAAGCGCAAGACTGATGTGATCAAAGATTCCTGCAACCCTAAGTATGATGAGAGATTTGAGTATGCTATTCCTAGTAATGAATTGACTCAGCGTACCTTAGAAGTAAATATCATCAACAAGAAAGGACTTTTATTCCTACAGCGCTCACCAAAAATGGGACAGGTGAGTTTTCTAATTTTCTGGCAAACCACAACACGAAAGTTCTTTCACTTAGATTTTATGATCACACCACAACACCCTGACACAACAATAGCAGCAAGAAACTTTCAGCACTACATCACATAGTTGGAACAAAGGCTCTTCCAGAACAAAGTCTGCATCTTTGTAGATGTCTAGCTTACACCCTCTAGTCACCTTGAATGGACAGTCATTGCCACTGAACAAAACACCAACTAAAAACATCAACATAGAAACACAGCATACTAAATGCCCTTTGAACACTAACTGGTGTCAGATTTGGACAAAAATAATTTCTTAACATCCTTTATAATTCATCTGGTACACTGTACACTGCCTCACCTGTCAGGTTTTCCCCCCCCTCTCTAAAGCAAATGTAACAAAACTTCAAACCACACAAAACAATGCAATCTGAACAATCACTGGGTGCCTGGGAACCACAAATGCTCAACAGTTACACAGTGAAACATATTCTTCCATTACAGTCCCACCTCAGCATGCTCAACACTCAAGTCTATGCAGTAGCATTAGAGCCCTCTGATCCAAAACTCTCCATAACTGACCAACCTCCAGGTGGAGATAAAGGGCTTACCCCTACCTCGTACTAAAGTAACCTTTTCTTGCAGATCCCCACGTCCCCATCAAACATAATTGACAAAACACACACGTGCACTGAAGCAATCCAACTTCCCTAAACTCCTCCCCATCAGACATACATAGTAAGATTCTCCAGACAAATAAGTCATGCATTTCCATCTATGACCTGGATAGTGCCCATCCCTAGAAAACTCTGAACAGTTTTAACATATCCCAAAGACCTTCCTGCCTACAATTCATCTCCCATAATAGACACCAAGCACTTGTGACTTGTTTACCTTGCACTCTCAGCACATAAATGTACACACATAACCACTGCATTTTATGACCTGTAATCCTAGTTGGTGAATATTTAGTGGCTTGAGATCTTGAGGATCCTCATAAATATGCAAGGGACTCTCGGGGGCAGGAAGCATATATAAAACGCTTCACTTCCTCCTAATTCTCTCCATTGAAACTCTTGCCTTGATTAGCCTCTCTCTTTTAAGTGCTAAACATAGTAGCCTTGCTTTTTAAACAATCTTATTTCACACTCCCAAACTCGGAAACCTCCAAACCCGACAGACTGTAGACCTTCCCCTCTCCCCAACATGCCATACCTCATCCACCCACTTCACTTCATTTGCTCTCACATTTTGCTATTATACTCTCTCTCTCTCTCCTGATATTTCTTCTTACAAGTCTCCTCTGCAAGCTTGCTAAATCTCACCAGTATTTCTATCAGTTTCCTCTTTTTGAAAATCACTACAAATCTTCACCCTCACTTCCACAAGATAGAGATCAGGAATACCACCAGCTGCCCCTTTCATTATATTTACATCCCTCTTGATATATAATCTGATGATGCACACTGACCATCTCTCCTACTCGCATACATATACATGTGTATCTCTTTTTAAACCAGGTATTTCCAGTTGCCAATCTTTCTTCAGCACAACTTATCAAACCCCTAACCATTTTCATTCATAATGCTAAATACCCCATGTGAACTAAATATACCCTCATGTGCCACATTACTTACCTTTACATTAAAGTCGTCACCCATCACATATACCTGATCTCATGCACCAAAACTGCTGACACAATCACCCGGCTACCCCCTAAACACTTGCCTCTTGTGATCTCTGTTTTCATGGCCAGGGGCATAAGTCATACACTTGGTTTTACCCATCAATCTAGAATTTGCTTCCTTACTTTTTATTGCACATTCCCACAACTCATGCTTCAGGAGTACTGCTACTCCTTCCTTAGCTCTTGTCCTCACACTGTGCTCCTAACACATTTCCAAACCATTCTTCCCCTTAACCTTGAGCTTTGTTTCACTCAGAGCCAGAACATCCAGGTGTGTCTCCTCAAACATACTGCCTATCTCTCCTTTCTTCTCATTTTGGTTACATCCACATACATTGACACCCCAACCTTAACCTTCATTGAGGAGGATGAGCACTTCCCACCTGGCTTTTGATGTTTCCTGTTTTAGAAATTGAATGCAAGGGGAACATTTCCAGCCCCTAGTGTGTGTGTATGTATTATTTTTTTTCATATATATTCACCATTCCCCACGTTAGCGAGGTAGCATTAAGAATAGAGGACTGAACCCGAGAGGGAAAATCCTCACTTGGCCCTCTTCTCTGTGCCTTCTTTTGGAAAAGCAAAAACTGGAGGGAAGGATTTCCGGCCCCTCGCTCCCTCCCATTTTAGTCGCCTTTTACAACATGCAGGGCATTCATCGGAAGTATACTTTCTCTCCATCCCCAAAGATAATTTATTATTATTGTTATTAGAACAATTGATTGCTGTTTCCCACATCACCAAGGTAGCGCCAGGAAACAGACGAAGAAAGACCCATCCACTCTTGTACACACGTATATACATACTTGTACATGTATATACAGATATACATATACACCCATACATAGCCATACATGTATGTATGTATATATTTCTTTCATGCTATTCACTATTTCCCGCATTAGCGAGGTAGCGTTAAGAACAGAGGACTGGACCTTTGAGGGAATATCCTCACCTGGCCCCCTTCTCTGCTCCATCTTTTGGAAAATTAAAAAAAAAAAAAAAAAAAAAAATGAGAGGGGAGGATTTCCAGCCCCCGCTCCCTTCCCTTTTAGTCGCCTTCTACGACATGCAGGGAATACGTGGGGAGTACTTTCTCCCCTATCCCCAGGATATATATATATATATATATATATATATATATATATATATATATATATATATATATATATATATGTGTGTGTATGTGTAGGAAGAGAGGAAGGTGATTGGTTCTCGGTGAATGTAGGTTTGCGGCAGGGGTGTGTGATGTCTCCATGGTTATTTAATTTGTTTATGGATGGGGTTGTTAGGGAGGTGAATGCAAGAGTTTTGGAAAGAGGGGCAAATATGAAGTCTGTTGTGGATGAGAGAGCTTGGGAAGCGCGTCAGTTGTTGTTCGCTGATGATACAGCGCTGGTGGCTGATTCATGTGAGAAACTGCAGAAGCTGGTGACTGAGTTTGGTAAAGTGTGTGAAAGAAGAAAGTTAAGAGTAACTGTGAATAAGAGCAAGGTTATTAGGTACAGTAGGGTTGAGGGTCAAGTCAATTGGGAGGTAAGTTTAAATGGAGAAAAACTGGAGGAAGTAAAGTGTTTTAGATATCTGGGAGTGGATCTGGCAGCGGATGGAACATGGAAGCGGAAGTGGATCATAGGGTGGGGGAGGGGGCGAAAATCCTGGGAGCCTTGAAGAATGTGTGGAAGTCGAGAACATTATCTCGGAAAGCAAAAATGGGTATTTGAAGGAATAGTGGTTCCAACAATGTTGTATGGTTGCAAGGCGGGGCTATGGATAGAGTTGTGCGCAGGAGGGTGGATGTGCTGGAAATGAGATGTTTGAGGACAATGTGTGGTGTGAGATGGTGTGATCGAGTAAGTAACGTAAGGGTAAGAGAGATGTGTGGTAATAAAAAGAGCGTGGTTGAGAGAGTAGAAGAGGGTGTTTTGAAATGGTTTGGGCACATGAGACAATGAGTGAGGAAAGATTGACCAAGAGGATATATGTGTCGGAGGTGGAGGGAACGAGGAGAAGTGGGAGACCAAATTGGAGGTGGAGTGAAAAAGATTTTGTGTGATTGGGGCCTGAACATGCAGGAGGGTGAAAGGAGGGCAAGGAATAGAGTGAATTGGATCGATGTGGTATACTGGGGATGACGTGCTGTCAGTGGATTGAATCAGGGCATGTGAAGCGTCAGGGGTAAACCATGGAAAGCTGTGTAGGTATGTATATTTGCGTGTGTGGACGTGTATGTATATACATGTGTATGGGGGTGGGTTGGGCCATTTCTTTTGTCTGTTTCCTTGCGCTACCTCGCAAACGCGGGAGACAGCGACAAAGCAAAAAAAAAATATATATATACACAATGTACATATTCATAATTGCTCGCAAGAGTGTGTGTATACATGTACATATTCATACTTACTTGCCTTCATCCATTCCGGCACCAATCCATCCCACAGGAAATGGCATCACTACCCTCTGCTTTAGCAAGGTAGCGTCAAGAAAATGGCCACATTTGTTCATAGTCAGTCTCTAGCTGTCATGTGTAATGGACCAAAACCACAGCTCCCTATCCACATCCAGGCCCCATAGTTTACTTGGTTTACCTCAGACATTTCACGTGCCCCAGTTCAGTCCATTGACAGCACATTGACCCCAGTATACCACATCGTTCCAGTTCACTCTATTACTTGCATGCCTCTCACCCTCCTGTACGTTCAGACCCCGATCGCTGTCTTTTTCACCCCATCCTTCCATCTCCAATTTGGTCTCCCGCTTCTTCTTGTTCCCT
This sequence comes from Panulirus ornatus, assembly GCF_036320965.1. Lineage (NCBI taxonomy): Eukaryota > Metazoa > Arthropoda > Malacostraca > Decapoda > Palinuridae > Panulirus > Panulirus ornatus. The sequence goes on from NC_092287.1 coordinate 6,311,705, forward strand.
CCATCTCTGACACATATATCTTTTTTGTCAATCTTTCCTCTCTCATTCTCTCCATATTTCCAAACTATTTCAACCCACCCTCTTTTGCTCTCTCAACCTCACTTTTTATTTCCCCACATCTCTCTCACCCTTTCATTACTTACTCAATCAAACATGTCATAATTTTTTTTCTTTAACATGGTATTAGCAGATTCTACCTGCAGGTGGTAACATCCTGAGCAAGAATTCCCATTTGGGAAAGGTATAATGTTACCAACAGATGTGTTGTCAAGGTCCTCTTTGCCCCATATTAACCTACATCACCCTTTTCCCATGTTGTGAAGCCTCAAAGTTGCAGAAATCCCCTACAAGGGGCCATAGGGTTGCATGATATAATCACATTAACCATGATTTGATTGTCATACATGTCTGATTGGGATGCTGTTGAAAATTGCTCTCATTTCTTTGATGTATACTCAGGTACTCCTTGACTGTGGGCTTCTTGATGCAAACAAGGTGACTCAGTGGTATGATATTGCTCCAGCCATGGATGATGATGATGAGTGAGGAAGGCGAAGTGTGCTGGGTCGAGTAGGGAGCTGGAGAGGTAGCCTACGCAGGATAACAAAATTGGCTGATCTGGCCAAGGGTAAGAAGAAAAAGAAGAAAGTATGAGAATTTATGTAGCAGCAGAATGTGAAGTGATTATTCATTACCTTCATTTGTGAGCTTTGTTTTATTTATTTTGAAACTTTACTTCAGGTACAATATTCTTTGCTTTTTGTTTCATGAGTTGCACAAAGTTTCTAGAATATTTTGAGAAGAATTTTGAAAGCATTTACATGCCTTATTGTACCTTTTGTGGGATAGTCTGCTGAATACATAAACAAGTGAGAATTAATGTGTGCTTGAGGTAAATTTCAAGCGAAACAAGATAACGCAGAAAGTCCCCGATTGTTTTGAAAAGAAACTGTAAGTGTTCAACAAAATGAAAGTGATTATGCAATTCCTGGAATGAGGTAACACACTCGGCCTGCACACTTCTGTAACTATGGATGAAAACTCGAAGATTATGGAAGCAGTTTATTTTCATACTTGTGCTGCACTTTTTATAACAAAAAGTGTAATGGAGTTTTGAGCACCTGCATTTGGATCCTACAGATAAAATTTACTATAGTTAAATGTATTTCAAGAAATACCATAATTTTAAGTGACAAATAGTATGAGAATGTTTATTATGTGGAAAAAAGAATGTATGTTTTGATGTCTTTTTTTTTTTTTTTTTTTTATTCAATTAAGATTTATATGGTGTGGCCTTAAGTAGTGTTTTTCAGTCCAGGATTGTTTTTATAGTTTGTAGCAGTGCTGTGTAACTAATGCAGTGCAGATAGATTAGCTTGATCTTAAAGTTTTACTTAGATGAGATATTGATAGCAAATTATTTTTCTTGCCACATGTTTTGATGTAGTAAATATATTTCTTTTCCATCCATATTTAGAGCAGTATTTGGCACTTTTTATATTACTCATACTGTACTTGAGGTTGTGTAAAATATGAAGTTTCCGAGTAATATATTTTTAAGTAATCTGTAGGTTATACACGTGCCAACTTTGTCCTTTAGTGGACAATATTCTAAACATTTGATATTTTTGTATTTGACATAAGCTTTAACGATCATAAAATTCACATAATTTCTTGCATTATTTTAATCATGTATTACTAGATAAAACCTTATATTGATTTCATGATTTGCCAGCTTAATTATGAAATTATGATTGGTGGCCACTGGTCAGAGAAGCAAAGAATAATCAAAAGTAGCAGTTGCTTGTCTGATGTTTCTAATGTGTCAGGCTTGTCTTAAATAATACTGATAATTGTATTCATTAAAAACATTTTCGTACATTTTATTGGGACAAAATTTTATTCATGGATTCTTTCAAGACTTGAAATAGGACAAGGTGATAGGTGATATTTATTTATATTCATGCTAATAATCTTCATAAGAAAGTGCTTTCCAAAAGTTTACTAAATGAGATTAATATTGTGAATGCCCTAAATCTTATAAAAAGAATATATAATAAAAAGAGAATACATTTAACTACTGTTTTCATAATGTATAACTTGAGGCTTTTAGCCCTGATGGTTCAAAGATTTTTTTTCTTCTAAGACAGCACATGTAGCCACTAAAAACAATTAACTTTTGTATTTCATGAATGTGACCATAAGGCTTGATACATATTAGTTACATGCTCTCTTCTGTGACAGGTTAGTAAACCTTATGCTTGTTACTTGGTCTTGATAACCAATAGTGATATACACAACGCTTCAGTTACTTAAGCTTAAGGTGAGGTTGAAGTTAAAGTAGTATTAATAAAGTCTTTATATAGTGTTTGGGAATTGGTGCTATGTTTATTCGTAAGAATTAATTTTTTCTTTAATTGCCATCCAAAATTGTTGTACTTTACATCCTAAGTGTCTATATATTGATAAATGTCCAGTTATACACGGTTTGGAAGGCCCTGCCTTTCCTTATATACGCATCAGATTATACTGTTGGAAGGTGCTTGGTCATGCATATTTCTGTACATTTGAATTAAGTTAGCAAGGCAATTGATACCTGGTTTTAGATAATTTGTCACAAGCCATAGTAGAAGTAATTGATGTACACCCAGTCACCTCTCCAGATTTTTTTCTTAGATTAATAGGTTGCATGTTGTAGGAGGAAATGCATCTCTTAATGTTTTTGCCAAAAAAAAAAAAAAAGATAAGCTTATCTTTTAGTAAATATATTTTCTTTAAAGGCTCTGTTTGAAAGTCAGTTTAACACATTTATTCTTTGTAATGTGCTTATTTAATGGAATGCTGATGTTTGACACAGGAGATATGTAAGGATTTTCAAGATTTCTTGTATATGGTTAGTTATGGTACACTATCTGTATTCTTGTGCCTTAGTTTAAGAATTTTTTTATAGAATATAAAGGTGGATGTTTATTAAAGCAGTAAAAATTAGATTTTCTCTAACAGAGGTGTGCTGAATAGGAAAAATGAAAGTGCAACATGTAAGAACACTGATATGGCTGGTAGTACTTGCAGCATCATAACATCTGAGAAATTTAAAATATTTACATACAACTGATGTGCATTTCTAGATGGCAAGCCATTTTCCACTTGTCCAGTGCTGACCACAGTTGTTTTCAAACAGTAGGAAGCAAGCTAAAAAAAAAAGTAGCTGCCTAGATATTATTATTGATTTTTGTTTCAAATATGTTGCAATTAATTTCCAGCTGTTGGTTTATAGAATTTTAATACATTGCCTGCCAATATTCAGTGGCTCTTCCTCAGTAAGAATAGTAATAACTTTGTAATACTAGAGTGTAGTATGAAACTATATTGAACATATTTATTGCTTCATTTTAATACACACATTTACATATTTATGAAATAGACCTATCAGAGTGTACTGACTATAATTAGTTTCAAGGAAGTCTGTTATCTTTTACAATTATATGAACTTTGTGGTACTAACATGTTTCTTAAAATTTTTAAACCGTAAAATTGTCTAAAAATGAAGTTCAGGAAGAGTTCATTAAACTTCATATACTATGGATACTTTATACTAGACCAGTGTTAAAATTTCATGAGATACTTTGAAAAGCCTTATTTTCACCATTAATCTATTCCTATTTAGGCATTGGTCCATTTGCAGTGCCCTGTCCTTTTCATTAAAATTGCTGAAGAATATCCGAGATTTGGTGCACACATGATTGTGAATTTTTATGTAATGGTGAAGGTAATTACAGATGATTAATAAAGCTTAATGAAATGTTTAGTGTTTGTTATTGCCCTTTTTTTTATGGACAGATGAGAAAGTAAAATTTTTCTAAAGTTTATAATTAGACTTTTCATCACAGAATAGCATCTAGTACAGTCACCTACTTAAGCATCTCCAGTTGACTGGTTGCTTTAAGATTTATGGAACAAAGTAACAGTTCTAGGTTTGAGTATATGCAATTAATATTGTAGATTTGGTGTTAGGGGATGCCTGACTTGACTACATTTCTTTATAATATATTCCTTTAATGCGTATGAATTTATATATATTCATTATCCTTCAGTTCACCAACCCTACTTAGTAGACTTGTTCTATGTTCCTGGCTGTTGATTTTAGGCAGAACCATACACATGATTAGGTTTTACCCACTATAAAAGGGGGCTGCATCAACCTTCTAACTTTTTAACACAAGGATGGTACATGGATTAACAAGATTTGAAATATTTTCAGGCCAAGCATATTTTGAACTTTTTTGCAGTGCACTTATGGGTTTGGCATTTTTTCCATAAATGTGTGTTTCCTGCCTCTTAGGAAATTTATAAACACTTAAGATGTGCATAATGCACCAAAATCATAATCAATTGTTTACAACAAAGCCCACAGACTATTGTGTGGTTATCCTTGACTGCCTCGTTATTCTCTGGATCAGCCAAGAGAACATGTTGCCCGACATTTACCACAGATCCAATCCATTCTATCCTGAGAAAGCCAGTCGCCCACCTAAATGTTCATGCCATATCCATCGAGCTAACACTGTACAGAAAACTTTCTAGATAATTATATTCTTAGTGTGCCATTTCTTAGTCTGTTCCTGGCACTACTTTACTGATGTAGGAAAGTATTGTCCAAAATAATTCAATTATTCAAATGCACATCCATCCCAGTATACATGGTTCCAATTCACTATATTCCTTGCACATGTTGCACCTTCCTGCATGTTCAGGTCCCAATTGCTTAATATCTTTTGCACTCCATCCTTCTATCTGCAATTTCGTCTTCTGCTTCTCCCTGTTCCCTCCACCTCTGACACGTATATCCTCTTTGTCAATCTTTACTCTCATTCTCTCCATGTGTCCAAACCATTTCAACTCGTCTTCTATCTCGACTGCTTATAATCCCTGGGGATAGGGGAGAAAATATGTCTCGCGTATTCCTTATCACAAAAGGTGACTTAAAGGGGTGGGGGTTAAGAAATCTTCCTATCCTGTTTTACTTTGCAAAGATAAGCAACAGCAAAGGGGGCCAAACAAGGATTTTTCCCTCAAAGACTGTCATCTGTTCTTGACATTACCTTGCTGCTATGGAAAATGATTGTGCATGAAAAAAATTTTTAATTTTTCTAGGTTTATTCTAGTAACCAATGAAACAACTTTGCCATCTTATCAAACACTGACTAGTTTGTAAGATTTTTGTTGCCTATAAAAGCTTTCAATTTGTTTAATCAAACAAAACTTCCTTGATTGTTGCTCTTAGATGTTATTAAATAGAAATTTACTTTTGTTCAAAACAAGTCTCTGAACTCTTGGTACACAAGTTTATGATGGCTGTGTTAATTTCTATGAGACTTTGAAATTAGTGACTGAATTTAACATCAAATGGCTCAAAAGTTTTAAGCTAAAACGCAATGTGTTCTTACCAATCTAGTTTAAAGGTTTTCATCACTGCCTTAATACTTTCATAATTTTCCCCCATCCACCCATTTAACCAAAGCCTGGATGTGCACCTGGGTTATATATACTTAAATGTCCGCTACCAGATACCTATAGCACTTGATTCTTCCACACTCCTCCCCAGTCATGCACTGGCTCCAACCATCCTTTTGTGCTCCCTTTTGTTATACCGTTTCATTACTTTTGTTTAGTCAGGACCTCCAATCCTGCACATCATTACTTAGACCCTAGCTTGTTTTTGGCAATTATATGGTTTGAAAATTATAGTCTTGATTATAAAGAGGGATAACATAAGTTTTGCAGGAAAAAAGATTGGACAGTAATAAAAGAGGATACATTGAAATAAAAGAATAATAGAACCAGGACATGGTGGTGGTATGGGTAAGGAATATCCATGATTGGTAAACAAGTGCTGAACTCTTTTTCAGTGCTAGTGCTAATCCTTAAACTGAGGCATACATCTAAATTGAATCTCGCCTTGTGAGCAAAACAGAATCCCATTTCAGATTATACTCTGTATGTAGTATACTTTACTATGGGAAGGTAAGAAGTCATTGGGGAGGGCTCTGTTGTTGCCACAGATATTTCCTGTCTGGCAGTATGAATACTCCTCGGGTATGTATGTAAAAGATTATGGATTTTTTTTCCATACACACAAACACAGTACACACTTTTTTATTTACTTTCCAATCGTGGTTTTACATATCCCATATAGAATGCAGGCTGGAAGGTGCTAAAAATGAATAATCCCAAAAAAGAGGTTTGTGTGAGGAAATATTAGAGCAGATTGAATGAAGAATGGCAGCAGTTGAGAGTACATGAAACAAAGGGAATGGCTGGGGCCTGTGAGGTTTCTAGGAAAGCTCTGCTTACATGTGTGACAAGTGTGTAGCTTGCAACAAGTAGCATGTAGGTGTGTCAGAAAGGATAGTGAGAGGTGAGGGTGAAGAAATAAAGTCTGTGAACAAGAAAAGTGTATAGGTATTACCCTCAGGAAAGGAGTGCACATGTACAATAGGAAGTGGCAAGGGGTCAAGAGGAAGGTGTACAGGCTGAAAAAGAAGTTACATGAGAGTAGCAACTTTAGGGAGAATAAGAAAATGATTTGGAAGATGAAAAGTGTGAGGAGAACAAGAGAGCAAGCCTAGCCTTGCTTAGTTAAAACCGTGTGTTGCGGCCCTAAGGTATGTGAGTCACCTACAGTAGTTAGTTGGTTTAGGTTTTTGGTTTACTGACTAGAAAGTCATTAAGGCCATCAATGCCAAACTATGTCCTCTGAGCAAATAATCTTTTAACTCCTTTTTCAGATATTAAGGATAATTCTAAGACCACGTATATTCTTGCTAATAGAAATGCCTTGCTTTCACAATGTATTGGAGTGTGTGTGTGTGTGTAAAGGTGCTAAAATTTAGCTTGGTGCAGTCTCTTGTCACTTGGGTGTGCCTTTACTACCACTTTTTGAGTGTGTGTGTGTGTGTGTGTGTGCTCTTGTTGCCATTTCTGGCACAGGATGGCCTGTGTGTAACTAGTGTAGGGGGCTCTTATGCGGATGTGTGTGTGTGGGGGGGGGGGGTAAAATGTTTTGAATTGCTGCATTCTAAATGAATTAGTTTCATGATCCATGTAGCGTGTGTGTGTGTGTGTGTGTGTGTAAAGGTTCGCCAATACTCAGCTTTGCACTGGCTCAGGGTTGCCATTACTGACACAAGGTGGCTCATGTATAACTGTAGGGTACTGTAAGGTGGATTTGTGTGTAAAGAAATATGTGTATGTAGTGTCAGAACAGGGCCGGCCCCAGCCTTTTGGGGTACCTTCGCTGTCTCTGTTTGGCACCCCTCTACCCTTCAAACTCCCCTTCCCCCTAAATCAAGAACTCTGTGGGGGAGGGGGAACATGACCCCCAGAAAAAAAAACCTGAAAATTTAGGGGTATCTCGGACAGCATTACCTGCTTAAGGATGTCATATGACAGTGGGTTAGGGACCTACGCTTTAGGGCGACGCAGGGAAAGCTGGTGAATTTTTGGACTAGAAATCTAACTCTTCATCCCTTGGTAAACCCGACTGGAAGTGAATTTCAATGACATCTCCATAGAAAGATTTGAGACTTGCTCCCAGGGTCAGTGGGTACAAAATCAGATTCCATATGATTTCAAGCTAACCATTATGGACTCTTTGCTGATAATTGAAGAAACCCGTCATTTTCCTCATTAACTGAGAAAAAAATGTGTTAATTGCACGACATGAACATTGAAGATGGATATAAATGTGTTTGTACGCTGACCATGCTTCGAGGCTGCTGGAAGGCTTGCAGTATTGCATAAAACGGGCCAAGGCTCATTTTACAGAAAATTATCAACTCCAGTAAAAGATTCTGAACATCCTCATATTGAATACTTATTAAACAAACGTAGTATTCTATATATATTAGAATTTTTCAAGTCTGGTCAAGACCTTTCTGTGCACTTTATTCAACACGAAAGTTGATCCCCGAGTCTTCTATCATTAAGTTATTGTAAAATGACTGCCAACGCCGTGAAGCAGTGAAATTGAGCCCCAGCAACAGTCCCCAGGTGAACTTGAGACCTTGTAGTGTCATGCAGACTCAGCAACTTAAGCTCATCATAATTGCGTCATCCCAAGGACGCAACCTTACGCCCCTTATACGCAACGTAAAACTAGCGAGATTTCTAAGTCGAAACTGTGTGTCAGCAGAAGATACAACAGGAAAGTGGTATGCAGTTTTATTCCTATTGATTCATTCATCAGAAGTTGCTGGCAATATAATTACAGTGGGATTTAGCCTGCGACGACGTGAGTGACGGCAGTTCTGTAAGTCACGTAGAAGAGGCCGAGTGTAGCAAGGTGTCTGCTCGTGTGGCGAGGAAATTTGATCAAATGTAAGTCATTTGTACATGTATAAGCTCAGTATTCCATGAGTATGAGTGCCATATGATATATACAGATATGAATGATAATAGATTACCTATGACCACTATGGGTTAAGAGGGTAGACGTATTGTACATTTTTTTCCCTTATACACAGATAATTCACAGGAGGCCCAGTATTATAATTTTTTTTAATGAAAATTTGTTCATATAATTTCACAATTTTTTTTTGCTATTTTTAGACGCATTGCTAATTTAGGCCCCGGCCTCTGTACCTTTTGTCTATGTTTACAAACAAATGATGACTCTGGCTGGCTGGCTGGCCTGGGGTGGTGTCATGTGCAGCTTTGGTATTGGCAAACCAACCTCACTACCACCGGTATAAGACAGACATTGAGTCGGTAAAACGGAAAGAAAAATGCCAAGGATGTAGGTATTTTAGAGGGTGTTAAGTGTCTTTTGGAGATGGGTAGGTGGGGTGTTATATGACAGGTAAAATGAGTTGGCGGTACAGTTATATGACAGGTAAGGTTAAGTTGGTGGTAGGGTTATATGACAGGTAAAATGAGTTGGTGGTACAGTTATATGACAGGTAAAATGAGTTGGTGGTACAGTTATATGACAGGTAAGGTTAAGTTGGTGGTAGGGTTATATGACAGGTAAAATGAGTTGGTGGTACAGTTATATGACAGTTAAAGCTAAGTTGGTGGTAGGGTTATATGGCAGGTAAAATGAGTTGGTGGTACAGTTATATGACAGTTAAAGCTAAGTTGGTGGTAAAGTTATATGACAGTTAAAGCTAAGTTGGTGGTAGGATTATATGACACTTTAAGCTAAGTTGGTGGTAGAGTTATATGACAGGTAAAGATGAGTTGGTGGTATAGTTATGCGACAGTTAAAGCTAAGTTGGTGGTAAAGTTATATGACAGGTAAAGCCAAGTTGGTGGTAGGATTATATGACACTTTAAGCTAAGTTGGTGGTAGAGTTATATGACAGGTAAAGATGAGTTGGTGGTACAGTTATACGACAGTTAAAGCTAAGTTGGTGGTAGAGCTATATGACACGTAAAGCTAAGTTGGTGGTAGGATTATATGACACTTAAAGCTAAGCTGGTGGTAGAGTTATAGGACAGGTAAAACTAAGTTGGTGGTAGGATTATATGACACTTAAAGGTAAGTTGGTGGTAGGGTGGCTTGTTATTACTCTTAATGGGTCATAAGGAGAGGGTTTTTACACTCTTATTGTCCCGTCTCAATCTTTCATTATGTACCCGTGTCTTTGCTCTTATACACACACGCACACACTCACTCACTCACCTCAGCTTAGCTAGTAACTGTTTTTGATACTATGGTATTCGCTTTTGCAGTTATTGTGAAACCATTGCAATTTTGCATCTAGTTCGATTGTCTTGTTTGACATTAATGTTTGATGTACACCTTGGGACAAACTGTAATTTGCATGTGTTACTGAATGAGGGCATCATTGGAAATAAGGGTTTTTGTATATCTTATATACTATCTTCCACGACATATCTATGTATGTAGAATTGTATATGTATAAATTTTTGCTGAGACGACAGTCATTAGGTCATATTTATGGTATTGACGTATAAATTAGACTCTAACAGCAGTTTGTATCCTTTAGTAAAGTTGTGTCTGGGTAAATTGCCAGTTTAGCTATGCATGGAAACAAGCTTTAAATGATGATTTTGTTCTTGTTGATGTAGGAAATATAAGAGTTGCAGGATATATTTGGAGTAGTATAGTTTGTTCCTTGATAATAGATAAGGCAATAGTAGTGTGGGCTATGAATATCAGGGAAAATGTGGTATTGATTTATTCAAAAGTGTCTTTGCTGCATTGACAAGAGTGTGGAAGGAAGATCATTGTGTGTTAAAGAAAAAATAGTTATGTTTGAAAGTACTCTGTAGGTCACCAGATGAGAGTTTTATAGATGTGAATCTTTGGCCCTGAATGCAAAAGAACAGAACGGAATGGGAATTTTAGAAATTAAGTGCCACAGGACAATATATGATACATGAAATGTTAATTGTAAGAGCAAGCTGTGTCAGTAACCATAGTCTGATTTAGAGAGCTGCCCACAGTATGCTAAGATTACTTGGAAATATAGAGAGGATGAGCAAAGACTGGCCAAGACGATATGTGTCAGAAGTCAAGAAAGCAAGAGGGAGGAGAACACTGAGATGGGTATGTAAGGATGGAACACCAAAGGTCATGCCTAATCGTAGGTGTGACTGGTATGTTTTGATGAGAATATTACAAATCCTGACAACTAGGGAGGTTATGTAGGGCTTTCATGAATTATTAAGACAAATCCTGACAACTAAGGAGGTTAAGGAGGGTTTTCATGAATTATTGAGTTTTTAACTCCACATTTACTCTGATGTACTGATATTGCCAGTGTACTTATATCACCACGTGATATGATGATAACATCCAATAATATATAATGCTCCAAATCATGCTCAGCAACTGCTATTGTAATATCAAAACACTACATCAGCACAGCAGAACAAAATCACTGCTGTGTTTAAAGCTAATTGTGATGTGGAGCTAATTAAGATAATTACCCTGAGAAATTACGTGTAAAAAAATTCGTTTAAGTTCCTTTGGCATCTGATATGTATATCAACATTAATGCGACTCTGCTGGGGACTGCGTGGGATTTCTACATACTGGGAGGCTGAGCAGCAGCATTACCAACAGCTTGGTCTGTTGTTTGTTTAAGTATGTTTTTGTCGTTTGGTGTGACAGTCATTTGTGAGTCTAGGATGATTCAGTATAACACGGAAAATTCTGTCATATTTCAGCTGCTAGGGTAATGTTATTGAGTTTTCCACAGGTTTTACTGATCCTGTGTGTGATTTACTTTAACCCCACATTTTCCTTGATCTTAGTCCTTTGTACTCTCATGTATGTGTAACTGTAATGTTAGGAAAAAAAAATGCTTCATATCAATTTAGTACCATTCCAAATTATGCTTAGGATCATGAGGAGCTGCCTAGATTCAAACCCTTGACAAGGCATTTGGGTCACTACCAACCCAGATATTTATCCTCCCAGCAGAACTGGTCATTAAATGGGCACTTGGTATGAGTTAGGATATCATACAACCTTGGATTCCTTTTCTTTGGCCTCCAGCAGCAGAGATGTTAAACTCATTTGGAATGAGGTCCTCATTAAGACTGCACTTTTTTCCATCCATTGATAATGACAGCTTCCTCCCCCTTTGTGATTCATTTATATCTTATCTCTTTGACCGTGTTTTCACATTTACTTTCATGATTTATGGATTTTATGATGTCACTATGTACTATTGTGTAAGTGTGTGTTTCATATTATAATGTATAAGTAATGATAGTATATGATGTTTTTGATGAGTGTCTACAAATTGGCAAAACTGGCTGCTCATTGTTCCTTTGAATTCAGTGCCTTAATTTTTTTATGCCCTTTCCAGTTTGTTCATTATTGTAGATGGATGTTAGCATTGAGAGGCATAGATATTTGTGAATGTACAATAATAATGTACTCGTAATGCTTTTGATCGGTGCTCATAAGTTGGCAGTGTGGTGCTTCTTAGCTGATTTTAAATCCAACTATTCAGTTTTTTCATGGCCTTCACACTTCGTTCATCATTTTAAAAGTAAGGAGCAAGGATTCTTTAAACGTTTTACACTTGAAGTTTATGCCATTTTGCAGAGATCATTTGTAAATATTTTATTTTAAGTTCTCTTCTTTTCCCACACCCTCATGTTATTGTATGTTCCTCATAAATATTAGTGCCAGATATGGGAACTATGGTTTTACCTCAATAAAAAAAATTGTTCTGTAGTTTTGAAGATTCATTTCCAAATTGTGCTGGAGAACTGACAGTTTCTGGGAATGCAGCTGTAAATTCACTATGGAGCCAGAGGGTTGAGGAACAGAATTGGATTTTTATGATGCAAAAATAACCTACCAAGCATTTTCTGTCATATAGTTGAGGATATTGAAATGCATCTAGTATAAGTATGATTTTTTTATGTTTGTAGTTTCTTGTGTTAGTTGAGATTGTGCCAGGAAGAGACAAAGAGTTGAGATGTGATGGTGCCAGGAACAGACAAAGAGTTGAGATGAGATGGTGCCAGGAACAGACAAAGAGTTGAGATTGTGCCAGGAACAGACAGAGTTGAGATAGTGCCAGGAACAAACAAAGGAATATCCTCAGTTGCATCTGTGCTGTTCCCTGATATGAAGGTATATGTTAACTCTATTTAGACGGAAAGAAAGCTGAGTTCTTGAAACACCAATGGCAAACAATAACAGTACTGGTATATTGCAACCCTACAATAATCATGTGGAGTACCTTGGAGCATTTATTTGCCACTCTCCTTGGGTATTATGCAATTGATTTTAGAAACATACATAAAATCAGAGATCTTGCAGGTGGAATGCTTAGTTTGTATGGGATTCATTTTAGAGAACATTAAGATTGTCACATACATAGTAGAACATGACATTTATGATAGGCAAGCTAAAGTTAACACTTTTTGGTAGCAAACCTGAATTAGCGTAAGTTTGATATAAGTTTTGTTTGACTTTAAGTTCTGTGGAGTCATGCCAAAGTACTGTGCAGTTGCCAGAATCAAGACAGGCTTTTACAATCTACAGACTCGTTATCCAGAATAGCTTTTTTTCTACCATCATAATTGTATACTGAGTATGAGAATTATTTTATGCCTGAAACATGTAGGGTATATGCTGGTAGTCATTAACTGAAAAAAAGTAGATAGATGAAAATCCCCAGCTATTTCATCATTGGGGAATGATAAGTTCATTGAGTTTATGCAATGGCTGGATTATTTAGTAACTAAAGGCTATATATATGCCACAGCTAAATAGTATAGCAGTTACATATGTATATTTTTTCAGAATGGCTTTTGTTGCAATGACTGGGTGGACACCACTTAGGATTGCTGAGAGAGGCCTAAAGTGGCTTTGGGGTAAGAGCAAACCCCTGACTGTTGCAGCTGTTGTTGTAATTGGTACTGTCCACGTTACCAGCTACATCAAAAAGCAGAAGAGAAGGTATTGCACTTTATATTCTGGAGTTACATTTCTGTTTTTGATAATATATGTATGTGTTCATGTGCATAGCATCAGACTGAGGAGGAACACTGTCGTTTCAGAAGTGGTAGATGATGTGTGAGTCAGGTGTTTGTTTTAAAGGATTTGTGTGAGAAATACTTTGATAGACAGAATGACTTGAATGTGGCATTTTTGGATCCGGAGATATTAAATGATATGGTTGATATAGAGGCCTTGAGGAAAGCTAACAGAACCAGTAAAAAGTTGTTATCAAGAGTGTAAGGCATGTATATGAGCAGAAAGAGAGGAGAGTGAGTGGTTCTGTGTGAACTTAGGTTTGTGGCAGGGATATGTAATGTCACCATGTCTGTATGATTTGCTTATGGATGGTGTGGTGTAGTAAGGGAGGTAAATGCAAGGGTTTTGGAGAGACTCTATTATGCACACTTACAAACTCTTTCACTAGTGCCTGTAGAGTTTTAGTCTGGATTTAGCTACCAAATCAGTGTCATCCAAAAACTACAACTCTTAAGCTTCCAGTTTCCAGCTTACTAAAGACTCATGTTCAAAGACCCTTGCATTTACCTCCCTCACCATGTAGCAATGGGTATATCACACACACGTAATGCAGACCAACCTATAAAGGGAACTGCACTTACCACTTACTCTCCTCCCTTCCAACCAGTGCACATGCATTATTTTCCTGGTAGAACATCATTTCGTGTGGTAACTTTTCATGTACCCCATGATACCAAAGCACCTTTCATAAGGAACCTCAATTACCCCTCAGGCACTTTACTTTGGGTCATACATGTGATGAACACACTTATTAATTAGTTAGCAAAAAAGCTAAGCATTCTCCCTTTCTTAGATTACTCAATCATGATCACCATTTCTCTTCCAGTTCACTGCTTGCTAAGCTTTTCCCTGTTTTCATATCATATACACTAGGAACCTCATGCCTTTCTTTTGCACCTTCGGTTGCTATATCTCCTACCCTTGCATTTAAATCCTTTAGCATTATAAGTGAATCCCTTGCATGAAAACTGTCAAAGTGCTCACTCAGCTCCTCTCAGTACGCTTTCCTTTCTTCTCCTCTTTCACTTTTTGGTGCATAGAGCACTGACAAATCACCTAGCTCTCATTGTGTACAAATTACTAAACCACATCAACCTTGAACTCATTTCCATGCACTCTGTCTTTCTTCTGTAGAAGTGTCACCTCCTTTGCTTTTATTCTTACTAATTTCCTACTTTACCCTCTTGAACATTTTAATGTTATTTTCCTCCTTACTATTCAACTTTGATTCGCCCACATCCAGAATGTTCAGGCTTCTCTCATCAAATATTGCACCCCTCTCTCCCTTCATGAAATTCTGACTGCAACCACACACATTAAGACATCCAAAATCATTCCTTTGTTTCTATATCTAGAAAGTCAGGATACTAAAGAGAAGGATTTCCAACTCACCCTCTGCATGTAACCCTGATACAGATGTTCCTCAACCTTCGATGGGGTTATGTTCTGATAAACCCATTGTAAGTAGAAAATATCGTAAGTTGAAAATACATTTAATACTGTACATCTAACGTACTGAACATCATAGCTTAACCTAGCTTACTGTAAACATTCTCAGAACACTTACATTAATGTACATTTGGACAAAATCATCTAACACAAATCTTATTTTTTAATAGTGTTGAATATCTCACCATCGTAAAGTTGAAAAATTGTGAGTCAAACCATTGTAAGTTGAGGGTCATCTGTAGTTACTTTCTACAATACACAACTATATATCTTTTTCCCAGGTCCACTGGGATTAATAGATGAATTTATTTCAACCATTGTCCATAATGGTTCTAGTTATATTACTCAAGATGAAAGCTAGACTTTTATTATAGTTTAAAACTTTGGAAACCTTTAAATCTTACTCAGATAATTTTCAATATTCAACAGAAAGAAGTGGAATAATGCTGGAAAAGATGTAGTGGTGTTGCACATGTTCCCTCGAGGATACTTCTGCCCAAATCTCTCTCCCTTTGTGGTGAAACTAGAAACTTACTTGCGGATGGCCAAGATCCACTACCAGGTAGGTATTCATAACTGTATGACAATTTAGCAGTTTTCTAGTATCCCTTATTATCATTGTCCTATCATTTCTCTATCTCACGTAGTCATTTAACTATTGTACTATCTTTTTTTTTTTTTTTTTTTTTTTTTTTTTTATACTTTGTCGCTGTCTCCCGCGTTTGCGAGGTAGCGCAAGGAAACAGACGAAAGAAATGGCCCAACACCCCCCATACACATGTACATACACACGTCCACACACGCAAATATACATACCTACACAGCTTTCCATGGTTTACCCCAGACGCTTCACATGCCTTGATTCAATCCACTGACAGCACGTCAACCCCTGTATACCACATCGCTCCAACCCACTCTATTCCTTGCCCTCCTTTCACCCTCCTGCATGTTCAGGCCCCGATCACACAAAATCCTTTTCACTCCATCTTTCCACCTCCAATTTGGTCTCCCTCTTCTCCTTGTTCCCTCCACCTCCGACACATATATCCTCTTGGTCAATCTTTCCTCACTCATTCTCTCCATGTGCCCAAACCATTTCAAAACACCCTCTTCTGCTCTCTCAACCACGCTCTTTTTATTTCCACACATCTCTCTTACCCTTACGTTACTTACTCGATCAAACCACCTCACACCACACATTGTCCTCAAACATCTCATTTCCAGCACATCCATCCTCCTGCGCACAACTCTATCCACAGCCCACGCCTCGCAACCATACAACATTGTTGGAACTACTATTCCTTCAAACATACCCATTTTTGCTTTCCGGGATAATGTTCTCGACTTCCACACATTTTTCAAGGCTCCCAAAATTTTCGCCCCCTCCCCCACCCTATGATCCACTTCCGCTTCCATGGTTCCATCCGCTGACAGATCCACTCCCAGATATCTAAAACACTTCACTTCCTCCAGCCTCTCACCATTCAAACTCACCTCCCAATTGACTTGACCCTCAACCCTATTGTACCTAATAACCTTGCTCTTATTGACATTTACTCTTAACTTTCTTCTTCCACACACTTTACCAAACTCCGTCACCAGCTTCTGCAGTTTCTCACATGAATCCGCCACCAGCGCTGTATCATCAGCGAACAACAACTGACTCACTTCCCAAGCTCTCTCATCCCCAACAGACTTCATACTTGCCCCTCTTTCCAAAACTCTTGCATTTACCTCCCTAACAACCCCATCTATGTCTGTATTTTCCTTGTGTAACTGCTGAAACATTCCTCATGTGTTAATACACTTATATCTTATTGCAAGGTTTTACGACTCAACTTTCTGTGCGATTGTCAGAGCCACACATAGAATTCTTTTTTATTTATGTTTTGGTGGTGAATGGAAGCATGGAATGGGAGTCTTATGGTAGGTTGAGGAGGCTAAGGTTCTAGGATCATTGAAGAATGTGTGGAATGGGAATACATTATCTGAGGGCAAAAATGGGTATATTTGAAGGTATAGTAGTTAGAACAATGTAATATGGATGCACTGCTTGGTCTATAGATGAAAATGTGCAGAAGAGGTTGGATGTGTTGGAAATGAAATGTTTGTAATGTGTAGTGTGAAATGGTTTGATCGAGTGATTTAAAGAGTGAGAGAGAGGTGTGGGAATGAAAAGCATTTGGATGAGAAAGCTGAAGAGGGAGTGTTGAAATGGTTTGGGCATGGGAAAAGAATGTGTGAAGAGAGGTTGACTCTCTGTCTATCTATCTTTCAATATCTGTGATGCCTGTTCTCAACTGGAATTCTCTGATGGGGAGGCCTCAGCAATAGAGTTTCCATAACTAGTAAACTCAAGTGCCACATATAGCCATTAGTGCCTCACATTTAGTAGGCCACTGGGAGAGGGCAACGGTAGTGCAGTATTTGCGGAGGCTCCTGCCTACTGACTACATCCCGAAGTGGAAGGAACAAGGAGAAATGGGAGATCAAATTGGAGATAGAAGGATGGAGTGAAAAAGATTTGAGTGATGGGGGCCTGAACATGCAGGAGGGTGAAAGGCATGTATGGGATAGAGTGAATTGGAACTATGTGGTATACATTGGTCAATGTGCTGTCAGTGGACTGAACCCAGGTATGTGAAGCAGCTAGGGGAAACCATTGAAAGGTCTGTAGGGCCTGTTTGTGGATAGGGAGCTGTGGTTTCAGCTAGAGAATGGATGTGAGCAATTGTGACCATTCTTTGACTGTACCTGGCATTACCTTGCAAGTGCTGGAAACTGTAATCAGGTAAAAAGAAAAAAAAAAAAAAGAGTATTTTTAATGCTACATCTCTCACTTACAAGATGTATGATGAATGAATAGATACTGCATTGTGAGTGTTGACACTCTTAGATATATTTTTTGTAAAAAAAGTCATTGGGTTAGGATATGACATAGGTGTCACCAACAATCTTTGTATTGCTGAGCACTATCTAGGCAATTATGCTTTTCCCAGAACTGTATTATATTTCCCTGGGTAAATCTAAGCCTATATCTTCAGTTTCTTTTTTTAGTCTTATATCATGTTCTTTCACTGCAAATTATTAAAAGAAATTTCCCTTTACTTGAAAGCCACTCGGTTTTCAGGAGAACTAGAAGTTTCAAATACAAGAAATTTCAAATGCCTGGAAAAGGGTTAAGTTGCTAGCTTGCATTGGCCACTCAGATGCAACATTACCAAACCCTAAGTGGAGACACAAAAATGCCCCAGTATTTGAAAGCAAATTCAGAGTGATATCTATAAAAGACATAAGCAGCACCGAAGAGAAAAGAAAGGGATTGAGAAGGGATTGAGAAGTGAGGAAGGAGTTCAGTGGGTAAATTGTTCTGTATAGGAAAAAATTAGACCTCTTACAGCTTAAATGGACCTCCTACAGCTTAAATATCTGCTGTGAAGAAAAAAGATTTTTAGGAACTGCTGTCACTTTTTCCTTTTTTTTTTTTTTTTAAGATTTGGCTAGTTCACTAAGTTGTTTGTAGGTAGTAATTGGTAGGCAGCCATTGGTAGGCAGACAGTGACCAGGAAGGTATATTACTAGTACTACCTGCTTAGATATTAGGAGGGTTAGTAAAAGCTGCATAGTGAGCCAGCACCTCTGTGGTGGTCAAGTTGCACTCCTCTGACCAAGGTAGCTGCCTTTCTTTCTGCCTCACCCTCAAATGTACTGCTGGCATTCTGTCCACAGACTTACAATCTCTCCTTGTCACACACAACACTTGACAACACTTGACTCACACAGCTCATTCTTCATGTCTGTAGATTATCCTGTGGTGAGCCCTGTATGCTAGCTCTGTCTTTTGGCAAATGGTTGGAGCAGTAGATAGGAATAGTAGGTAGGAACATTTAGGAGCATGAGGTAGAAGTAATAGGTAGGACCATTAGGTAGAAATAGGAGGTATGAACATTAGGCAGAATCATTGGTAGAAGTAGTCAGTAGGAACATTAGATAGGAGCCTCTGCAGACACTGCACTAGATTTGCTCTCTGCCTGTGGTCTGTTAAGGGTGAGGTACAGAAGGCTAAGAAGTGGCAGTGGAGTTCACTAGTTATGCAGACTTTATTGTCGTGGCCAAGCCCTTGAGGGTGTTTCATAGGGGAATAGATGTCTGAGATAAAGACAGATAAATAGTAAGTTGTTTCTTAAGCATTTTTTGCCTCTTGTCTTCTGTAAATTTACCTTAGCAGATGCAGTGATTGCAAAAGATTTTAAAAGAAGAGTTTTTCTTTCCCATTGAATGTGTTTACAGCTGAATTAGTTTTATATGGTATTTTATGATGAAAGTGTTTCATTAATTGATCTTGGATAATTTTAGGTAGATTATGAAGAACCAATAGGACCAAAGGGTAAATGCCCATGGATTACCCTTAATGGGGAGGAGATTGGAGATTCTCAGCTGATAATAGAGAAGCTTGGGTCAAAGTATGGCAAGGACTTCAGCTCTGACCTAACACCTGAACAATATGCCATAGCTCATGCCATGAGGGTAATGGTTGATGAGCATTTACTCTGGTGAGTTAGATTTATTCTTAGACTGTTTTGAGTACTGAAGATGAATCCATTGTTCATGTTTATTCTTGACATATAATTTTGTTGGAGATTGTAAAATGTGATTCCCTTTCTATAGAAGAGCTTGTTAGTCTCAGTTGAGTAAAAACACTTAGGCATGTTTTAGAAACCTACATATATTCTAAGCCAGTTGATATTGCAAATTTTCAGTACACCATTTTAGTTTTGTAGTACAATACCTGTTTTTTGATGCAAGCTTTAACCATTACATTTTATGGTTAAAATAGATTGTGTAGTTGACATTTTCCTGTTTACACTAAAAAAAATCGTCTCCATGACTCTGCAATCATGAGAATAAGGTTCCATCTTTTTAAATCTTGGTGTTTGATATTCCATATTATCATTACATCACTGAAAAGTGCACTTTTACTACTTCCTTTACTATTGTGATTGTTCACTCATTGTTATCATTATGTATTTCTGGATCATTTGAGTTTGTTGGCTTATTATATAACATTAACACAGCTATGCATTTCTTTCTTGTACTTACAACATGAACACCACAATGCAGTTGTTTCCTATATTTACACTCCCTATTATATATTGTCCAAATGGACCATCTCCCACTATTTCCTGAAACTTGTTATCTCTTATTAAACTACACCACGTAGTGTTGTCAAACATTTCATTTCCAACTCATCTACCATCTATACCTTCAGACACATCCATTTTTACCCTACCAGCTGATATGGTTTGGACATATGGAGAGAATGAGTGAGGAAAGGTTGATGAAGAGGATATATATGTTAGAAGAGGAGGGAGCAAGGAGAAAGGGGAGACCAGATTGGGGTTGGAATGATGAAGTGAAAAAGATGTATAGTGATCAGGGCCTGAACATGCAGGAGGGTGAAGGGCATGCATGGGATAGGGTGAATTGGAACAATGTGGCATACGGGGATCAGCGTGCTGTCACTGGTTTGAAAAAGGGCATGTGAAGCAGCTGAGGTAAACCATAGAAATGTCTTTGGGGCCTGATTGTGGATAGGGATGTATATATTTTAAGTAATGAGGTAGTGCCTGGAAACAAAGACAGACACATCCACTCACATACACACACACACACACACATATATATATATATATATATATATATATATATATATATATATATATATATATATATATATATATATATTTTTTTTTTTTCATACTATTCGCCATTTCCCGCGATAGCGAGGTAGCGTTAAGAACAGAGGACTGGGCCTTTGAGGGAATATCCTCACCTGGCCCCCTTCTCTGTTCCTTCTTTTGGAAAATTAAAAAAAACGAGAGGGGAGGATTTCCAGCCCCCCGCTCCCTTCCCTTTTAGTCGCCTTCTACGACACGCAGGGAATATGTGGGAAGTATTCTTTCTCCCCTATCCCCAGGGATAATATATACATATATGTTTATTTATTATTTATTATACTTTGTCACTGTCTCCTGCATTAAAGAGGTAGCGCAAGGAAACACAAAATAATGACCCAACCTATCCACATACACATGTATATACATACATGTCCAAACATGCACATATACATGCCTATACATTTCTTCGTATACATATATATACATACACGGACATATACATATATACACATGTGCATGATTCATACTTGCTGCTTTTATTCATTCCCATCACCACCCTGCCACACATGAAATGACACCCCCTTCCCTGCACACGTGCCCGAGGTAGCACTAGGAAAAGACATCAAAGGCCACATTCATTCACACTCAATCTCTAGCTTTCATGTATAATGCACCGAAACCACAGCTCCCTTTCCACATCCAGGCCCCACAAAGCAAAATGAATAAATAAAATTCCTCGTGTGCATGCGGGGGGAGGGGGTGTCATTTCATTTGTGGCTGGTTGGTGACAGAAATGAATGAAGGCAGCAATTATGAATTAAATACATGTGTATATATGTATATGTCTGTGTATGTGTATATATATGTATACATTGAAATGTATAGGGATGTATATGTGCGTGTGTGGACGTGTATGTATATACATGTGCATGTGGGTGGGTTGGGCCATTCTTTCGTCTGTTTCTTTGTGCTACCTCGCTAATGCGGGAGACAGCGACAAAGTATAATAGATAAATATTTGTTTATTTATTTATTTTGCTTTGTCGCTGTCTCCTGTCTTAGCGAGGTAGCGCAAGGAAACAGATGAAAGAATGGCCCAACCCACTCACATACACATGTATATACATACACGTCCACACACACAAATATACATACCTATACATCTCAATGTATACGTATATATACACACACACAGACATATACATATATACACATGTACATAATTCATACTGGCTGCATTTATTCATTCCCATCGCCACCCTGCCACACATGAAATGATAATCCCCAACCCCCTCATGTGTGCGAGGTAGCGCTAGGAAAAGACAACAAAGACCACATTCGTTCACATTCAGTCTCTAGCTGTCATGTAATAATGCACCAAAACCACAGCTCCCTTTCCACATCCAGGCCCCACAGAACTTTCCATGGTTTACCCCAGACGCTTCACATGCCCTGGTTCAATCCTTTGACAGTACGTTGACCCCGGTATACCACATTGTTCCAATTCACTCTATTCCTTGCACGCCTTTCACCCTCCTGCATGTTCAGGCCCCGATCACTCAAAATCTTTTTCACTCCATCTTTCCACCTCCAATTTGGTCTCCCACTTCTCCTCATTCCCTCCACCTCTGACACATATATCCTCTTTGTCAATCTTTCCTCACTCATTCTCTCCATGTGCCCAAACCATTTCAAAACACCCTCTTCTGCTCTCTCAACCACACTCTTTTTATTACCACACATCTCTCTTACCCTATTATTACTTACTTGATCAAACTACCTCACATCTCATATTGTCCTCAAACTTCTCATTTCCAGCACATCCACCCTCCTCCGCACAACTCTATCTATAGCCCACGCCTCGCAACCATATAACATTGTTGGAACCACTATTCCTTCAAACATACCCATTTTTGCTTTCCGAGATAGATAAATAAATATATTAGGTAGGAGCCTCTGGAAACACTATGCCAGAGTTGCCCTGTGCCAATAGCCTGTTAAGGTTGAGGCAATAAATGCTGAGAAGTGGCACTCGAGTTTCACCAGTTATGGAGACTCTTTTCCCATGGCCATCCCTGTGAGGGAGTTCCTGGAGAAAATGGGCATTAGAGATATAGACATAGTATTGCTGTTGCTAAGTAGGACCTCCTGGTATGGTATTAGCCTACATACTGTGTATGGAGATTGTACTGGAAAGACTGTATGAGTTGCAAAAGTCAATATAGCTGTCTTTATAATGTTGCATGTGCACATTGTAGGAGCCTTTTTAGTGTGATATTATTTCATTATAGCACAAGTAATCTAAAGTATTTTTTGAGAGTAAGACTTCTGTACTCTTCAGGTGCCTTGTAGTTTGGCGCTACATTGTAGATGGCGGTGCTTCACTTTCCATCTGCATGAAGTTCCCTGTATTTTTTCGAATTTTGATCCCTGTGTTCCGTAGAAAAGTTAAGAAAGCGGTTTGGATGCAGGGTATTGGAAGGCATAGCTTTTCTGAGGTAGAGGAAATTGGGAGAAAGGATTTGTCAGCACTTTCAGCTTTCCTTGGTAAGTAGTTTCTTTCATATGGTCTTGCTTGGTTGCATAATTTTTTGATGATATTTGTACATTAATATGAGATGTAATATGATGTAGTATTATGTTTTTTTTTTGATATTGAGGATATTGCAGTGTTTATTCCCATAAATCAGTTAAGATATGGACACTGTTTCATTCAGGCCTCTAATGTAGGTGTATGAATTCATTGGTGTAGTGGTTAGTGTTTCTAACCATGATGCATTTACAGGCAAACGCGGGAGACAGCGACAAAGTATAATAAATATAAATAGATATATATATATATATATATATATATATATATATATATATATATATATATATATATATATATATATATATATATATATATTTTTTTTTTTTTTTTTCATACTATTCGCCATTTCCCGCGATAGCGAGGTGGCGTTAAGAACAGAGGACTGGGCCTTTGAGGGAATATCCTCACCTGGCCCTCTTCTCTGTTCCTTTTTTTTTTTTTTTTTAATTTTCCAAAAGAAGGAACAGAGAAGGGGGCCAGGTGAGGGTATTCCCTCAAAGGCCCAGTCCTCTGTTCTTAACGCTACCTCGCTATCGCGGGAAATGGCGAATAGTATGAAAAAAAAAAAATATATATATATATATATATATATATATATATATATATATATATATATATATATATATATTTTTTTGCCGCTGTCTCCCGCGTTTGTGAGGTAGCGCAAGGAAACAGACGAAAGAAATGGCCCAACCCACCCCTATACACATGTATATACATACGTCCACACACGCAAATATACATACCTACACAGCTTTCCATGGTTTACCCCAGACGCTTCACATGCCTTGATTCAATCCACTGACAGCACGTCAACCCCGGTATACCACATCGCTCCAATTCACTCTATTCCTTGCCCTCCTTTCACCCTCCTGCATGTTCAGGCCCCGATCACACAAAATCTTTTTCACTCCATCTTTCCACCTCCAATTTGGTCTCCCTCTTCTCCTCATTCCCTCCACCTCCGACACATATATTCTCTTGGTCAATCTTTCCTCACTCATTCTCTCCATGTGCCCGAACCATTTCAAAACACCCTCTTCTGCTCTCTCAACCACGCTCTTTTTATTTCCACACATCTCTCTTACCCTTACGTTACTTACTCGATCAAACCACCTCACACCACATATTGTCCTCAAACATCTCATTTCCAGCACATCCATCCTCCTGTGCACAACTCTGTCCATAGCCCACGTCTCGCAACCATACAACATTGTTGGAACCACTATTCCTTCAAACATACCCATTTTTGCTTTCCGAGATAATGTTCTCGACTTCCACACATTCTTCAAGGCTCCCAGAATTTTCGCCCCCTCCCCCACCCTATGATCCACTTCCGCTTTCGTGGTTCCATCCGCTGCCAGATCCACTCCCAGATATCTAAAACACTTCACTTCCTCCAGTTTTTCTCCATTCAAACTCACCTCCCAATTGACTTGACCCTCAACCCTACTGTACCTAATAACCTTGCTCTTATTCACATTTACTCTTAACTTTCTTCTTTCACACACTTTACCAAACTCCATCACCAGCTTCTGCAGTTTCTCACATGAATCAGCCACCAGCGCTGTATCATCAGCGAACAACAACTGACTCACTTCCCAAGCTCTCTCATCCCCAACAGACTTCATACTTGCCCCTCTTTCCAAAACTCTTGCATTCACCTCCCTAACAACCCCATCCATAAACAAATTAAACAACCATGGAGACATCACACACCCCTGCCGCAAACCTACATTCACTGAGAACCAATCACTTTCCTCTCTTCCTACACGTACACATGCCTTACATCCTCGATAAAAACTTTTCACTGCTTCTAACAACTTGCCTCCCACACCATATATTCTTAATACCTTCCACAGAGCATCTCTATCAACTCTGTCATATGCCTTCTCCAGATCCATAAATGCTACATACAAATCCATTTGCTTTTCTAAGTATTTCTCACATACATTCTTCAAAGCAAACACCTGATCCACACTTCCTCTACCACTTCTGAAACCACACTGCACTTCCCCAATCTGATGCTCTGTACATGTCTTCACCCTCTCAATCAATACCCTCCCATATAATTTACCAGGAATACTCAACAAACTTATACCTCTGTAATTTGAGCACTCACTCTTATCCCCTTTGCCTTTGTACAATGGCACTATGCACGCATTCCACCAATCCTCAGGCACCTCACCATGAGTCATACATACATTAAATAACCTTACCAACCAGTCAACAATACAGTCACCCCCTTTTTTAATAAATTCCACTGCAATACCATCCAAACCTGCTGCCTTGCCGGCTTTCATCTTCCGCAAAGCTTTCACTGCCTCTTCTCTGTTTACCAAATCATTTTCCCTAACCCTCTCACTTTGCACACCACCTCGACCAAAACACCCTATATATATATATATATATATATATATATATATATATATATATATATATATATATATATATGTAATTATAGAGGTATAAGTTTGTTGAGTATTCCTGGTAAATTATATGGGAGGGTATTGATTGAGAGGGTGAAGACATGTACAGAGCATCAGATTGGGGAAGTGCAGTGTGGTTTCAGAAGTGGTAGAGGAAGTGTGGATCAGGTGTTTGCTTTGAAGAATGTATGTGAGAAATACTTAGAAAAGGTAATGGATTTGTATGTAGCATTTATGGATCTGGAGAAGGCATATGATGGAGTTGATAGAGATGCTCTGTGGAAGGTATTAAGAACATATGGTGTGGGAGGCAAGTTGTTAGAAGCAGTGAAAAGTTTTTATCGAGGATGTAAGGCATGTGTACGTGTAGGAAGAGAGGAAAGTGATTGGTTCTCAATAAATGTAAGTTTGCAGCTGGGGTGTGTGATGTCTCCATGGTTGTTAATCTGTTTATGGATGGGGTTGTTAGGGAGGTGAATGCAAGAGATTAGGAAAGAGGGGCAAGTATGTAGTCTGTTGTGGATGAGATAACTTGGGAAGTGAGTCAGTTGTTGTTCGCTGATGATACAGCGCTGGTGGCTGATTCATGTGAGAAACTGCAGAAGCTGGTGACTGAGTTTGGTAAAGTGTGAAAGAAGAAAGTTGAGAGTAAATGTGAATAAGAGCAAGGTTATCAGGTACAGTAGGGTTGAGGGTCAAGTCAATTAGGAGGTACGTTTGATTGGAGAAAAAGTGGAGGAAGTGAAGTGTTTTAGATATCTGGGAGTGGATTTGGTAGTGGATGGAACTATGGAAGCGGAAGTAAATCATAGGGTGGGGGAGGGAGCGAAAATTCTAGGAGCCTTGAAGAATGTGTGGATGTCGAGAACATTATCTTGGAAAGCAAAAATGGGTATGTTTGAAGGAATAGTGGTTCCAACAATGTTGTATGGTTGCGAGGCGTGGGCTATGGATAGAGTTGTGCGCAGGAGGGTGGATGTGCTGGAAATGAGATGTTTGAGGACAATATGTGGTGTGAGGTGGTTTGATCGAGTAAGTAATAATAGGGTAAGAGAGATGTGTGGAAATAAAAAGAGCTTGGTTGAGAGAGCAGAAGAGGGTGTTTTGAAATGGTTTGGTCACATGGAGAGAATGAGTGAGGAAAGATTGACCAAGAAGATATATGTGTCAGAAGTGGAGGGAACGAGGAGAAATGGGAGACCAAATTGGAGGTGGAAAGATGGATTGAAAAAGATTTTGAGTGATCGGGGCCTGAACATGCAGGAGGGTGTAAGGCGTGCAAGGAATAGAGTGAATTGGAACGATGTGGTGTATACATATATATATATATATATATATATATATATATATATATATATATATATATATATATATATATATGTATATATATATATATATATATATATATATATATATATATATATATATATATATATATATATATATTATTATTATTTGTATTATACTTTGTCGCTGTCTCCTGCGTTAGCAAGGTAGCACAAGGAAACAGACGAAAGAATGACCCAACCCACCCACATACACATGTATATACATACACATCCACACACGCACATATACATACCTATGCATCTCAACGTATACATATATATATACACACACAGACATATACATATATACACATGTACATAATTCATACTGTCTGCCCTTATTCATTCCCGTCGCCACCCTGCCACGCATGAAATAACAACCCCTTCCCCCCGCATGTGTGCAAGGTAGCGCTAGGAATAGACAACAAAGGCCACATTCATTCACACTCAGTCTCTAGCTATCATGTATAATGCACCGAAACCACAGCTCCCTTTCCACATCCAGGCCCCACACAACTTTCCATGGTTTACCCCAGACGCTTCACATGTCCTGGTTCAATACATTGACAGCACGTCGATCTCGGTATACCACATCATTCCAGTTCACTCTATTCCTTGCCCGCCTTTCACCCTCCTGCATGTTCAGGCCCCGATCACTCAAAATCTTTTTCACTCCATCTTTCCACCTCCAATTTGATCTCCCACTTTTTCTCATTCCCTCCACCTCTGACACATGTATCCTCTTTGTCAATCTTTCCACACTCATTCTCTCCATGTGACCAAACCATTTCAATACACCCTCTTCTGCTCTCACAACCACACTCTTTTTATTATCACACATCTCTCTTACCCTTTCATTACTTACTCGGTCAAACCACCTCACA
Source organism: Panulirus ornatus (assembly GCF_036320965.1). Classification (NCBI taxonomy): domain Eukaryota; kingdom Metazoa; phylum Arthropoda; class Malacostraca; order Decapoda; family Palinuridae; genus Panulirus; species Panulirus ornatus. Next base: position 6,339,600 of record NC_092287.1, read on the forward strand.
CCACATATTGTCCTCAAACATCTCATTTCCGACACATCCACCTCCCTCCACACAACCCTATCTATAGCCCACGCCTCACATCCATATAACATTGTTGGAACCACTATTCCTTCAGACTTACCCATTTTTGCTTTCCGAGATAATGTTCTTGCCTTCCACACATTCTTCAACACTCCCAGAACTTTTGTCCCCTCCACCAACCTGTGACCTCTCCACATTCCTCATGGCTCTCTGAACCTTTTCCCCCCTCACTCACCCTATGACTTGCCTCCACTTTTATGTTTCCATTTGCTGTGATATCCACTCCCAGAAATGTACGATGCTTCACTTACGTCAATTTCTCTCCATTCAAACTCACACCCTATCTAATCTGTCTCTTTGCATTGCTAAACCAAATAACCTTGATTTTATTCACAATTTTCTCCTTTGACACATTCTCCCTAAACTCACTCGAATATGCCACCATTGTCATATCATCAGCAAACAACAATTGACTCACTTCCTTGGTTCCCTCAAACAGATTGCATACTATAGGACCATTAATGTCATTGAGTGTCAAGATGAGCCATTTTAATGCATTTTTTCTTCAAACAGAATTCTCTGACTTCTTTTGTCTTTTCTTCTTCCTGTAACATTTCTGCCTTCGAGAGTCAGGTCTACAAGACATGAAGGGCTTAGATTAGTCTCATTTACACTCATTTTCTTTTTTTTCTATTTTTCTTATCATCAAAGATGGTCACAATCAGGGCATGTATTTGCCCATGTCATGATTTAAAAAAAAAAAAAAAGAAATATAGAACAGAAGGTCATTGGATAGAGTTAGGGAATTGAGTGTATCAAAATGTACAGTAATTTTATGGCCTAGAAGTAAACAGGATATTGTAGTGGACTAGGAGAATTAATATAAGAGGAGAATTAGAGAAAATGAATGTGCCAAGATGTACACTGATTTGGTTAAGTATGAGTTGCACAAAATGATATTGTTGACACTGTGGTACACATACCAGTTAATGTTGAATATTTTAACAGTTGTCACTTGAGTTGTGGAATGGGTGTGTGTAATCATGAGAGAATATTTTTGTTGGTAAAATTGTAAAAAAAGAATTACACATTTATGAAGATTTATTAGTCATATGCAGAAAGATACATATTCAGTAATTAATACTGTTGTATACAAAGTCAATATTCATGAATTATTTATTAATACTTCAGGTGTAACATCATGTGGAGATGGGTGTTCGATTCAGCATATGGGGTGTCTTCTTTAACTGACTGGGGGACATGGTTGCCATTTCATTGGTTTTACCGCCCCCTTGTAGGACGACTGCTACATTTTCAGGCATATATGCAAGGTGTTGGCCGACATTCTCAAGTGGAAGTACTTTTTATGGGACATCAGGATCTACAGGCCATATCGAATGTTTTGGGTATTACCATGAATGCAGTATAATGATTTGGCTTTCAGTAGAGCATTCAGTTTATAGGTTCTGTAGCTTTCAATTAGAATGCTATTTAATGTTTCAAAAATTGGAGCAATAATGGAGTGATATGAGTTAGAGTAGTAGATATAATATAGCAGTAGTGTGTTCAAACAGAAAGGAGTTACTTATTATAGCCATGGAAGTATTTCTGGAAGAGAAATACTAAATGAAAGAAATTGACAGGTTTTGCTTATAGCCCCCTTGTTCTTTCCCACCTTATGTCAAGCTTTACTCTCTGTACCATTCGTAAAACTCATAAGGCTCGGTATCATGTGACATATCTTTGTGGCTTCATCTTTAATCTCAACCATTTGATTTTTTGATACCCAATTTGATATCCTCCTTCAGCTTGTTTTATGATGCTCAATGTGTTAGATGACTGGGTAGCAGATGTGATGTGTTGTGGATGATACTTGGAGAAAGAGAGAGAGTGATAGTAAATAGTTTAGTAAGAGAGGAGGTGGTATAAGGCAAGCTGTGGCAGAACAGCTCACATATATACACTCTTAGTCAGTCTCTCCTCACTCATCCTATCCCTATTGTTGTTGACAACAGCTGCCCTGGGTGGTACTACCATCCTGACTGAGGAGTGTTAAAGTGGTGCCTGGAACCATCTTACACTCTACATGTTATGATTGCTGGTCTTACTCTCTGTCTCATCAAAACTGGACCACTGGGCTAGTCCTACCATCTTTCTCTTACAAGCACCATACACCCATGCAAACCTTGCTTATTATCATTACTTTTTTCACATAAGTACTCTTGTCAGTTCCTGTCCACTCAAACATTAATAAGTATCATCATGGTAGAGTGAGTCCATCAAATCTATGGCCCCTAGAATCTCCTGGTTTTTGCCTGACCAATGCCAATGAGAGGGATGGCTCTGGCAGTATTAGTAGTGGCCTCCCCCACAACCTCTCCCTCTCTGTGAGACCCTCTTTTTCTATTCACTATACCAGCATCCATGGTCTCTTTAGTAACTTCTCCTCAGTTGAACACCATCTGTCTAGTACCTCTCCTAATACCTTACTTCTCTCTGAGACACAGTTGTCCAATGATGGTCTCTCTAGTCCCTTATTCATATCTAACTATAATTTCCACTCACGATTCTGGTTCAAAGGTGGTGTTTGTGCTTATTCCAGCACAGTCACTCCTGCTGCACACCAAGGACCTTGAGTCTCCATACTTTGATGGTATGGGGCTCAGGGTCTGTCTCCCTACTACCAGTCTTCCTCAGTTTCACCTTTTGCTCTCTTAATTTGACAAATTTTATATCCTTTTTTGGCTTTCTAAACTCCTGCCATGAGATATCCTCTCACCCACAAGCCGAGATCCTGTACCTCTGGGATTTCAACATTCACCATAGGGTATGGTTGAATTGCTCCCACACAGATGGTGGAGGGATCGAAGCCCTTACATTCTTCATTCTCAATAATATAGAGCAAATTATCTCCCACCCTACCCATATACTTGACCATTGTGACCTCTCACAATATTTTGGATTTGTTTTTCACCTCTAGTCCATCTCGCTGTAAATACACAATCTCATCCCCAGTTGGTTCATTTGATCACACTCTTGTAAATCTATCAATTCTAATGGCACCTTCCCCTCCAGCAGCCCCTTCTTAGTGTAAATTCTGAACGAATCTGACTAGAATTACTTATGTAACTTCTTTTCTGACTTTCCTTGGGTAAATTACTAGCTTATTTGATGATGCTTCTGTCTCTTCATAAGAGAGGTTATTCTCGTGAGAATGGAAGCATTTATCCTCTCTTCTTCCAAGACTACTTCTTTATGCAGTCCATGGTTCAACAGTTCCTGTTCTGAGGCCCTTCAGACAAAGGATCATGCATATTGGGCTTGGATAAACTCTCTTTCCTCTGGCTTCCATTCAGCTTAAATTTATCACTGCTCATAATTGCTGCAAGCATGTTATGTGTGAGGCGAAGCATTCCTTTATTCGAAGGAAGTGCAAAAACCTCTCCTCGTCATCCACTAATAGCTATTGCCTTACTGGTCTTTAGCTAAGGGCATCTCTAACAACTTCTGTCACTCTGCCTTTCCTTCACTTTCCATTCTGACAGTGCTATAGCTGACTCTCCCATTGACAAAGCAACTCTCTTTGGTCCCCATTTCTCCTCAAACTCCACATTGGATGACTATAACATTCCTTCACCCCCTAATGCTCCTCTTATTAATCCTATGCCTGTTCCCTTAATCTCTTTTCAGACTGTCCGAAAAGCTCTTCTTTCTTTGGACACAAGCAAGGCTTATGGTCCTGGTGGCATCCATCCCCATGTACTGAAAGAGTGTGCCTCTGAAGCACCTGTGCTTGCTTGTCTTTTCTGTTTAAAAACCAAAACTTTTCCTTCTCCTTGGAAACTTCCTAAGAAGAGTGACTGTTCTGACCTCTCTAACTATTGTCCTATTGCTTTGATGTCTACCATTTCCAAAGTCTTTGAATCCCTCATCTACTTCCATATCCTTAAACACCTTGAAAATCACATTCTCTCTGATCACCAGTATGACTTCCTAAAAGCGTGATCCACTGGTGATATTCTTTCCTCTCCTATTAATGTCTGGTCATCATCCATGAAAGAATTTGGGGAGTTATATGTAGTTACCCTTGACACATCAAAGGCTTTTGACAGGGTGTAACATCAGAGTCTCATCTCTAAGCTCCCTTCTTTTGGCTTCCCTCCCTCACTTTGCTCATTAATATCTCATTCCTCTCTGACCAATCTGTCTCTGTGGTTGTTGATGGATTAGCCTCCCCCCTTTTCTCCATCAAGAGCAGTGTCCCTCAAGGTTCTGTCCTGTCCCTTACACTTTTTCTCCTTTTTTTCAAGGATTTCCTCTTCTCCACAAATAATCCAGTGCCTTCATATGCTGACGACTCAACACTGCATTCATCCTCATCCTTCAATTCTGCTCCCTCTTCTCTCACTTGATCTGCATCTCATCTTGACACAGCTTCCTCAATAAACTCAGACTTGGACAAGATATGTAAGTATGGTAGACAATATCTTGTTAAGTTTAATGCCTCCAAGACCCATTTTCTACCCACCTCTCTATTGAAACCTCTTCAGAACTCTCGTCTGTCCTGTGACTGATCTGGACAATCATATGTTTACCAAATGGCGTCCTAGCTTCGTTTCTTCGATGTATATCAACTGACTTATATTTCTCTCTTGTGTCTCCCCTGATGATGTGAGTATTACACAAAAGTGCACTTGGGAACTTATCGTGTTTCATTTTCCCAGTGGATTCATAGGAATATCTTGATCACGCGCAAAATTATGATCCTTTCCAATATTTTTTTTATTTTCATTTTGCTTTGTTGCTGTCTCCCGCGTTAGCGAGGTAGTGCAAGGAGACAGACGAAGGAATGGCCCAACCCACCCACATACACATACACCATTTCAGCACAACCTTTTCAGCTCTCTCCGAGGTATTATTCTTATTATATTACCACACCTCTCTCTTATCCTGTCGTTTCTTGTTCAATCAGCTCTCCTCATTTTACATATTGTCTTTAAACATTTCATTTCCAACACATCCTACCTCTTTCTGTAATTTTCATGGGGCCCTGTACTTTAACCCACCAAAAGAACACCAGAAATTGTACTTAAGTTAAACATAAATAGCTGTGGCCTTCTGTAACATGTGAGAGTTATTGATATGTGTGTGAATATTTTCCCATTTGCCCCCAAACATATTTTTATTATTCAGTCATGAATGTTTGTAAAAGGCAGATTCATATAAAGTTAACTTGATTACACAAAGCGATAAATCTGAGTTTTGCATGCAAGTGTATTTCATGAAAACTACAAAACGTAACAAGAACATTCATCATTTTGTTGGAGATCTCTCCACAGCTCTCTAAAACCAGATCTATCATGTTTGATAGAAATGTAATGAAATAGGATGTAATGTGCACACATTGAATGTAATGCTAAAGAAGGGAAGAGATTACACAATAATGCCATTGAAAGAAGCCAGCTGTGAGGCCTGTAGCGGTGGAGTAAGCAAGCAGAAGAGGTGGTGGCTACTCAATCACTGCCCACCTCTTGTATTATTGATAATTTTGAGATTTTGAGTTTGTCGTGGACAGTAATGATATAGAATATATTCAAAAATTTTGAATGGAAAGTTAAAGAAGGGAAGAGTTGTACATCATAATGACCACTCAGAGAAGCTATCTGTGAAGGCTTGTAGGTGTGGAGTGAGTGGGTGGGAGGAATGAACCCCTCTACCTATGTATCATCTACCACCATTACTACCACCTAATTTTTCCTTTCAACCTCTAACATGGGATTGCCTGTTGCTTTTTGGCTACAAAAATGATAGATTGCACATCACTATGAAAGCAATGTTACATTAGTATATTCATGATGCAGTAGAGAGGTTTCCTGAAAAAACTGTTTGAATGTCATCTTTTGTATGTGTTTATGCAAGATATCATTATTTTTTTCATACTTATTTGCCATTTCCCGTGTTTGTAAGGTAGCATCAGGAACAGAGGACCGAGCCTTAGAGGAAAAAATCCTCACTTGAGCCCCTTTTCTGTTCCTTCTTTTGGAATAGTAAAAACTTGAGGGGAGGATTTACAGTCCCCCACTCCCACCCCTTTTAATTGCCTTTTATGGGACACAGGGAATACATGGGAAGTATCCTTTCTATCTATCCTTGGGGATGACAGAATGTTGATATTCAAAATATTATTATTATTATTCAGGTTGTATTGCCATTAGCAGTAAAGAGCGAGGGATGGCCCAGTGGTGCAGGTTGCTCCCTCATTGCCCACCTCCCCTGCCACTATCACCACCTCAACTTTAGCTTTCAACCTCACTCTTGGGTACTCTTGGGTTTGGCTCTTTACAATTTTCTATATGATTATTTTTCTAAAGAGTGGTGGATTTCATTTCAGTGAGAACATAGTGTTACTTTGTATTACACTTGCTACAATAGTTAGTGAATGATCGCTCGGGGAAGCAGTTGTCTGATATTTCCCTGCCCAGTTTTTGGAACTTTTCCGTATGTTATTTTCTCATGAAAACTGAATAGGTGAATCATTTGAGAATGAGTCCCCAGGAAGTGGTGATCAGGTGTGTTGAGGCTAGTACCATTCTTTGTTGTATTCCTCAGAGAACATTCTGTGTTTCTAGCACACTTCCTTTCGCCACTACTGAGATCTCTGTAATATAGAAACTTTAATCCATTTCATCAGTGTACCTTTTATATTTTATTTTGCCACTTTCTCTTGTAAAACCCTATGTTTTACTTAGTCAAATGCCTTAGCAGGGCTTGGAAAATTTTTTCCATTCTTTATCCTTTGTGTAGAGTTTTGTAGATGTTATTGTGAACTGGTATTTGAATTTATGTGCTTTTGCCATGGACAAATATATGCTGACCTTCTTTTATAAACTGTTTTCTTATTGCTTTCATAACATGTAATTATGTGAAATACTAGGCTACCTGGTCTATACTGTTTCCTAGTTAGTTTAGATCCTCCCTTGTATATTGATGTTGTATATGTCTTTATTCATATCTGCTGTGCTAGTCTAATCAGTGCTTTATGTTGTGGTGTTAGGCACTGTAGGGCTTGATAGAGCTGGGAAGAGTGTGTCAAGGTGGCTTGGACATATGGAGGGGATGAATGTGAAGGGCTTGGCTGGAGGGATCTACAAGTTAGGGATTGAAAGAGAAAAGCGTAGGAAGGCCCAAGGAGATGGAAAGATGGAGTGAGAGGCTTTGGCATTTTTATGTGTGATATTCAGGAGGGTGGGTGGTGTTCATGGGATAGAATGAATTGGATAAGTTTGATATATGGGGTGCACTTAGTAGGCTGAACAAGGTTTATGAAGTGGATGGCATAAATCATGGAATGGTGTGAGGGGTGTGAAAGTGGATAGTGGGCTTTTGTTTTTGGTGCACTTTACATGACAGCTAGAGGGTGGATGTGTGCAGTTGAGGCCAGTGTTCATCTTTTCCTGACACTTCCCTGCTGAGTTGGGAGAAGTGTTTATGTGAAAAAAATAATAAAAGGTAATAGATAAAATGAAATGAAAAATAATTTGAACATTAATTTATTTCCCAGGAGAAAATACATACCTAATGGGTGACAAAGCAACTGAGGTGGATTGTGCTGTTTTTGGAATGTTGTCACAGATAATATGGAATTCCCCCAACTCACCATACCTGAAGATGTTGGACAGTAAGTACATTTTAAGTTTTAGAAAATAGAAATTATCATAAAACACATTTTTCAGTTTGTAAACAGTTCAACAAGCTCTGTACTCTTGATGCAGACTTTCATCACTAAAATTACCTGCCTTACAGGTAAAGGAGAATACTGAGAGTTAATGGGAATAAAAGTAAGGTTATTAAGTTTAGCAGGGGAATGAGGTTACATTGTGAGTATAATGTCACCATTGGCAGAGCTCTACCATCTTGTCAAACAACATCTCCGAAGGAGTCTACTTATGAAGGAGCCTTTAGAAAGAGTTTCTGGGTAACACAGGACTCTCGTAGAAATTAGATCTTGGGTAATTCATCTTTTCTTTCATACATTTTTTCTATTTCCCAGGTGAGCAAGGTAGGTAGCATCAAGAAGAGATGATTGAGCCTTAGAGGAAAAATTCCTTGCTTGGCTTCATTCTCTATTCCTTCTTTTGGAAAATGATACAAGAAGGTAGGACTATATATGTTATTTCTGTGGATAGCAGAGAAAGAATACTGCTCACATTTCCACTGCCTGTTGGAGAAGGTGACCAAGAGAGATTGGAGTGGGAATTGGAAGTCCTGCTTTTCTGTAGTACTTTACAAAAGAAAGAAATGAGGAAAGAACCAAGTTATGATTTTCTCCTCTAAGGCTTAGTCATCTGTTCTCGACACTGCCTTGCTCATGCAAGAAATAGCAAATGTATAGAAAAAGAAAGGTATATAGTATAGCCTGTATAGACTTCTGGTTGTAAATACACTTAGAGGGGCACTTGATGGGTTGCATAATCTTTTCTTGGTAGAGGCGAGGGTAGAGGATCTAGGAAACAAGTAAATGATATGGGTGGAAAGAGGATGGCATGGGTGAGTGATCTTAGAAAAGAGATTTATGTGAAGAGATACAAGGAGAGATTGGTTAAAGAATGGCAGAAGATGAGTAGATGAAATTAGGAAAATAGCATGAGGAATGGAAGGTGTTTAGGGAAGCAGTGCTCTCGTGTGCAAGAGAATTTTATGTCTTGTGGAAGATTAGATGCAAACACATAAGAAAGGGTAGTGAGTTGTGGGATGAGGACGTTGAATTGTTAGTAAAAGAGAAAAGAGAGGTGTATGGATGTTACCTGCAGGGAAGGAGTGCAAGAGACTGGGAGATGTGCAAGGGGAAGCTGGTTGAGGTCAAGAGGAAGGTGCAGGAGCTGCAGTAGAGGGCAAAAATGATATGGGAGCTGGAATGAGAGGGTATCAGCAGACATCAGGGAGAATAAGAAAATGTTATGGAAAGAGTGAACAATGTGAGGAGAACGAGAGCAGTTAGGAATATCATTGGAGGGTTCCTTTGGGAAAGTGGTAATAGGCACAAAAGATATTGAAAGGAAGAGACTAAATATTTTAAGTGTGTTAGAAGATAGGGCAATAGATGTGAGGTGTTTGGGACATGAAGATACATGAAGAAAGAGTGTCATGGCAAATGGTTTGGTGAAAAAAGAAGAGATGGTAAAAATTGTGCAGATGAAGTTTGGGAAAGTGTTTGGAGTACATGGGACTGGAGTTGAATTTCTCAAGAAAGGGTATGCCAGTGTTGTTCATTGGTTAGTAAGGTTTTCTGTTGTATGAATAGCTCAAGGTTAGGTGCCTGAGGATTGGCAGAAAACTTATATAGTTTCGGTTGTATGAAGGCAAAGGGGACAACTGTGAATGTTCAAATAACAGAGGTAAAATTTTTTAGTATACCTGTTTAATTGTATGGGAGAGTGGTGGATTCAAGAGTGGTAGAGGATGTATGGATTGGGTGTTTGCTTTAAAGAATTTGCATGAAAAATACTTTAGGCAGTAGTTAGAAAGCAGCCACTGACCAGGGAGTTATATTACTGATGATACTGACCTGGATATCAGGGGGTTAGTGACAGCTGTGTAGTGAGCCAGCATTTCATTAGTTTCAAGTTACAGTCTTTAAATGATCTAGGTAGCTGTCTTTTCTTTCTGTCTCACCCACACATGGGCTGCTGGCATTCTGTCCACAGACATGCAATTTCTTCTTGTCCCACATAACACTGAACACATAACTCACGCTTCGTAAATCTAGATTATCCTTCAGCGAGCTGTGAGCCCTGCATTTTGGCAGAATGGCAGAAGTAGTTGAGAGAAGTAGTAGGTAGGAACATCAGGCAGGAGTATTAGGAAGAAGTAGGAAGGAGCATTATATAGAAGCAGTAGGTTGGAATATTAGGCAGGAACACTAGATAGGTACATTAGGTAGGAGTAGTTGGTAGGAACATTAGATGGGAGCCTTTGGAAAATGCACTAGAGTTGCCCTCTCAGTAGTCTATTAAGGATGAGGCTCTAAAGGCTAAGAAGTGACACTGGAGTTCACCAGTTATGGAAACTGTTTTGCTGTGGCCAGCCACCCTCTTTAAGGAGTTCCTGGAGGGAATGGGCATTAGATATATAAATGTTGCAATTTTGGATCTGGAGAAAGCATATGATGGAGTTGACAGAATTGTTTTGTGAAAGGCATTATGAATATATGGTTTGGTGAGGAAAGCTGCTGGGGAGATATTATTTAGACAGTAAGGCGTGTATGCCAGTAGAAAGAGAAGAGGGTGAGTGCTTCCAGGTGAAGGTGAGTCTATGTCAAGGTTGTGTGATGTTACAGTAGCTGTTTAATCTGTGTTTGGATGGGATGGTGAGGGAAATGAATGTGAAGGTGTTGGAGAGAGGGGCAGGTCTGCCATTTGTCATGGGTGGGGATGGTCAGGGAGATGAGTCAGTTACTGTTTGCTGATGACATTGCAGTAATGGCAAATTCCAGTAAGAAACTGCAGTAGCTATTTTTTTTTAGTTAACAATGTTGTGTGAAGGACAGAGTTGAAAGGTAATGTGAATAAGAACAGGGTTATAAGATTTGGCAGTGGAAGAAGACAGGTTGGTTGGAGTGTGAGTTTAATTGGAGAGAACCAAGAGAAAGTGGGACTTTTAGACACCTTTGATTGAACATGTTATAGAGTGGAACCTTGGGAGCTGAAGTGAACCATACGGTGAGTGAGGGGGCTAATATGTTGTGTGCATTCAGGAATGTGTGGAAAGTGAGGTCACTGTCTGTAAAGGAAAAGATGGGTATGTTTGATGGCATAGTTGTTCTAACAGTGTTGTATGTATGTTAGGCATGGGCCTTAGATAAAGAATAGTATGCTAAAGGGTGGATGTGTTGGAAATTAAATTTTTGGGTATAAAGAGTGTATGTGGTTTGGAGAGGGTCGAAAAGACAGTATGTGGATTGAGGAGGATTGACTGAATAAGAAATAATAGGGTAAGACAGAAGTGTGGTCGTAAGAGGAGTTTGTGTTGGAGGGCTGAATATCGTCTGCTGAAATGGTTTAGACATGCATATGGAAAGGATGAATGAGGTGAGGAAGACCAAGGAGGTATACATGTCTGAAGAAGGTAAATGGAGAAACCAGATGGGTGGAAGGCTGGATTAAAAGATGCTTTGAGTGTTTGGTGCCTAAACATGTAGGAAGGTTTGAAGTGTTCATGGGATACAGCGAATTGGAGCAATTTTGTGTACAAGAAATGACATGCTGTTATTTGGCTGAACCAGCGTATGTTGCTTTGTCAGGGGGAACCATAGAAAGGTGTGTGAGCTTGGCTGTGGCTAGGGGGCTTTGGTATCAATACAATATATATGATAGCTAGAGAATGGATGTGAGTAAATGAGGCCACTCTTCATCTCTGTGGTTTTACCTCGCTATTGTGAGGAGTGAACAAATATGAAAAACTACGTTTATCATCTATAAGATAGTCATGCTTAGGGTATTCATTTGCCTGTATCATCTGTACTAACAGAAAAAAAAAGGAAAGTGATATTTCTCATTTGTATGACTAACAGTCATACACATGTATACATCCTAAATGCAACTTGAATTACATTAGGTTTGGGATAGATATGTCTCAAAATTTTTGATTTGCTCATGTTAATTTGAGAGTGGTCTGTGATTTGAAAGTACTGTATGGCAGTCTATCCATTCTTTCCATTGGCTGAGTCCATATTTTAAACTGCTGTTATCAGTGCATCGGCAAAGAGGAAAGTTTGATGTATGACAGATATGTTTTGCCAACTCCAACCCGGACTTCTGCATTGATCTCATTAAGTCAGTAAAAGTTGATGAAGCACTCTCTTACATAAAGGAGAGTGACAGTGACAATGATGGTGATGAAGAGGAGCAAAGAGAAACAGAGGAAGATGAACTAAACAGTGACAAAGCTGAGCTGAGTACACACAAGGGGTCCCCAAGTTACAAATGGGTTTGGTTTCTGGACCTTGTTTGTTAGTTGGTCTGTTCATAAGTTGGATTTTTTTAAGGCTCAAGACATGGACAAAAGTCCACAGCAAGGCCAGGTCCCAATTGAGATACACATAGAATTATGAAACAGAAAAAGAAGAGAAAAGGGAAAGTGTTTACAGATTTTTGAGAAACTGAAAAACCTGTCTTTTTGAAATGTGTCAGGTCATATTTATTGGGAAAGACATGAGAAGATAGAGTTCCAAAGCTTTGAGATGTAGGGAAAGATGCAGGTATCAAAATGGTCCATCCTTGAGTTGCTGATGGCCACACAATAATTGTGTGCACAACAGCTTGCTGAGTATTGTGTGGTCTAGCTAGTGGTTTGGGCACACAAGCAATGAGCTCTTGGGAGCAAAAACCAGAGTAATACCTATAGAAGAAGGAAAGAGAACCAATACTGTGGTGTAGGGCAGTGGAGACAAGGTTGGAAGTTAGCCTAGGACAGTTTATAAGGCAGACTGCTTTTGACTTAACTTTGCTAAGTAAGGATGCAGAGCTAGAACCACCTTAAGTGTGAGAGCAATACTTCATACAAGGACAATCAGTCCCATGTATAAACTGAGCAACTGTTCAGAAGAGAAGTAGTTTCGACATTTAAACAGGACACCCAGTTTTTTAGAGGCAGACTTAGCTCTTACAGTAATGTGGGGTTTCCAAGAAAGAGTGGATGTTACAGTAATACCAAGTATGTTCACTGAGTTGAGAGGTGGAATTACAGAATCGTCAAAGGACAGATGAGAGTTGTGAGGAGTTTTTGATAGAGAGATGGGTAGAAACTGTGTTTTGGAGGCATTAGACTTAACAAGATTGGATGTTAGACTAAGAATTTGATACTCTTTTTTTGAGCTTATTCTTAAGTATTGGTATTCATACACTTTTAAGTCAGGGGCCCCCCCTGTATTCAAAATAGTACTACAGAAATGAATTTGTAGTGTGAGTTTTATATTCCTCACTATCTCTCTATCTGTATCTCTGATGCATGTTCCAACTTGAATGCCCTCAAGGGATTGCCAGGGCAATATAGTCTCCATAACTAGTGAACTCCATTGCCACTTCTTAGCCTCTAGTGTCCCACCTTAACAGGCCACTGGCAAAGAGTGACTCTAGCACAGTGTTTTCAGAGGTTCCTTCCTAACGTTCCTACTGACTACTACTATCTAATGCTTGTACCTAATGCTCCTGCCTAAACGTTCCTACCTACTACATCTATGTACTGCTCCTACCATTTTGCCAGAAGGCAGGGCTAGCTCATAGTGCTCACTGCAGGAAAATCTAGAGTTACAAAGAATGAGCTGTGGGAGTTTAGTGTTGTCATGTGTTACATATAACAAGGAGAGATAGTTTGTTTGTGAACAGAATGCTAGCAGTCCAAGTGTGATTGAAGCAGAAAGAAAAGACAGTTACCTAAGTCAGAGAAGTGCAGCTTGACAACCACGGAAGAGCTGGTTTACTAAGCAACAGTCACTAACCCTCCTAATACCCAGGCAGATAGTACTGGTAATATACCTACCTGGTTGTTGGCTGCCTACCAACTAATGTGTAGGGGGCGAGAGCATTGTATGTTTAAAGGAATAGTGGTTCCAACAGTGTTGTGTGGTTGTGAGGCATGGGCTATAGATAGGGTTGTGTGGAGGAGGATGGATGTGTTGGAAATGAGATGTTTGAGGACAATGTGTGGTGTGAGGTGGTTTGATTGAGTAAGTAATGAAAGGGTAAGAGAGATGTGTGGTAATAAAAAGTGTGTGGTTGAGAGAGCAGAAGAGGGTGTATTGAAATGGTTTGGCCACATGGAAAGAATGAGTGAGGAAAGATTGATAAAGACGATATATGTGTCAGAAGTGGAGGAAACAAGAAGTGGGAGACCAAATTGGAGGTGGAAGGATGAAGTGATAAAGATTTTGTGTGATTGGGTCCTGAACATACAGGAGGGTGAAAAGCTTGCAAGGAGTAGAGTGAATTGGAATGATGTGGTACACTGGGGTTGACATGCTCTCAGTGGATTGAAACAGGGTATGTGAAATGTCTGGGGTAACCATGGAAGGTTTTGTGGGGCCTAGATGTGGAAAGGGAGCTGTGGTTTCAGTGCATTACAAATGACAGCTAGAGACTGAGTGCAAATGAAAGTGGCCTTTGTTGTCATCTCCTAGCACTACCTCGCGCGCACGCAGGGGGAGGGGGTTGCCATTTTATGTGTGGCGGGGTGGCGGTGGGAATGGATGAAGGCAGCACGTATGAATATGTACATGTGTATATATGTATATGTCTATGTATATGTATGTATACGTTGAAATGTATAGGTATGTATATGTGCGTGTGTGGATGTTTATGTATATACATGTGTATGTGGGTGGGTTGTGCCATTCTTTTGTCTGTTTCCTTGTGCTACCTTGCTAATGTGGGATACAGTGACAAAGTATGATAAATACATAATAGATAAACATAAGTATTATTATTATTATTAATATTATTATTATTATTATTATTATTATTATTATTATTATTATTATTATTATTATTATTATTATACTTAATCGCCATCTCCCACGTGAGCGAGGTAGCACAAGGAAACGGATGAAAGAATGGCCCAATATACTCACATACACATATATATACACCTAAACGCCCACACATGCTCATAGACATACCTATACATTTCAACGTATACATACACATACATATACGACATGTACATATATACACGTGTATATTCATACTTGCCGCCTTCATCCATTCCCATCGCCACCCCTCCACATATGAAATAGCATATTCCCACCAGGCAGCACTAGGAAAGGACAAAAAAGATCACATTCGTTCACACTCAGTCTCTAGGTGTCGTGTAATGCATGGAAACCACAGCTCCCTTTCCACATCCAGGCCCCACAAAACTTTCCATGGTTTACCCTAGATACTTCACATGCCCTGGTTCAATCCATTGACAGCTCATCAACCCTGGTATACCACATCGTTCCAATTCATTCTATTCCTTGCATGCCTTTCACCCTCCCGTATGTTCTGGCCCAATCCATCAAAATCTTTTTCACTCCATCCATCCACCTCCAATTTGGTGTCCCGCTTCTCCTCGTTCCTTCCACCTCTGAAACATATATCCTTTTTGTCAATCTTTTCTCACTCATTCTCTCCAGGTGACTGAACCATTTCAACACACCCTCTTCTGCTCTCTGAACCACACTCTTTTTATTACCACACATCTCTCTTACCCTTTCATTACTTACTCGATCAAACCACCTCACCACATACTGTCCTCAAACATTTCATTTCCAACACATCCACTCCTCTCTGCAAAAACCCTATCTATACCCCATGTCTCCAACCATATAACATTGTTGGAACCACTATTCCTTCAAATATACCCATTTTTGTTCTCCAAGATAACATTCTCACCTTCCACACATTCTTCAACGCTCCTAGAACCTTCACCACCCGTCACCCTGTGATTCACTTCCGCTTCCATGGTTCCATCCACTACTAAATCCACTCCCAGATATCTAAAACACTTCACTTTCTCCAGTTTTTCTCCATTCAAACTTACCTCCCAATTAGCTTGTCCCTTAGTCGCCAACTTTTGCAGTTTCTCATCTGAATCAGCCACCAGCGCTGTATCATCAGCGAACAACAACTGACTGGCTTCCCAAGCCCTCTCATCCACAACAGACTGCATACTTGCCCCTGTCTCCAAAACTCTTGCATTTACCTCCCTAACCACCCCATCCATAAACAAATTAAACAACCATGGAGACATCACGCACCCCTGCCGCAAACCGACATTCACTGGGAACCAATCACTTTCCTCTCTTCCTACTCCTACACATACATTACATCTTTGGAAATACTTTTCACTGCTTCCAGCAACTTACCTCCCACACCATATACTCTTAATACCATCCACAAAGCATCTCTATCAACCCCATTCTCCAGATCCATAAATGCTACATATAAATTCATATGTTTTTCTAAGTATTTCTCACATACATTCTTCAGTGCAAATACCTGATCCACACATCCTCAACCACTAATGAAACCACACTGCTCTTCCCCAATCTGATGCTCTGTATATGCCTTTACCCTCTTAATCAATACCCTCCCATATGATTTCCCAGGAATACTCAACAAACTTTTACCTCTGTAACTTGAACATTCACTTTTATCCCCTTTGCCTTTGTACAGTGGCACTATGCATGCATTCTGCCAATCCTCAGGCACTTCACTATGAACCATACATACACTGAATATCCTTACCAACCAATCAACAACACAGTCACCCTCTTTATTGTATAAATTTCACTGCAATACCATTCAAACCTGCCACCTTGTCGACTTTCATCTTCCACAGAGCTTTCACTACCTTGTCTCTGTTTACCAAACCATTCTCCCCAACCCTCTCACTTTGCACACCACCTCGACCAAAACACCCTATATCTGCCACTCTGTCATCAAACACATTCAACAAATCTTCAAAATACTCACTCCATCTTCTCACTTTACTGCTACTTGTTATTACCTCCCCACTTGCCACCTTCACTGATGTTACATTTGTTCTCTTGACTTAAGCACTTTATCTACCTCCTTCCAAAACATCTTTTTATGCTCCCTAAAATTTAATGATACTCTCTCACCCAAACTCTCATTTGCCCTCTTTTCACCTCTTGTACTTTTCTCTTGACCTCCTGCTGCTTCCTTTTATGCATCTCCTAGTCATTTGCACTACTTCCCTGCAAAAATTGTCCAAATGCCTCTCTCTTCTCTTTCACTAACAATTTTACTTCTTCATCCCACCACTCACTACCCTTTCTAATCTGCATACCTCCATCCTTTCTCATGCCACAAGCATCTTTTGCACAAACCATCACTTCTTCCCTAGATACATTCCATTCCTCCCCCACTCCCCTTACGTCATTTGCGTTTGTGTTTGAAGCAAAGAAAGAGAGAATGTGAGTTTGAGGTACTTATGCATCTGGCAGCGATGATTCATGAGGATACAGCCTTCATGAGTTAACAATGAGAGGCATAAGTTTAACAAATAGCTAGTTTATATTTATGTTCTTTTGGTCATAAAACTTACTCTTTCAAGTAAAAGAAATAAGAAAGATCATGAACAGAAAGGTAATGAAATGCTTGTTATTTACTGCGTATGTGGTGTTTAGGCAATTGTAATTCTAGCAGCAATGATATACTATACCCTTGTTGCTCTGTGGAAGGGGTTGGAAGCACATGTTCACCTTCTTTGGCTTGGAAGGATGTACTCTTTCAAGTGACAAGAAAAGAAATTGAATAAAAATACTTAAAAATTTTCATTAACTCACCCTTTTGAGGGTTTAATTAATGGTTTTGCTTGCCATAATGAAGATGTTATGATTTTAAGATGTTCCTTTCTTACAGCTGAGTTCACCAACCTTCATGCCTACTGCCAACGTGTCAAGGAAGAGTTCTGGCCTGACTGGAATGATTGCCTCGTCCAACCGTTCCCCAAGTGCCAGTAATGGGCATGTTATGCAATATTACCATGGAAAATGTGTGAACCAAAATGTGCCTATTAGCATGAATATGTACATTGGATGATATGAGATTGCAACTGCTCAACTTCTAGCTTATGAAAAGTAGCATTAGACATGGAGTTTTCACTGGTTTTGCAAGGTACATATTCAAATGCTGTAAAAAAAAAAGATTGTTGAACTGTTAGTTGAACTTAGTGATTTTTTGATTTTCCATGAGGTTTGTCTATTAAAGTGTTGTGTTGAAATGTGCTTATTAAAGAAACATTTTTCTCTGCAACCAGGATGATTAATCATTTGTTTTTTCTGCTCAATTTCAAATTCCACAGTTCAACCCTGTAATAACATGAACCTATTGGGCCTAACCATATCTTTCACTCTGTTCTGGAAACCCCATGTAATCAACATTACAAAGTCTGCTTCTCAAATTTTAGGAGTGTTGTATAAGTGCTGTAAATATTTTATGTGTGAGAAGCTGTTTCTTATCTATACAGGCTGTATTCACCCTCCACCTCTTTATTAACTAGATTGGAATCCAAAGCCCTCTGTCTCAATATTTCTCTTTGCATCTCCTTTGAATACATTGTGCAAGAGTTGCCCACTGCCAGTGGCTTGTTAAGGGTGAGGCACTATAGGCTAAAAAGTGGGACGAGTTCAGCAGTTATGGAGACTCTTTTGCCATGGCCACCCCCTTGAGGGAATTCCCAAGGGAACTGACATCAGAGATACACATAGATAGATAGATAGATAGCATAATTTCTCTTCATCCTTGCATTTTTGTATGTGATGATGTTGCTGCAATCTCTTCGTTCTGTAGGTATTATTTTGGCCATCATCATTGTTTTTGTAAAGGTTTGTACCTGTGGTATGCTTTTGGCTTTTGCTTCCCATAGTCTCTGTGTGGAGACTGGCCACTCAAGGAATGGCTCTTATGATGCCTCCTTCTTCCCTTCAACAGCTAAGCCATGTAATTCTATTCCTACTTTTGTGTTTTGCCTATATCTCTGATGCCCGTTTTCTCTGGGAACTCATGTCAAGGGGTCGACCATGGCAGAAAAGTTTTCACTTATCCCAGTCTTGACACACCTCCCTTGTTTTTTTTGTTTTTTTGTCTTTCCCTTGTCATATAACCTTTCTTCCTTTAAGAGAAAGGTCTGCAAACACTAGCGGAAACCTGATGAATCTCTATTTTCTTTTCCTTTTAGCTTTTTCTTTCACCCAAGATTGTGTTGATTAAGGCATGTTTTGCCTGTGCCGTGTTGGTTCCTATAAGAAAAAAAGAAAGTAGCAAGAGGTTTGGGTGAAAAATGGGCAAGTCTAGGAACTCGTCACTTAAGTTGATGTTGGATTGTGGGATACTGTCATATGCACAACCTTTCCTAATTGTAGGAATTAAGGGAAGAATGGGCTAGTATAAGAAAATTATTTCAGAATTAGTGAGGTAAGAGAAAGGATGTTTATATATTTTATTTGAGGAGTTTATGAAGAATTTAAGCAAAAACTTGTGATGTTTCAGTGTTATGGATAAGTGAATTGGGAGACCTAGGGGTGTGGAAGGAGATCAACAGAAGAATATCCAAAGGAATGTCTGTCCAAATGTTATTTTGTGGGGAAAGTGAAAGCAGTCTGTTGTAAGAGTTTGAATTATTAATTAAAGATATATTTTTTATCCCTGGGGATAGGGGAGAAAGAATACTGCCCATGTATTCTCTGCATTTCTTAGAAGGCAACTAAAAGGGGCAGGAGTGGGTGACTGGAAATGCTCTCTTCCTGTACTACTTTCCAAAAGAAGGAATAGTAAGGAGCCAATTGAGAAATTTTTCCCTCTTAGGCTATGTCATCTATTCTTGACACTACATTACTCATGTGGGAAATTGCAAACATGTATGACAAAAATAGTATGTATGAAGATTTATGAAAATTATATATTGAGATTAAAGATTAATGCTAGGGATAAGGGAGAAAGAATGTTACCCATCTTCTCCTTTGCTTTATTAAGGTTAGATTAAAGACTATTCCTTGGGATGGGAAGAAAGAACGCTTCCCAGGTATCTGCTTTGTTTCATACAGGATGACTAGATGGGGCAGAAGCAGAGGGCTAGAAATCTCTTCCTGTATTATTGGTTTCTAAAAGTAGGAACAGTGAGCAAAGTGAGGATTCTTCCTGGAAGGCCCATTTCCTGATACTACCTCATTAAGTTGGGAAAGGTAAGTGGTTATAATGGAAAAGATTAGGAATGGAACATGCTGGTGTAGTACATACTAAGATGTAGCATTAGAAAATGGAAAAAGATATAAGAATACTTTGGAGTAGATTAGCAGTTTTCTTGGATTGAAGAAACAATAATGTCAGGTGAACAGATTTTTTAAGGAGGCCTGAATAATGGAGAAACTGTGATAATAAAGTAGAGTCACAAGGAAATTGAGACCAATGAGAATCTATAATCCACATATAATAAATGTTGGCTTTTTCTTTACTTGATCACCATTTTCCACATTAATGAGGTGGCACCAGGAACAGATGAAGATAGGCCACATTTTCTCACATCCATCTCTAGATATCATGTGCAGTGCACTTAAACCACAGCTCCTTATCCACAACCAGGCCCCACAGACTTTTCATGGATTACCCCAACTGCTCCACATGACCTAGTTCAGTCTACTGACATGTCAACTCCTGTGTACCACATTGTTCCACTTCACTCTATTCTGTATCCACCTTTCACCCTCCTGCATGTACAGACCCCTATCACTCAAAATCTTTTTGCTCCAACCTTCCAACTCCAGTTTAGTCACCCCCTACTCTCTCCTTGTTCCCTTCACTTTCGACACATATATCCTTTTTGTTATCCTTTCCTCACTCTTTCCATATGTCCAAACCATTTCAGCACACCATCTTCAACCCTCTCAACCACTCTTGTAATATGAGTTATGCTATATATTACATTTGTATCCTCAAACAACATTGATTACATAGATATGCTTTTGATATATGTAATGGGAATGGAGAACATTTAAGAATCTTTTATCATCATTGGTGGATAAGTATTTTTACTGATATTTAGTTAATTATTTCAGATGAAATGTAAATGAGTAATTCCCTTTTTTGAAATATTTCATCAAAGGACCTCCTCTGATTAGTGCAAAATCATGGTGTTTCGTGTTTTGGTATGGATTATATGTAAAGTTATGTTTTGGGTGAAATGCAGAGTTATGAGATGAGTAGATGGTAAGGGCATATTAAAGATGTTGATTGACTAGAGAAGATATGTGTGAATATTTCAGATGTTAGTAGATGAAAGGAAATACTGAGGGTAAGGAGGGATGAAATCAAGGATCATATGTATAAGGCAGATAATGATGTGATATGCAGCCTAAGATGTTTGTTCTTATGATGTTCTGCCCAAGTCACCCTACTAACATGGCAACAGATTTGATTTTCCATCCATCCAGGATTTTTGGTGCTCACGTTTCACAGATCACTTGTAATCTTTATCAGTCTTGTCACATCCATGCTATACATTTTACTTTCTATTTTCACCAGAATTATTACTTTTTGATATTAAAAAGATATATGTGAAGAAATACTAAAAGAGATTTGAGTGTTAAGTGGCAAAAGGTTAGAGTAAACAAAGCAAGGGGAATGGATGAGGAATGGGAGGTATTTAGGGAAGCAGCGCTGGCATGTGTGAGATGTTTGTGGTGTACGAAAGGTGGGAGTTGGCTGATTAGAAAGGGTAGTAAGTGGTTGGATGAAGTAATGTTGCTAGTGAAAGAGAAAAGGGAAGCATTTGGGGGGTACTTACAGGGAAGTAGTGCAGATGATCAGGGGATGTATAAGAGAAAGCGGTAGGAGGTCAAGAGGAAGGTTTTGGGGTTGGAAAAGAGGGTAAATGAGAGTTAGGGTGAGTGAGTATCAGTAAACTTCAGGGAGAATAAGATGTTTTGGAAGAAGGTAGAAAATGTGCAAAAGGGAAGTGTTATCAGGTACTGATGAAGTGTGGAGATAGAGTTAGTATTTTGAAGGACTGTTGGATATGTTTGATGGCAGGGTGGCAGATGTAGGATGTATGGTTAAGGGGGGTATGTGAAGTGAGAGAGACATGAAGGGTTGGTTTGGTGAAGAGAGAAGAGGTGGTAAAAGCCTCATGTTAGATAAATTGTGGCAAAGCTGATGGAGTGGATGATTTTGCAGTTGAGTTTATTAAGAAAGGGGATGACTGTATAGTTGATTGGTTAGTTAGGATTTTCATTGAATGCATGGATGATGGAGACGTGTCTGAGGATAAGCAGAATACATGTATAGTGTTGTACAAAGACAAGGGGAATGAAGGTGAGTGTTCAAACTACAGAAGTATAAGTTTTTTGAGTTTACTTGGTAAGTTGTATGGGAGGTTAGTGATTGAGAGAGTGAAGGCATGTCCAGAGCATCAGACCAGGGAAGTGCAGTTGGCTTTCAGAAAAGGTAGAAGATTTGCATATCAGGTTTGGAGAATGCATAAGTTAAAGTTGATAGAGATAAGGTCTTCAGAATACATGGTATGGGAGAAAAGCGGGTAGAAGCAGTGAGAAGTATCTGTCGAGGGTGTAAGGAATGTGTGTGAGTAGGAAGAGAGGAGAGTGAATGTTTCCAAGAAGGCTTGTCTGTGGCAGGGGTGTGTGATGTCACCAAGGTTGTTTAATTTGTTTATGGAAGGGGGAAGTAAATGTGCGAGTCTTAGGGAGAGGGACAAGTATGCAGTCTAAAGGAGAAGAGATGGCCTGGAAAGTGAGTTATTGTTTGCTGATGTACAGCACTGATGGCAAATTTGTGTGAAACTGGAAGAGTTAGTGAATGATTATGGAAGGGTGTTTGAAACAAGGAAATTGAAAGTAAATGTGAATCAGAACAAGATTGTTAGGTTTAGCAGGGTTGAGGGACAGGTTAATGGGGTTGTAAGTTTGAAATTGCTTTAGATACTTGGGGATGGACTTGACAGTAGATGGAACCATAGAAGCATAAGTGAATCATAGGAGCACTGAAGAATGTGTGGAAAGAGAGACTGTTATCTGGGAGGGCAGAAATGGGTATGTTTGAAGATATAGTTGTCCCAACAATATTATATGGATGTGAGGCATGGGCTGTAGATAAGGCTATGCAGAGGAGCATTTATGTTTTGGAAATGAAATGTTTGAAGACAGTATGTGGTGTGCATTGGTTTGACTGAGTGAGCAATGAAAGCATAAGATAGAGGTGTGGTAATAGAAGGAGTGTGGTTAAGAGAGTTGAGGAGTTTCTGCTGAAATGGTTTTGGAGATATGGAGAGAATGAGTGAGGATATATTTGTTAGATGTGGAGGGAACAAGGAGAATGGAGAACAAATTGGGGATGGAAGGATGGAGTGAAAAAGATTTCAAGTCATCAGGACCTGAACATGCAAGGGGACGAAAGGCATGCACAAGGTAGAGTGAATTGGAATGTGTGGTATGCAGGGATCAGCATACTGTCAGTAGACTGACCAGGACTTATGAAGCATTCTGGGTAAGCCATGGAAAGGTATTTGGGGCTTGGTTGTGGCTAGGGAGCTGTGGGTTTGGTGCATTACATATGATAGCTAGAGAATGGATGCGAGTTGGTATGGGCTTTCTTCATTTATTCATGGCACTACCTTGTTAACATGGAAAATGGCTATCAAGCATGACAAATGATTCACTATGATAATTGCTTTCTGATTTTTACCTTGAAGAGATTGTAGATTATCACTTCAGTAGGGACCACTCATTGTGAAGATGGAAGAATGGATGATAATATATGTAAGAGGGTGGCAAAAGGCCAGCAGTGTTGATTGCTGCCATTCTGGGCAAAATTATGAGGTGCATGCATTTCTTGGGTGTATTAAGAAAAGTCTGTATTGAATTGGTTTCACTAGTATTTCATTGTTTGTCTTCTTGATAAATAATACAAATACAAAATATCAAGTAACGAAAACCAAAACTGGACATGTAACATTCTGTAGATATTATAAAGTAGTTCATACAGAATTTTATGGGGAAACCCCGTACAGATATAGTGAAAGATATTAAGACATAGTTATGATTATGGTAAGTTTTGCCACAAATATTCCCTAGATACATTGTTCATTTCGAAGATGAAGTACTAATAACTGTAATGCTCATATTGTAAGAGCCATTGATTGTAGGGTTTCTCTCTTCATGTTGCTTCTCAGTTTCAAGGATGCAGAAGTTTTCTGTACAGTTTATTTTAATATTTTTTTTAGCCTGCAGTAGGAGACCTATCACTGAACGTAAAAGCCAAATTTGGGGTATTCACAGGAGAGCCAAGCCCAAGAGCTATGCTTCGGTCTACTTCACTTGAAGGTATATATATGACTGACCCTGAGCGAGTAACGAGTGACACAACCCCATGCTGAGTATTTGAGGACTGCTTGGGTGATGATGTGGCCGAAGAAGAGAACCTTGTTGGAAAGCGTCTCCTGGAGCCCGCAAAACTTCTTGAATTTCCCCTGTTTATATTCGAAACTGCTGTGTCTGATGCTGTCAGGGTAGAACTTCCTCTGGATGATGTAGAAGTTGGTATTTGTACACTGGGTACTGTCTGTATGCTTGATTGACCAGATGGTGCCACAGTTGATTTAGTTGATCCCAGAATTACTCTTTGTGCTTGGGAATCTTCACTGCGTACAACACCTGTAGGGTCAGACTTACCACTAGATTCTGGTGTGCTATGTACAGTTTGAGTCAGCGTATGGGTAGAACCATCTTGCATTACAGATGTTAATTCTCCTGTTGCTGTGTGTACCTCAGACACTGCATCAGCTGTTCCTTTAGTTACTGTTGTTGCTGCTGATGCTGTTCCTGTATCTTGTGTTTTTATTGTTGTTACAGCTGCTAATTCTTCTGTTGTTGTGCCTGTGCCTGACAGTTCCGTTGTTGTAGAGTCTATTTTTGTTGCAGTTGCAGTGTCTGTTCCTGTTGTTATGGTTGCAGGGCTTATTCCTGATGCTGCTGATTCCGTAACTAAAGTTCCTGCTGTTGCTCCAGCAGATACATCTTTCCCTGACACATCTGCTACTTTTGTTGTTGTTGCTTGTGTTTCTGCTGTTGTTACTCTTGCTTTTGTGGCTGTTGCTATCTCAGAAGCTGCTTCTGTTGTTTCTGTAGCTGAACCTGTAGTAACTGCATCAGTTCCTGATTTGGCACCTGCCTCCTCTGTTTCAGTAGCCTGTGTATCTTTTCCAGCTACAATCTCTGTTATTTCTCCTGTTGCTGTGTTTGTTCCTGACTCGGCTGCTGCATCGGCTGTTCCAGTAGTTACTGTTTCTTCATTTGTTACTGTTGCTGCATCTGTACCTGACTGAGCTGCTTCTTGTGCTGTTCCAGCAGTTACTGTTTCTTCATTTACAGTAGCTGCTACATCTGTCCCTGACTCACCTCCTTCTTGTACTGTTCCAGTTCCTGTTTCTTCTGTTATTACAGCTGCTCCATCTGTCCTTGACTCAATGGTTACACCTGTTCCTGACCCACTTGCTTCTGCTGTTCCAGCAGTTACTGTTTCATCAGTTGTAGTAGTTGCTACATCTGTCCCTGACTCAGCTCCTTCTTGTACTGTTGTAGTTCCTGTTTCTTCTGTTATTACAGCTGCTTCATCTGTCCCTGACTCAATGGTTACACCTGTTCCTGACTCACTTGCTTCTGCTGTTCCAGCAGTTACTTTTTCTTCAGTTGTAGTAGTTGCTACATCTGTCCCTGACTCAGCTCCTTCTTGTACTGTTGTAGTTCCTGTTTCTTCTGTTATTACAGCTGCTCCATCTGTCCCTGACTCAATGGTTACACCTGTTCCTGACTCACTTGCTTCTGCTGTTCCAGCAGTTACTGTTTCTTCAGTTATAGTAGTTGCTACATCTGTCCCTGACTCAGCTCCTTCTTGTACTGTTGTAGTTCCTGTTTCTTCTGTTATTACAGCTGCTCCCTCTGTCCCTGACTCAATGGTTACACCTGTTCCTGACTCACTTGCTTCTGCTGTTCCAGCAGTTACTGTTTCTTCAGTTATAGTAGTTGCTACATTTGTCCCTGACTCAGCTCCTTCTTGTACTGTTCTAGTTCCTGTTTCTTCTGTTATTACAGCTGCTCCATCTGTCCCTGACTCATTGGTTACACCTGTTCCTGACTCACTTGCTTCTGCTGTTCCAGCAGTTACTGTTTCTTCAGTTATAGCAGTTGCTACATCTGTCCCTGACTCAGCTCCTTCTTGTACTGTTGTAGTTCCTGTTTCTTCTGTTATTACAGCTGCTTCATCTGTCCCTGACTCAATGGTTACACCTGTTCCTGACTCACTTGCTTCTGCTGTTCCAGCAGTTACTGTTTCTTCAGTTACAGTAGTTGCTACATCTGTCCCTGATTCACCACCTTCTTGTGCTGTTCCACTTCCTGTTGCTTCAGATGTTACAGCTGCTGCATCTGTCCGTGATTCAGCTGCCTCTTCTGCTGTTCCAGCAGTTACTGTTTCTTCATTTATAACAGCTGCTCCATCTGTCCCTGACTCAGCTGCCTCTTCTGCTGTCCCAGCAGTTCCTGTTTCGTCAGTTATTAAAGCTGCTCCATTTGTCTGTGACTCAGCTGCTTCTGCAGTTCCAGTAGTCACTGTCTCTTCAATTACTACAGCTGTTTCACCTATCCGTGACACAGCTGCTGCTTCTTCTGTTCCAGCAGTCTCTGATACTTTTGCCCCTGACTCGACTGCTCCTTCCACCGTTCCAGTGGCCACTGTTTCAGTAGCTGTTATGGCTGCTCCATCTGTCTCTGACACAGTTGCTGCGTCTGATGTTACTGTTACCTGCGTTCCTTCTGTTGCTACAGATGCTGTATCTGTTCCAGATAGAGCAGATTCTTCTGTTGCTTCAGTAGTCACTGTTTCTTCAGTAATTACAGCTCTTACATCTGCTGATAACGTTGCTCCAGCTCCAGCTAATTCTGTTTCTGTGTTTATTTCTGATACTCCTGCTGCTGTTCCTGTTCTTTTAGCTAGTGTATTTATTGTTGCAGTTTCTGTTAATTCTCCTGTTGCTGTGTCTGTTGCTGATACTGGTGCTACTTCTCCTGTTCCTGTATTTGATGTTACTACTGTTGTTACAGGTGCTGCATCTTTTCCTGATGTAGCTGCTGCTGTTTTTCCTGTAGCTAATGTGTCAGCCATTGCAGCAACTTTTGATTTTCCTGTTTCTGCTGTTTCTCCTGTAGAGAGTGTTTGTACTGTTACAGTTTCTGTAAATTCTTGTGTTCCTGTGTTTGATCCTGACACTGCTGTTTTACTTTGTGTCACAGTATCCTGTCCAAGTGTTTGCTCTGTGGTAGATGGGACTACTTGCAGGTCAGACTGAACTTCTGTTTGCAGCTGTGAACTTGTGCTGACCACAGCACTGCCTGTTTGTTCTTGCAGAACAGATGATAGAGTTTCATCATTTTGTAACAGCCCACTTGATTTACTTGCAGTTTTTGTTTTGATTGCTGTATCATGTGTAGGCACAATGTTTAGTCTGCTGCTTTCATCCTTAGAAGCAAAGCCTGCATGGGTAACAGATGAAGTGGAATCTGAAGAAACTGGTGTGGTTTCAGTCAACGTTTGGAGAAGAGCACCAGATTCCTGTTGTTCTTTGTTTGTTACAACAGAGGTAATTTTAGCCAGCCCGACTGCTAAATTACTGGACCCGTGTTTCTGAGTTTGCTGTGTGATACTGCCAAGGGTATGATTCAGTATCTCCACCACAACTGGCAGTGTCTGAAAGATAACATCAGGAGTGGGAGAAGTGAGACCAGCTTGTTTAGAAGTTGAGTTGAATCCTAGTTCTGCCTTGGTTATATTAACTGTGGGTGAATCAGTCAACCTACTGTTTTCTGTAGACTTGATTTCCTTGGGAAGTGCAGGTTGAAGTTGGAACACCACAGAGGTTCCATTACCTGATGCAGGTTGTTTGAGAGTTTCATCAGCGTTTGTGCCTTTGAGCCCTGACTCTGTTGTGTTTCCTCTGCTGGAGTTTACACCTTCCTTTAACCCCATTGTTTCCTGTTGTTTTGGTTCATTCTGTAATGTTGAATTCTGATGATTTTCTTCAACCTGAAAATTAAGATGCGAATTTCATGAAAAATTATGAGTATCATCATATGTGATTTTTTTCATAAAGAAAAATAAGTTTTTTCAATGGATCAGTCATGACTATGTTCTCAATCTTTTCATGCAAGACAAGAAAGAGGTCACTTTGGATATAGTTGTGGTACTGGTACCTAGGATACACTTGTTTGGTAATGTTAGTCCTGAGAACATGTATTTCACAAACAGAAGTTTTTCTGTGATTTGTCTGTAGTAAATACTAAAAGTTACATATCATTATTACCATCATA
Organism: Panulirus ornatus; assembly: GCF_036320965.1. Lineage (NCBI taxonomy): Eukaryota > Metazoa > Arthropoda > Malacostraca > Decapoda > Palinuridae > Panulirus > Panulirus ornatus. The sequence goes on from NC_092287.1 coordinate 6,367,552, forward strand.
CAACCTCATTACCTCAGTATGAGGCTCTTGCAACATGGAGGCTGCATTGCTAGAGGAACAGAGCATGGTGGACTCCTTTTGAGGCAAGAAGGCCCTTGATCAGTGATACAGCTTGATCAGTGATACAGCCTCACCAAACTTGAATTCATATGTGCAGTGTGACCACTTATAGGCATAGTCCAGTAACACAAGTGTTGTGTACATATATATCTTCTACCATACTTGTTCACTGTATCCAGCATTAGCAAGGTAGTGCCAACAACAGACAACATTACATGTCATATGTAATGACTGGAAAATCCCACAGACCTTTCCATAGTTTCCCCTAAGTGCATCATATGCCTTCATTAAGCCTGTAGACATCATATAACCCTCACTATACCATATTGTTCCAGTTGCCTCTCACCTTCCTGTATGTTTAGGCTCCAGTAATGCAAAGCGTTATATATCCTCTTAGTCAGTCTCTCTTCTTTCATCCTTTCCATATGTCCAAACCATTTCAGTACTCTCTGTTCATCTCTCTCAGTCGTGCTATGCTCACATCACATATTGTCCTCAGGCTTTTAATTTCCAACACATCCACCCATTTCCTTTCTTTTGCATTTAGGTCCCACTACTTGTACACATACAACACCATCTGGACTATCTTACCATTAAACATACCCATACCCATCATATCCCCTATAGATAATGACTTCTCTTTCCACTCAATCCTCATTGTACCTAGGACCATTGCTGCCTCACTCACCCTGTGGTTCACTTCAGCCCACATAATTCATTCCTGTGCCATGACCACTTCCAGGATTCTGAGACATTTCTTCTCCAGGCTCTATCCATTCAAACGCACACTAATAACTAGTCTTGCCCCTATGCTAAATCTCATAACCTTGCATTTATTCACATTACCTCTCAACTCTTTCACATACACTCCCAACCCCAGACACCAGCTTCTGCAGTTTTTCACAAGTCTGCCAACAAAGCTGTGTCATCCATGAAGAGCAACTGATTCACCCCTCAGACACCCTACCTCATCCTAATATAGCAGATATACATGAAATGGGATACATGGCTCCAATACTCAAGGGTGTGGCCTTATCCAGTTTACTGTCTAAACAATATAGACCAGTCAGCTTCACATATAGCTGAAGAATTTGAGTAGAAAAGAAATGCATATGGAGCATCTTCTTAAGAACAAACTAATAGATGAAGGCCAGTATGGTTTTGTTCTTGGTAAAAGCATGCAAAAATAACTACCAGCTCACAGTTTACTGACTTTCTGCCTCAGGAGTTCCCTTTATGAGATTCCTACACCACTTAAGAAGATGGCCACATCTACAGAGCAGGTCCATAGGTCATATTGTGTAGTGGTGTTGTCTGTGCATCTGAATGGGGAGACTGCAGGGTAAATGAGTTGTAAGTGTTCTTCATCTCCATTGTGGTAGATGCACAATGGTCATGTATGGGGTCTTAAGATATGTTGAAACTGTGTTTGTAGTGTCATAGGGGTGATTGATATTCAGAGTGTAGACAGGAAAGTGCAATTCATGTTTGCCTAGGGAGTATGACATCTCACACACACACACACACACACGTACATGGATGAATGGATGAAGGCAGTAAGTATGGATATGTACATGTGTATATATGTATATGTCTGTGTATGTATATGTTTTTGATTGATTGGTAAGGATATTCAGTGTATGTATGGTTCATGGTAAAGTGCCTGAAGATTGGCAAAATGCATACATAGTGCCATTGTACAAAGGCAAAGGGGATAAAGGTGAGTGTTCATATAATAGAAGTATAAGTTTGTCGAGTATTCCTGGGAAATTATACGAGAGGGTATTGATTGAGAGGGTAAAGGCATGTACAGAGCATCAGACTGGGGAAGAGCAGTGTGGTTTCAGAAGTGGTAGAGGATGTGTGGATCAGATGTTTGCTTTGAAGAATGGATGTGAGAAATACTTAAAAAACAGATGGATTTGTATGTAGCATTTATGGATCTAGAGAAGGCATATGATAAGAGTTGATAGAGATGCTGTGTGGAAGGTATTAAGAGTATATGGTGTGGGAGGTAAGTTGCTAGAAGCAGTGAAATATTTTATCAAGGATGTAAGGCATGTGTACGAGTTGGAAGAGAGGAAAGTGATTGGTTCCCAGTTAATGTCAGTTTATGGCAGGGGTGCGTGATGTCTCCATGGTTGTTTCATTTGTTTATGGATGAGGTTGTTAGGGAGGTGAATGCGAAAGTTTAGGAGAGAGGGGCAAGTGTGCAATCTGTTATGGATGAGAGGGCATGGGAAGTGAGTCAGTTGTTGTTCGCTGATGATGCAGCGCTGGTGGCTGATTCAGGTGAGAAACTGCAGAAGTTGGTGACTGAGCTTGGTAAAGTGTGTGAAAGAAGAGAGCTGAGAGTAAATGAATAAGAGCAAGGTTATTAGGTTCAGTAGGATTGAGGGACAAGTTGATTGGAATGGAGAAAAACTAGAGAAAGTGAAGTGTTTTAGATATCTTGGAGTGGATTTAGTGGCGGATGGAACCATGGAAGCGGAAGTGAGTCACGGGGTTGGGGAGGGGGTGAAGGTTCTGGGAGTGTTGAAGAATGTGTGGAAGGCGAGAACATTATCCCGGAGAGCAAAAATAGATACGTTTGAAGGAATAGTGGTTCCGACAATTTTATATGGTTGTGAGGCTTAGGCTATAGATAGAGTTGTGCGGAAGAGGATGGATGTGTTGGAAATTAAATGTTTGAGGACAATATGTGGTGTGAGATGGTTTGATTGAGTAAGTAATGAAAGGGCAAGAGAGATATGTGGTAATAAAAAGAGTGTGGATGAGAGAGCAAAAGAGGGTGTTTTGAAAAGGTTTGGTCACTTGGAGAGAATGATTGAGGAGAGGTTGACAAAGAGGATATATGGTTTACTCCGTACACTTCACATACCGTCGTTCAATACCACATCATTCCAATTCACTCTGTTCCTTGCACACCTTTCACCCTCCTGTAAGTTCGGGCCCTGATTGCTCAAAATCTTTTTCACTCCCTCCTTCCACCTCCAGTTTGGTCTCCGGCTTCTTGTTCCTCCACCTCTGACACATACATCTTCTTTGTCAATCTTTCCTCCTCATTCTCTCCATGTACCAAACCATTTCAACACACCCTCTTCTGCTCTCTCAACCACTCTTGTTTTATATCCACACATCCCTCTTACCCTTTCATTACTTAATCATACCACCTCACACCACAAATTGTCCTCAAACATTTCATTTCCAATACATCCACCCTCCTCTGCACAACCCTATCTATAGCTCATGCCTCGCAACTATATAATATTGTTGGAACTACTGTTCCTTCAAACATACCAATTTTTGCTTTCCGAGAGAATATTCTCACCTTCCACACATTCTTCAATGCTCCCAGAACCTTCGCCCCTCCTCCAACCTGTGACTTACTTCCACTTCCATCCACTGCTAAATCCACTCTCAGATATCTCAAACACTTCACATCCTCCAGTTTTTCTCCATTCAAACTTACCTCCCAAATAACTTGTCACTCAACCTTACTTAACCTAATAACCTTGCTCTTATTCACATTTACTCTCAACTTTCTCCTTTCACTCACTGCCAAACTCAGTCACCAACCTCTGCAGTTTCTCCCTCGAATCAGCCACCAGCACTGTATCATCAGCGAACAACAACTGACTCACTTTCCAAGCCCTTTAATCCACAAGAGACTGCATACTTGCTGCTCTCCAAAACTCTTGCCGCAAACTGACATTCACTGGGAACCAATTACTTTCCTTTCTTCCTACTCGTACACATGCCTTGCATCCATGGCAAGAACTTTTCACTGCTTCTAGCAGCTTAACTCCCTCACCATATACTCTTAAAACCTTCCACAAAGCATCTCTATTAACCCTATCATATGTCTTTTTCAGATCCATAAATGCTACATACAAATCCATCTGTTTTTCTATTTCTCACATACATTCTTCAAAGTAAACACCTGATTGACACATCCTTTACCACTTCTGAAACCACACTGCTCTTCCCCAATCTCTGGGGATAGGAAAGAAAGGGCGTGGAGGGCTGGAAATCCTACCCTCCAGTTTTTACTTTTGCAAAAGAAGGAATAGAAAATGGGGCCAAGTGAGGATTTTCCCCTCTAAGGCTTGTTCCTGTATTCTTAATACTACCTCGCTATCCCTGGGGATAGGGGAGAAAGAACACTTCCCACGTATTCCCTGCATGTCGTAGAAGGCGACTAAAAGGGAAGGGAGCGGGTGGCTGGAAATCCTCCCCTCTCATTTTTTTTTTTTTTTTTTTAATTTTCCAAAAGAAGGAACAGAGAAGGGGGCCAAGTGAGGATAATCCCTCAAAGGCCCAGTCCTCTGTTCTTAACGCTACCTCGCTAATGCGGGAAATGGCGAATAGTATGAAAGAAAAAGAAACCTCGCTAGTGTGGGGAATGGCAAATATTTGTGAAAAAAAATGTATATGTGTGTGTGTGTGTGTGTGTGTGTATGTGGGGCCTGGATGTGGATAGGAAGCATGAACCCTATATTTGCAAATGTAATTCAGAGTTTTTTCTGTCATCAAGCAAGTAATGAATGAAATTCCAAAAGTCCTTGTAAGAGTCAGTTAGCTCAAGGAACCAACCATTGTAAAGCATCATTATGGACAGTGTTTGGTTTATCCTGACGACCTGTATGTAATAGCAGTGCTAAATTATGTTAAGCTTCCTTTATCCCTGTTGGTCACCTCTTACTACATAGAGATACATGGATAGTGTTCTCACTCTACTCTCCCAAGAGGCAAAGGAAATTCATGTTAGTTTGGATAAAGAATCGTGTTAATTACATGCAGTTCATTGTTATGTGAGAGATGAAGTTTGTATCTGTGGAGTGTTACAGTGATTCTACAACTATGTAAGGCAGAAAGGAGAGACTGCAAGGAGGGGAATTTGGCAGCCACTGTGGTATTGGATCAGTGCATTGCTGTCATTACTCCCTGGTAATACTACTGCATTACCAGGGAGGTAATACAGTACCTCCCTGGTTGGTGTCAAAAAGACAGTCACTCGTTTATTTCTGATGCTACCCTGCTGATGCCGGAAAGGCAATTGGGCATAAAAGTAATCCAGTGATGAGAGAAGCAGTAGGATATGATAGAGAATTATTATTATCAATAATGCATGAGGAACAGAGGAAGAAATGGCCTCATTTGTGCTCATCCAACCTTTAGCTGATGTGTGTCATTCACTGAAACCACAGCCCCCTATCCACAACCAGGTCTCACAGACCTTTCCATGGTTTCCCTAGACCACTTCATATGTTCTGGTTAAGTCCAATGACAGCACATCATCACCCGTATACCACATTACTCCAATCCACTCACTCATGCATGCCTTACATCCTCATGCATGTTCAGGCTCCAGCACTCAAAACCTTTATCACGCCATCCTTCTATCTCAATTCAGTCTCTCTTTTATTGCGTCATTCACTTCTGATACATATACCCTCTTTGTAAGGCTTTCTTCACACATTCTTTCCATATGTCCAAATCATCTCAGCCCTATCTTCTTATTACCTTACCTCTCCCTTACCAATCATTTCTTTCCAAATCAACTCTCCTCAGTGCATATACTGCCCCAAGCATTTCATTTCCATCATATCATCCTCTTTCATACATTCTCATCAAGAGACCCTACCTCTCATCCATGCATCACTGTTGGAGTGACCATACCTTCAAATATGATTATCTTCACTCTCCCAGACCGTGATCTCTCTTTCAACACATTTTCCAGTGCATTCAGGACCTTTAACCCATTCCCCTTCTTCTTATTCACTTCAGCTTCCATGGTTCCATTCACTGCCATGTCCACTCCTAGTGATGTAAAACATTTCATTCCTCCAAGTTTACTGTGTTTAAACTCATCCCAAATAACCCATCTTTCTGCACTGCTAAACTTAATAACCCTGCTTTTATTTGCATTTACTCTCAACTTTTTTGTTTCATATACACTTCCAGACTCAGAAACCAGCTTCTACAGTTTCACTTCATGCTTAAATCTGCCACCAGTGCCATCGTCAGCAAACAATAACTGACCCCCCATGTGCCAACCTTGACTAACTTTAGACCTGCTCCTCTCTCCAAGACCCTTGCATTTACTTTCCTCCCCATCCCATATATCTTATGTCAACCTTTCCTGACTCATTCTCTCCATATGTCTAAACCATTTCAACACACCTGCTCTGTCAGCCGCATTCTTTTCATTACCACACATCTCTTTATCCTCACATTACTTAATCAAACCACCTCACACCATGTCCTCAAACGTTTCATTTTTATTATTATTATTATGACTTATTTTTATTGTTATTATTATTATTTAAGAGGTACTGACGTAAGTGTGAAAATGATGGCAAATATAACAAGCCTGGAAAATTTGTCTGTGTTCAGAGATAACAAGTGAAATTGACTGAAGGACTACAGGACTATAGGACTACAGTAACTGAAAATTAGGGAAGTGGAACATATTCAGAAAAGCAGTGTAGGTGAAATGTGTGGCATGTTGAAGGTGGGATGTGGATGAATGAGAAACGTCAGTGTGTGATGAAATGAGGAGGTTATGTGCAAGGAAGAAGTGCAAGTGATTGGACTGAGTACAGGAGAACGCAGTATGAGGTCAAGAGAAAGGTATAAGGGCTGATGAAAGATGTGGTGAGAGAGTATTGATGAACAAAGAGAATATGAAATTGTTTTTGAAGAAGATACATAGTGTGAGGAAAACAAGAGAACAAACTTATGTTTCACTGAGAAGAGTGGGTGGGGAAATATTAACAGGCAAAGATGTGAAGGAAAGAAAAATCAGTATTTTGAAAGACCTGCTGAATGTGTTAAATGACAGGAAGATAGACATAGTGTGTATAGGGCAAAGTGGCACATAGAATGAGTCATGACAAATGGTATGGTTAAGAGAAGGTAGTGAAAGGTTTACAAACAAGTGAGGCAACGCAGCAGGAGTGAACAGAGGTTTAGTTGAGTTTCTCTAGACATGACATCAGTGTTGTTGATTGGTTACTTAGGGAGTTTGCCATTTGTATGGCTCAAGGTGTAGTGTCTGAGGATGAGCAGAATGCATGTATGGTATCTCTGTATAAAGGTAAGGGACAAAGAAATTACAGAGGAATAAGTTTGTTTAGTATATCTAGTAAGATGTGTGAGAGGATGATGAACAGGGTGGTGGTATGGATAGAATATTTTACCGGGAAGGAATTGTGGCTTCCAGAGTGGTGGTGCGGACCAAGTGTTTGCTCAGGATTTGTATTGATACGGTGAAAAGAATATGTCAGGAAAGATGGATGCTTTTTGGAAGGTATTACAACACTAACATTTGAGGTAAATGGAAAGTTACTCTGAGCATTGAGGAGTTTTATGGAAGTTTAAGGCATGCATTATAGTTGAAAGGGATGAGGATGAGTGGTTCCGGGTGAGGGAGGTCCTGCATTGAGGATGTTCTGCCACTGTGGAGCTTATTTCTGTTGTGGATGGGATGGTGTTGGAGCAAGGGGTAGGTCTATGGTATGCTGTGGATGGGTTAGGATGGTAGGGTATGAGATGTGACTTAGGTTAAGTTTGCCAGTAAAACTGATGAAATACTCCAGAAAAATCAAGAAGCTGATGGCAAGGTTGGGAGAATGTGAAAGGAGAAAGTTAAAGAGTAGATAGGAGCATAAGTATGACAGTAAGATGCAGCAGGAGGTTGAGACAGGATGGTGTGAGACTAAGTTCACATGGGATGGAACTGGAGGATGTGGATATTTCAAGTACTATAGGTTAATGGGCTGAATGTGAGTGATGATTGGGAAGGGATGACAGTCTTTGGTGCATTTAGGAGTGTGTGGAAAGAGAAATCAGTTTTGGTAAGGGTCAAATGGGAATATATCAAGGCATGTTAGTCCTAGTGGTCGTGTGTCATTATGAGTATTGGGCCTGGAATGCAAAAGACAGAAAAATAGTGAATGTGCTGGAAATGAGATGCCTGAGGACAATATGTGCTGTGAAATTAGTTGGTCATATATGGATTGAGTTTTAGGGAAAGAGTGGATTAAACAAAGAATAAGTGAAGAAATTATGAATAGGAGGCCCTATGTGTGAGATGGAGAGAGCAAGGTGAAGGGGGTGATTGAGGGAGAGAAAGGATAGAATGAAGAGGACTGGAATGTTGGACTCCAAACATTCAGGAGGGCAAAGTACATGCATGGGATAGAGTGATTTGGTTAACGTAGTAATTGAGTTGACAGGCTGTCACTGGGCTGAATCAAGGCATATGAAATGGTTAAGTTAATGGTGGAGTAGTCAATAGGGCTTAGTTGTGGCTTCAATGTACATGACAGCTAAAGCAAGGATGTGTGCAAATGAAATCTATGTTCTTGACTTTATCTCACAAATGCTTGAGAAGCAGTTAGGTACAATGAAAACATTGCTGCTGCATTATTATTATTATTATTATTATTATTATTATTATTATTAACTTATTAACTTATTATTATTATTATTATTATTATTATTATTATTATTATTATATTATTATTATTATTACTATTATTATTATTTATTATTATTATTGGTAGTAGTAGTAGTAATTAACCTTGGAGTTAGGGGAGAAAAAATTAATACCCATGTATCTCTATGTTGTAAAAGACATTTAAGAGAGGGACTGGATATCTTTCCCTCCTGTTTTGATACCATAAGGAAAAACAAAAAACAAGCCAGTAGAGGATTTTTCCTCAAATACTCTGTCATTTGTTCCTGATGTTATTTTGCAAAGGATGGATATAGCAAACGAGTATATAAGGTATTATTATTATTATTATTATTATTATTATTATTATTATTATTATTATTATTATTATTTCAGAAGTGGTAGAGGATGTGGATTAGGTGTTTGCTTTGATGAATGTTTGAGAGAAATACTTAGAAAAACAAATGGATTTGTAAGTAGCATTATGGATCTGGAGAAGGCATATGATAGAGTTGATAGAGATGCTCTGTGGAAGGTATGAAAAATATATAGTGTGGGACGCAAGTTGCTAGAAGCAGTGGATGTAAGGCTAGAGGATGTAAGGCATGTGTACAAGTAGGAGGAGAAGAAAGTGATTGATTCTCAGTGAATGTCAGTTTGCGGCAGGGGTGTGTGATGTCTCCATGGTTGTTTAATTTGTTTATGGATGAGGTTGTTAGGGAGGTGAATGCAAGAGTTTTGGAGAGAGGGGCAAGTATGCAATCTGTTGTGGATGAGAGGGCTTGGGAAGTGAGTCAGTTGTTGTTCACTGATGATACAGCACTGGTGGCTGATTCGGGTGAGAAACTGCAGAAGCTGGTGACTGAGTTTAGTAAAGTGTGTGAAAGAAGAAAGCTGAGAGTAAATGTGAATAAGAGCAAGGTTATTAGGTACAGTATTGTGGAGAGACAAGTCATGTGGGAGGTAAGTTTGAATGGAGAAAAACTGGAGGAAGTGAAGTGTTTTAGATATCTGTGAGTGAATTTGGTAGCGAATGGTACCATGGAAGTGGAAGGGAGTCACAGGGTGGGGAAGGGGGCGAAAGTTCCAGGAGCGTTGAAAGATGTGTGGAGGGTGAGAACATTATCTTGGAAACAAAAATGGGCATGTTTGAAGGAATAGTGGCTCCAACAATGATATATGGTTGCGAGGTGTGGGCTATAGATAGAGTTGTGTGGAGGAGGGTGGATGTGTTGGAACTGGAATGTTTGAGGACAATATGTGGTGTGAGATGGTTTGATCGAGTAAGTAATGAAAGGGTAAGAGAGATATGTGGTAATAAAAAGAGTGTGGTTGAGAGAGCAGAAGAGGGTGTTTTGGAAAGGTTTGGTCACATGTAGAGAATGAGTGAGGAAAGATTGACCAAGAGGGTATATGTGTCAGAGGTGGAGGGAAGGAGAAGTGGGAGACCAGATTGGAGATGAAAGGATGGAGTGAAAAAGATTTTGAGTAATCGGGGCCTGAACATGCAGGAGATTGAAAGGCGTGCTAGGAATAGAGTGAATTGGAACGATGTGGTATACAAGGGTCAACGTGCTGTCAATGGATTGAACCAGGGCATGTGAAGCATCTGGGGTAAACTATGGAAAGTTTTGTGGAGCCTGGATGTAGAAAGGTAGCTGTGGTTTTGGTGCATTATACATGACAGCTAGAGACTGATTGTGAACAAATGCGACCTTTGTTGTCTTCTCCTAGCACTACCTCGCAAGCATGCGTGGGAGGTGGTTGTCATGTCGTGTGGCGGGGTGGCGACGGGAATGAATAAAGGCAGCAAGTATGAATTATGTGCATGTGTATATATGTATATGTCAGTGTATGTATATATATGTATATGTCTGCGTATGCATATATATGTATATGTCTGCGTATGCATATATATGTATATGTCTGCGTATGCATATATATGTATATGTCTGCGTATGCATATATATGTATATGTCTGCGTATGCATATATATGTATATGTCTGCGTATGCATATATATGTATATGTCTGCGTATGCATATATATGTATATGTCTGCGTATGCATATATATGTATATGTCTGCGTATGCATATATATGTATATGTCTGCGTATGCATATATATGTATATGTCTGCGTATGCATATATATGTATATGTCTGCGTATGCATATATATGTATATGTCTGCGTATGCATATATATGTATATGTCTGCGTATGCATATATATGTATATGTCTGCGTATGCATATATATGTATATGTCTGCGTATGCATATATATGTATATGTCTGCGTATGCATATATATGTATATGTCTGCGTATGCATATATATGTATATGTCTGCGTATGCATATATATGTATATGTCTGCGTATGCATATATATGTATATGTCTGCGTATGCATATATATGTATATGTCTGCGTATGCATATATATGTATATGTCTGCGTATGCATATATATGTATATGTCTGCGTATGCATATATATGTATATGTCTGCGTATGCATATATATGTATATGTCTGCGTATGCATATATATGTATATGTCTGCGTATGCATATATATGTATATGTCTGCGTATGCATATATATGTATATGTCTGCGTATGCATATATATGTATATGTCTGCGTATGCATATATATGTATATGTCTGCGTATGCATATATATGTATATGTCTGCGTATGCATATATATGTATATGTCTGCGTATGCATATATATGTATATGTCTGCGTATGCATATATATGTATATGTCTGCGTATGCATATATATGTATATGTCTGCGTATGCATATATATGTATATGTCTGCGTATGCATATATATGTATATGTCTGCGTATGCATATATATGTATATGTCTGCGTATGCATATATATGTATATGTCTGCGTATGCATATATATGTATATGTCTGCGTATGCATATATATGTATATGTCTGCGTATGCATATATATGTATATGTCTGCGTATGCATATATATGTATATGTCTGCGTATGCATATATATGTATATGTCTGCGTATGCATATATATGTATATGTCTGCGTATGCATATATATGTATATGTCTGCGTATGCATATATATGTATATGTCTGCGTATGCATATATATGTATATGTCTGCGTATGCATATATATGTATATGTCTGCGTATGCATATATATGTATATGTCTGCGTATGCATATATATGTATATGTCTGCGTATGCATATATATGTATATGTCTGCGTATGCATATATATGTATATGTCTGCGTATGCATATATATGTATATGTCTGCGTATGCATATATATGTATATGTCTGCGTATGCATATATATGTATATGTCTGCGTATGCATATATATGTATATGTCTGCGTATGCATATATATGTATATGTCTGCGTATGCATATATATGTATATGTCTGCGTATGCATATATATGTATATGTCTGCGTATGCATATATATGTATATGTCTGCGTATGCATATATATGTATATGTCTGCGTATGCATATATATGTATATGTCTGCGTATGCATATATATGTATATGTCTGCGTATGCATATATATGTATATGTCTGCGTATGCATATATATGTATATGTCTGCGTATGCATATATATGTATATGTCTGCGTATGCATATATATGTATATGTCTGCGTATGCATATATATGTATATGTCTGCGTATGCATATATATGTATATGTCTGCGTATGCATATATATGTATATGTCTGCGTATGCATATATATGTATATGTCTGCGTATGCATATATATGTATATGTCTGCGTATGCATATATATGTATATGTCTGCGTATGCATATATATGTATATGTCTGCGTATGCATATATATGTATATGTCTGCGTATGCATATATATGTATATGTCTGCGTATGCATATATATGTATATGTCTGCGTATGCATATATATGTATATGTCTGCGTATGCATATATATGTATATGTCTGCGTATGCATATATATGTATATTATATATATATATATATATAAATATATATATATATATATATAATGGTAATATAATCGAGCGAAATGTTCCAGTTCTCATCGCTGTCATCTTCGGCATATGTTCGCAGCAAAGTCGACCAAGATTGGTGTTGAGCAAACTAGGTTTTAGTAGCCAGACCTTCGTATAAACTTGCCCACCCGTGCCTTCCCGTTCGTAGGTCAGGGTCACGGGGTCATCTGTGTGGAGGACGAGGTCACTACCCAGTCCGAGTGCAACCTTGTTGGTATTTGTGAGGAGTTTACGTCCTGCACTGACTACCCCAACCAGGACTGGATTCGCCGAGGATGGATTTTAAGAATTATGTTTAATTATCAGCTGCAATTAAATATCTGATTCTGAAATTCTATTACCGTGATTGTTAGTGAGCCTGGTTATGAAATGCTATTACCGTGAGTGTTTATGAGCCTGGTTATGAAATTGTATTACCGTGGGTGTTTGTGAGCCTGCATTCGATTATAGGACAAATGACTTTGGACAAGAACCCAGTTCGTTGCATCACGGCAACGGACCGGACGGGAGGTGTGGATAACCTAACTCATTATAAACGGGTTTTTGGTGGTCGTATTTCATGGACTGAGTCAGCAAGACAATGGCTAACTCCACCTGGTTCCCTGTTCACGGTAGCCTCGTTTCCACCCACCAGTCGCTTGCCTTCACATCTTGTTTGGATCAGATGCTCGACCGTCGGCTGGATAAGTAACCCGACGGCCGGCTGCATGTTGATCCACAAACATAGGAATGATAAGAGACTTCTATTTCACCAGAGGTCATTATTTCTGGTATGAATTACTGTCATGTATTCAGCTATTTTAACAACCCATGGATTAGGTGAGGTGAGAAGTGATTACTGTCAATAGAAGTGATTAGAAGTTATCGTGGACAAACATTTTGTGATGAACAGTTTCGCTTTTGACCTCTTCCCTCCAAAAGCCCATAAAAATCCCATACACTGCCGGAGCGCTAACGAGGCACCTGTCATCCAAGCAGTTCCTACAGAAGGACTGCAACACAATACGGTCATCAGGAGACATGACGCGTCAGCACTTCCTGCGCCGAAAAAAAAAAAAAAAATAGATGGGCAAAAAGGTGACATGAAAGGCGCGAACCAAGCTGCTTCGACCAGAGGAGAAAGGTAGTGTTTAGGTCACTGGTCGCACTCTCGCTTAATTTTTTTTCCCCTTTTCTCCTTTTTGTATTGTCAAGTTTGATATTCTCACCTTTGCGCTCATCTATCCTCCCCCTCACTTACACACACACACTCAAACACACATTAATTCGATGATATTCTAAGGTCTGATCGCAATTCTCTCTCTCTCTCTCTCTCTCTCTCTCTCTCTCTCTCTCTCTCTCTCTCTCTCTCTCTCTCTCTCTCTCTCTCTCTCTCATATTATGAATGCTCAATCGTAAACGCTATCATTTATGTACACCAGACACACATCATTATACACACCTTTCAATCATCAATCACCACTATAGACCATTACATTTTTTTTTTTTTTCATGAGAAATGACCACACACTAGGCAAGTTAAGGCGTCGGCAGACCTTTCTAAACTTGTAACATATGATCATTTTTTTCTCTCTCTCTTAGTTTGAAATATTGACCCTCGAGCCAGCTCGTTCTACTCTTGCCTCACGTCGACCTACAGGGCCTCGGCAGCCAGCCTCGCCTGCCTGCCTCCGCTCACGGAGCTGCCACTTGAGATGACAACCGCTTCTCCTGTAGTCTTAAAATACCAGTTGACTCGTTGGTATTCGTAATTAGACTAATAGGTTGCTAGAATATATATATATATATATATATATATATATATATATATATATATATATATATATATATATATAAATCCTTTTTGTTTGTTTGTTTGTTTTTCCAGCTGCAGCGTGTGTTTCTGATTAGGTCTCATCCAACTGGTTTGGCGCTGCCAAAGATTCTTAGGGTTGTTAGTTATGATTTATGACTTTAAATGGCTTTCAAATGTTTTAAAGACTCTTGAGGTAGACCTATGTGTTATATAATCGATGGGTGCCAGCTTGAAACTCATTGGTGGGCGCCGTTGAAACATCCATTTCTTTCCATACGCCTCTACGTTAGCTTTGGAACTATGATGTTTACTTTATTCCCCGCACAAGTATGACCTGTCCCATTATAAAAGAGTTTTTTCCCCCAGATCCTTAAGAGATCACACATACTTTTGCTCTCTCTCTCTCTCTCTCTCTCTCTCTCTCTCTCTCTCTCTCTCTCTCTCTCTCTCTCTCTCTCTCTCTCTCTCTCTGTTTTCTTAAATGATTGACCTGGATGAAATTGGCGTTCGTTTGAGGCGAGGCTGTCTTGTAGTACAGGTCATTGCCATCTCAAGTACCGTACATGGCAGCCAACCTCGGCCATCCGTGATGGTTTGTCGGAGGCGGTCAGCGACAGACTCTGACTCAGGAGGCTTGGCCACATCATGTTATGTTGTTGACCTTGTGGTTATCGTGACGGGACCAGCTCGCAGAGCACCATCCCCCCTTCTTCCCCTCCCTCCTCCCTCCCCCCTTCTTGCGTTTGACCTCACTTGTTGTGGAGAACTTTAACCCCTTGAGCAAGACGGCTGGCTCTTGGCTGGCACCTGTGTGTGTGTGTGTGTGTGTGTGTACACGACATCAGGACCCATCGCCAATTACGACCACTCTGGTCGTTCATTACAGCGACGACGTGTTATTGGTTGTTGTGTTCCGGGTGGGCTAAAATCGCTGTGTTAACAGGGTCATTCAGCCTTGCTTCGTATGGGGGTATAGTCTGTAAGTAATAACTGATTAGATGATTTTGCGTATGATTTAAAGTAATTTGAGACACAGGTGTTAGCATGATAGACGAACTTTCGCGTATGCATTCCATGATTTGACTTGTTTCATTGGTGAAACGCGCTCCACATATTAATGTTTCTTCAGGTCAAAGTTTGGAGTAACTTGTGATTTTCGGAAAGTTAGGGATTTTTCTGTCATTTTAGCATCATAATATCAGTTCGCGCTCAGAAAATACTACTAATAACATGAGTATAATAGATTTATATGCAAACTCTTTTCTTTATCGAGGAATAGCCTCCATATTATGACTTTGTGTGGGTGTATGTGCATTGCACAATACAGATAGAGAATGGATGTGGGTGAATGCAGATTTTCGTGCTGTCTGTTCCTGGCGCTACCTCTTAACCGCAAGAAATGATGATTGAGTATTTAAAAGAAATAAGACCAATTGTCTTTAAAACAACATGCTGTCCTTAACTTGATCGCTAACAAGCATTTGATTTTATTATGATCGATAACTTTGTTAATGATCTGCTGATGTAAATCAGTCCACTTTGCGTGTAAGCGACCAAACAATATAACAAAACATCGTTCATATATACGGTACAGTATCATTCCCTCGAGTTTAGTACATTGTAACTTTCTAAACGTATCCATGAGTTTCTCTTCAGATATTACGAGACTGGATATAATTTCGAAACATTTGTGTTAAATGGAACATTGGTAATGTGATACCAATTGTTAAATTCGCTGCCTAGTCATCCATCCCCTTGAGTAATAGTTATGATTTCAGGTTTCGAATCTTGTTTCTGTTGCTTGACTCTACTAAAGTTGTCTTGTAGAGGATCAGTTTCTGCTTTGTTATGAAAGAGCACATCTATCTGTATGTCAATAATGGTACTTGTGCGTGTGTGTGTGTGTGTCGAAAAAGTTGACCTTTCACTTGATACGGTCAAAGGTCAGTGGTATCGAGGGAGTAGTGGTGAAGAAGAGGGGGTGTAATGAAGTATAATGGCTAGCCTTGAATCTGAGTTAGTGAAGGTAATAGTATTTATACGGGTGTAGTGGTGGTCTCAGAAGTGAAGATGAGGGTATAGTGGGGGGAAAAAAAGTATAGAGAACACAAACTGATGTAAGGTATGTTGAAAGCTATCTGCTGGCTGGCCTTCAACCAAAAGTAGTTAGATGAAGATCAGAGTAACGTTGAAGAAGAGAGGGTAGTGGTGAAGAGCATAGTGAAGATGAGGGCGTAGTAAGAAAGAGTGACTTAGATATGGTATTAAGGTTATTGTGAAGTTAAGGGTGTTGTAATAATATGAGTGAAGGTGAAGGGGAAGTGAAGAGAATGTGTAACAATAGTGATGATGAGGGTGGAGTGAAGGTGAGTGCGGGGTGAAGATAATGGTGTAGTAAAGATGTAGTAAAAATGAAGCTATGTGCAGATGTCCTCATTGGCCTGACCCTCAAAATGATCTTAGTTCAAGGTCGGCCGGAAAAAGCTAATAGAATTAATGTTTGGTGACGCCATGCAATTAAGGTGTCATTTACCAGTTGTCTTGTGGCACAACTTGGCCGGTGTGCATGGCGAGGGGCGTGCCAAGTGTGTGTAGCGAGGGGAAGGCCAGGTGTGTGTAGCGAGGGGCAGGCCAGATGTGTGTAGCGAGGGGCAGGCCAGTTGCGTGTAGCGAGGGGCAGGCCAGTTGTGTGTAGCGAGGGACAGGCCAGGTGTGTGTAGCGAGGGGCAGGCCAGTTGTGCGTAGCGAGGGGCAGGCCAGTTGTGTGTAGCGAGGGGAAGGCCAGGTGTGTGTAGCGAGGGGCAGGCCAGTTGTGTGTAGAGAGGGGCAAGCCAGTTGTGTGTAGCGAGGGGCAGGTCAGTTGCGTGTAGCGAGGGGCAGGCCTGGTGTGTGTAGCGAGGGGCAGGCCAGTTGTGTGTAGCGAGGGGCAGGCCAGGTGTGTGAAGGGAGGGGCAGGCCAGTTGTGGGTAGCAAGGGGCAGGCCAGTTGTGTGTAGCAAGGGGCAGGCCAGGTGTGTGTAGCGAGGGGCAGGCCAGGTATTCGACATTGCTCAGATGGTGTCATTAGAACGAACATCATCTATGCCTCTGACGCCACTTTAGAGAGAAAAAAAAAAATAGTCTCGAACAACTTACTCTCTGAATATATCCACTTCGTACACTCAGAAGCAACCGGGATGGAATCTTCAAGGACGGGATGATAAGAGCAAACATTAACACACTTATGATAGTGGCTCTAGGAAAAATAAACCCCCAGCAATGTCGCCACCACAGCAGGTCACAAAAGCAGCGCACAAGAAGTGCTGCGGGATCCTGGGGTGGCATTATGATATGAAAAGGTCTGATAATCATGGATCATATCAACAGGGGATCTGCGCTAGGAAAGGCGACCCAGACCAGTTTGTGAAGACTGTTGCATCTTTCAGAGAACCAGAAATGCACACCTGCTCGAGGCCATGATAATATCTGTCCGAACCCACTCACCAGAGGTTTCACGCTTGCAAATCACACCTACTGGTTACAGAAGATACAAAATGTAAGGATTACATAGGATACAAAATAAGGGTCTACGATTCGTCACTTATTAGAGATGCATGTACGTTGATTACGGCATAGACAGCACAAGCAGCCGAAGATTAAACCATTCGGTTCATACTAAAAGAGCAGCAGGCCATAAAGAAAATGGCAGAAACGTGACAGAAATGATGACATAAATTACAGACAAATTTCAGATTTCGACATCGTTCCTCAAAAGTAATCAGGGAAGCGACAGTTATCAATTGATGTACGTAGTGAAAACATGTTTAGCTCTGCTGACTAAATCTCCTTTCAAAACACAAAAGATGCACCACGAATACATACACACCCCCTTAGTGTGCCAGAGTATGTAGGTAATGCACCAAAAACACATTTCCAGAAAATCAGCCATATGCATCCTAGAACATGCACTAAACACTTGTACACGTGTACCAGCCTTGTTTTCCTCTTCTTCCTCTCATCGGATCCACTACTACTACTACTACTAGTAGTAGTAGTAGTAGTAGTAATGATAATGATAAACAAGAGCGCGGGGTGGGGGAGGCATTATGCGAACCGTGGAACCAACAGCGCGGGCGAGGGTGGCGGTATACGAACCCTGTAACCTTAACAGTTGGGTGACTGCATGTTTTTAAATCCAGGAGCAGCGAGAGTTTAATGAGACATTTTTTTTTCTTCTTGTTCTCTATGTTTAGCTAAAGTCATCGTACTCAATACAAGCTAAGTTACCATAACAGTCAAGATCGGGTCAGATGCCATTGGTGTTCATATCTCTGATCGTGGTTCACTACATTAATCCATTTCGAATTAAAATCAGTGATTATCATAGATTGTAAAAACACTTGCACCAGCATCGGTAATTATAATTTCAAATTAAATTCCTGGTACTGTATACAGCCTATTATTTTTACTGAAAAAAGATATATATTAAACGCCATTTCGTCGCAGCTCATCAAAGGACAGGAGTACATGGTTTAGTACGGGTGGTGAGGGTGTGGCGGGTACAAGTAGGGGTATTGGCCTTACTGACCTTCGTCCCGTCAGCAGCGCCACCAGCTGCAGTTGCAGGAGCCTGGCCGGCACGCCCTACGACCCCAGGCAAACTTTCATTTGCTCGATATTTCACAGTTTTATGGCATCTCTTGACGAGCGTGTGGGTCACTGGTCGAAGCGACGGTTCAAAGGACTCAAACCGCTTGATCAAGATGGTTGAAAAGTTTGATAACTCGTTTCGAATATATATATATATATATATATATATATATATATATATATATATATATATATATATATATATATATATATAATTGTTTCCTTTGGGGAAGACAGAGAAACTCTGGCCAGTGACGGTCACAATAGAGAAAGGTCAGTTGTTATTCTTGATTTTATAAATTCTTTTTTTTTTCTCTTATTAGATCGGCGAGTTTTTTTTTTTAATTATCTTGACCCAAAAGCATATGATACGCGAACAGTAGTGGAATTACTTTGTACTGATAAGATTGTAATTGATAATTTTTTTCAAAGTATGATATGTTGAAATTATATTATATAGCTATACATTTACAACTCCGGAAAGATTTTCGTCCATATATATATATATATATATATATATATATATATATATATATATATATATATATATATATATATATATATATATATATATCATAGAATCGCATAAAGCCACAGTCTCGTAAATTTTCAACGAATGATTCTGAAAATCTTGCACACAATTACCACAAAGTTTAGAAAGTATCAGATAAATGAGATTTGCATGTTAACAACAACAGTGGCTTCGTAGACGAAAAAAAGATATATATAAAAGTTCTAAGAAGCATATAAGGCATGGCGGCAATGTAACCTAGCTTATACAGAGGAAAGGGTAACTGGGTATCGGAAGAGATAGTTTGGATTGTGTCTTAGATTGTCTGTTCTCTTTGGATCCTGATGCGCGCTTGTTTAAATGGATGTTTCTGCTATATATATATATATATATATATATATATATATATATATATATATATATATATATATATATATATATATATATCCATTGGTGCTACTGGACTTTGCCTGCTTGAGGTTAGCTTCGTCAAAGAACTCCAAACCTCTTCAAAAGAGTCCATCCTGACCCTGGTACTGAGTGTAGCGCAAGTCTCAGGGTTAGGTGATAATGTAACCCTGCCTAAGGCAAGTACCTTTTCATCGACCAGTCCAAAAGGGAGGATGAACATCTAGGTTGGCTGTGGGCAGACTGCCGTGCGTAGGATTCGAACCCGGACGGCTCGTGGGTGACACATGGTCATGTTGTGAGGGGTGATTTAACTGTTTCGAGTTCTCGAATCGCATTATAAGTTAGTTTTATGTCTGTTACGCAGACAACATAATGGTTTAACAAGAACACTTCTGAATGGTTTATAAGTAGTCGTAAAACTTTTAGCTATGGAAAAATATATTGACCTGGTTTTACGAAGTTAATATACTGTATTCCCTCAACCAGGCTACCGTGTGGTGGACTAGGGTGACTCCTCTGCCTTGACCCTCGGTAGGAATCACCACCAGCTTAATACGACACACTGACAACCACACCCCAGCCCAGAAGCGAGAAGATTTGAAACAGACTTCGTGGACAAGACAGGAGGTAAGTCGTCATAAGTAGAGTATCCAATCCAGAACAGCTAATCAGGCTAAGGGGTTTAGAAGGGAGAGCCGTAGACGAAGATGGTGTTAAAAACATGCGAGGAATTGAATATATATCAAGATCAAAAGCATGTTCACAGTGAAGGACATTACAAGCGCCCTCAACACCACTGAGATGGGACGGGGGAATTAGTCTTGGAAACCACTGAAACTCGGTAGGAAAAAAAGGGCCGTCATCCATATAAGGCTCGGGGTTCCGAGGAAAACCTTCCGAAAGTGCTGAGCAAGTGAAGATATCGACCTTACAGCCGGTTTGAGATATTATCATGTCACTAGAGGAAGGTGTTATGCTCAGGGACTGGAAGGGAACATTTGTAGCTGGTCTTTGAGATGGTAGACTGGAATATTATTGACCACAATTACGGATCAATCTTCCCGACACTCGCGGGGGTATAAAACACTGAAATGGGGTTATCAGAAAGCAGATGGAGGAGAATATCTTTGCAAAGGAAGAACTAATTACTAGAGTGAGACAGAACGGGGTTGTAGGTAAGGGGAGGTCATTTGTAGCCCGTCTCTTCGATTTCAATGAGAGAGTGAGTTCAGACGAGAGGGATGGTGTCATGGATCGTGTGGTCTTGGACCTCTCACGAAGCTTTTGACATACTATCACATGCAGGACTAAAAGGGGCAGAACTTTTAGATGGAAGGGAACAAATGACGCATATTGAGTGGAGCCTTTTCGACGTGGGTTTGAGGTCGCCACAGATGTACCGCCACAGGGGCTAGGTCCTAGGACCGATGCACTTCTGTGAAAAATAACTTGCCAGAACGACTAGACTGAACCCGAATATGTTTCCAGATGATGCCAAGGTCACGAGTGAAGCAGAGAGGACTGCATCAACTTACAAAGGGACCTAGACATACCCCCAAAGTTAGTTTGATACATTGTGGATAAAATTCAATACAAAGAAATGCAAGATAATCAGGATAGGGCACAGTGTCCAGCAGGAAATGTGCTGAAGGGAATCTATGTGCAGGAAGGACTTAGAAAGTCGTCACTGTACGTAACCTGTCTTCAGAACCCCAAAATGGGAGAAGTGCAAGGGAGAAAAACCTGTCCTACGACCAGTATTAGAACCTCACTTCAGGAACTATTCATCGAACTCTTTGCTCTGTAAAGCAGTCCAGAATTAGACCACGCTTCTCTAGTTTGGTCAACGTACCTAAAGAAGCACACGGAACTTCCTTCCACAGTAGGCCCAGAGGAGGGCAACAAAGACTGTTACAGAATTAAGGGAGCCGAGGTACAGTGAGAGGTGAGGAGCCTTAACCTTGCTCACCACGGAAGAGAAGATAATAAGGGGTAACATGATTAGAAGCTTCATGCTTCCGAACCAGTTTGATAATGACAGTGAACAATTCGTCGAAAGATGAATTGGTGGAACTACCGGAGCGTGAAGGAGAAATCAAGATAAGTGTTAGAAAAGATGTAAGGAAGTACTTATATATATATATATATATATATATATATATATATATATATATATATATATATATATATATATATATATATATATAATTGATGACACTGTGAATGCAGACATTATAGACTCTTACAACTTCCACTTCAGAAGTTTCCTAGAGTAAAAGATGATGTATGTCATATTGATAGATAAGTCCAAGATGATACGACTGGAATGGCTTTTATGATCAAGAGACATGGGACTTGCCATAAGAAATGTAGTAGGATGATAATGAGGACCTAATATTTGAAAAAAAGATGAACTTTTGGTATTATATGTTGATAATAAACGATTAAAGGAGGGGAAAGTGGTCTATGAAGTACCAGAAAGGACAATCAGAAAGCAAATGAAGGACTTTCTGCAAAGGAAAAATTAAGTCCGAGACAACACGGTTTTATGGGAAGGATGTCATATGCAACGAACCTCTTACATTTGTATGAGAGTGTGAGCTCTATAGTAAACAATGGGGAATGCTTTTATGGATTGTTTGTGTCTATACTTTCAGAAAGCATTTGACACTGAGGCATGGATATGCTGATTAAGGAGTTGGATCACAAGTCAGTCATAAGGAGGAGAATTCTGTGATAAAAGATTATCTTAGTGACACACCTCAAGGCAGCCTTCTCGAAATGGGTGGAGGTCACAAGTGGAGTGCCACAGGGTTCAGTTCTGGGAACTTTACTCCTCTTGATCTATATGAATGACTTGCCAAAAGGACTGGACTCCTACCTGAATGCGTTTGCAGATGATGCAAAGATCACGAGAGAAGTAAAAAGCAAGGAAGATTATACCAACTTACATGGGGTCCTAGACAGACTTCAGAGTCTGTCTATGGTTGATGAATTTTAACCCGAGTGAATGTAA
Source organism: Panulirus ornatus (assembly GCF_036320965.1). Classification (NCBI taxonomy): domain Eukaryota; kingdom Metazoa; phylum Arthropoda; class Malacostraca; order Decapoda; family Palinuridae; genus Panulirus; species Panulirus ornatus. The sequence goes on from NC_092287.1 coordinate 6,390,464, forward strand.
AGTAATGGGGATGGGACACAGTGAAGGAAGACCTGAATACAGATATTATGCAGCTGGAATATAAGCTTCAGGAACCTGTGAGAGAGATTAAGGAGTCGATAACGTACCTAACCTATCCTCAGAATCCTACATTAAGAGAATAGTAAAGCTAAGAAACTGTCGTCTGGCAAATATTAGAATAGCGTTCAAGTATAAGGAAAAACGTAGCAAGATTTTCACATATTACATTAGGCCAGAAGTAGAATATTCTTTTCAAGTTTGCCCATCGCACGTAAAGAAGCACAAAGAACTAACAGAGAAGGTCCAGAGGAGGGCAACAAAGACGGTGCTAGAATTAAGAGAGGTAATATACAAGGAAAGACTACAAGCCTTAATTTTTTTTCTCCACCATGCAAGAAAGAAGATTTAGGGGTGACCTAATCACTACCTTTAAACTTCTGAACTAGACTGATGGTGTAGACAGTAAACAGTTCTTTGAATGAATTTGGAGCAGATCGGCCAGAGGACATTGCATGAAATTAAGCACTGAACACTAAAAACGTAAAAAAAAAAAAAAGAAAAAAAGAGAGAATATAAAAGTGGTGGGTGACTGGAATAAACTGAACGAGTACACAGAATATGCGGACGACATACAGAAATTGAAAAGGTTGTATGATACTGGAGATTGTACAAGAGATGGGGGCCCCACGAGTGTAAAATTCCCTCCCCGGACAGTACAGATACGTAGTTACAAATAGGTAATTACTACTACAGACAACTGCTACACCATGAACAATCACAGGACCACATGACAACACTATGAACAATCACAGGACCTCATAACAACACTACTAACAGTTATAGGAGCACATAACAACACTGTTGTCAACCACAACACCACAGTGAAAGAAAAAGAACACTGAAAACCTACAACACTACAGTAGTGACACCACTATCAACCACAACACCACAGTGAAAAAGAAGAACACTGAAAACCTACAACACTACAGTAACGACACCACTATCAACCACAACAGAACCTAGTGACAACACACAGCACACCACACACAATCACAACTCCGCACTCAACGATCTAGAACACCCAGTGATGACAATGAAGGAACAACGAGATGAGTACGTAATACGGTAGAAGATTCAACGTTTCAGTGATGGTATAGTACTGCTAGCGAGGAAATTAGTTCCAAAATGATTGCTTAGGGACAATCAAATGATAACTTAGGCTGCTATGAAATGTTTGCGTAGGCGACAATCCAATGATAGACTAGGATGCAATCAGGATAGGACGTAATACGGTAAAACATTCACGTCTCAGAGATGGTATAGTACCGATAGCATGGATGTGAGTTATGAAATGATACACTAGGCGGCAGATAGAGTAGGCGGGGGAATTGTTATGAAATGATAGCCTAGGAAGAATAGTACTGATAGCAGGGGAATTTATTTACAGAATGATAGCCTAGAGGAGTTTGGATCCTCATGGTGATACAAGTGTTTATAGTCTACAGGAAAATTTCCTATACCATAGGAGAGAACTAACCAGAGCTCGTACAGACAGACAGACGTACGAACAGTCCTTTACTTTATCATTGTAAATATCGTCCATGAACAAGTGCAGAACGAGGCAGCAGTCTGTGAAGTTGACAGTTGAGGAATAGGACTGTGGTTACATATAGCCTCACATACAAGGGGAACACTGAGAAAGAAGGAGGAATGATTCAGTCAAAGATGCCAGAAAGCAAAGGAGTTTTGAGATCTCTGACGAAGATATAGATGGCACTCCAGCCAGCCAGCAGCTGCAGAGTTTAAAAAAGAAAAGAACAAACATGGCAGGACAGAAAAGGAAAGAAAAAAAAAAGAAAAACTATGAAAATGTATTACGGACGCAGGAGAGAATCCAAAACTTGTCCATAGCTTCATCAGGAGTAAATTGTCAGTTAATGAGCAGCTAATCGGACTAAGGGATATAGAGGGAAGAGCTGTAGAGGATGATGGAATTGTATGACGAGGTTGAAAGTGTTTTCACAGTGGAAACAGAATCAGAAGGAAGTCGTAGAAAGCACTGAGATATGTAGAAAAGACATTAACAAAATACAAACGGGTCTTGACCATTACAAAGCGCATGGTCCTAATATATATATCACTCTATGTGCTGCAGATGCATTGAAAAGAAAACACTAGATAAGCTACCAGAAACACTGCTCAAGATGTCACTGGAGAAAAGTAAAGTGTCAAGGGAGTAAGAAAAGTGTAAGCGTCATACCTCTCGATGAGAAAGGGAGACTGCGACATGTTGCTGAACTACGAGCCAGTCTTCCTAGGGAGGTGGTCTATGAGGTACTGAAAATCATATTCAGAAAACCAGCGGAGAGGACATCCTGCTGGGTAGAAATCTACCAAATAGAGAAACAAAATGAAGTCATATATGACGAAACTCTTCGATTCCTGTGAGAGAGCGAGCTCTTTTTCAGACAAAGAAGTTCTGGTGGAGGATTGTGTTTGGACTGCCAGAAAGCATTTGACGCTAACGCATGGGAAGCTGATTAAGAAGATGGATCACCGAACAAGAATAGGTCGGAGACTCCTTGGATGGATGGAGGAGTACCTCAGTGGAAGGGAACAAAGGACGCATACCAGCAGCGTACCTCAAGGTTCTCCTCTGAGACCATCACTCTTCTTGATTTATGAGAATCACTTTTACCGCAAGTTATGGACTCCCACCTGAATATATTTGCAAATGACACAACGAGGGAACTGAAACGGGAAGATGATTGCATCATCTCACAATGGGACCTAGACAGACTTCAGACTCGGTCTGATGCATGGTTGATGAAGTTAAAGATGAATAAATGTAAAGTGATGAGGATGGGTCACAGCGAAAGAAGGCCTCGATATGAATATCATCATGCAGTGAATAATAAGCCACAGGAATATGTCCCTAACCTGTCGCCGTGAGAGTAGTCAAGCAGACCAACAGTCTGCTGGTGAATGTTAGATTTGCATTTGAGTTCACTGATAAAAAAAAAAGAAAATATTCAGCAAGATGTTCACATCCTACATACGACCAAAACTAATATGCTTCTCACTTATGGTCACCGCACCTACAAAAGCATAGAGAACTAATAGAGAAGGTCCAGAGGAGGACAGTAATGATGGTTCCTGAGTATATAGAAATGAGTTGAAGGGAAAAGCTAGAGGACTTAAAGTTTTCTCACCACGGAATAGAGAAGAGTGATGGGTGACCGGATCACAACCTACAGGTTTTTAAAAGCAGAGTGATGACACAGACAGTAAAAAGTCTTTTGAAAAATGTGGGGATAGAACAACCAGAGGACATAACATGAAACAAGAGAAAAGATGTGGATAAATACTATCATAATGTAAAAGTGGTGGATGAATGGAATGAACTGGATGAGTATTCACAAGTTTTAAAATATCTATATGAGAAAGTTCAAGACATAGGACCCCACTAAATATATATCCTGCCTGTACACTACAAAGAGGTAATTACAAATTAGGCAGTTATTGCTAACTACCATTTCACAGTCACATCACTACCACCAGCCACAACACCATACACAACCACAACACCACTGACAACCACCACACAAACACTGGACGCACGAGATGGGTAGCGCTTGCCTCCCCATCCCCAACACTCACTCACACACACACATACACACTCACACTCCCATATAAGTGATACTCACTCCCTTCATTGTCGAGAGGCACGAGCAATATGACGTTGCAACTGGTGGTCAGGTGTATATATATATAGCCTCAGCCGGTGGGGATCGACCTTTGGGACCCGCGTCCGACCTTACACTCGCGCCATGAACTAACACATATCTCGGGTCGTTTGCTTTCATGGATTCAGAGTGGTCTAAATGTGGACGACTTGCATCACTCGCGGTGATAACTGGGGTGGTGGCTTTTTAATCCGCGGATTAATATGTTGTCTATGACCTTTTGGGAATCAGTTATGTACATAGTTTAAAACGGAGGGATTTCTGACCTACTCTCGTCATTGTACGTGATCACCAATGACGTGCGAATTTTTATTTGATGGCCTTTAGGATTTGGTCTTTACGGAGATTATTATTATCATTATTATTATTATTATTATTATTATTATTATTATTATTATTATGCAGTCGTAGGTCCCCATTTATGGGGGGTCCTGAGGCTTTGAGCTATGGGATGGGGCTTTGATGAGTTTGTAATCCTTTTCGTCCTTTGGTACATCCTTGTCGACGGAGGCGTCTCGCTCTTCATACAAAGGAATACACACGGCGACAGACCGACCACTGGGGTCCTTTGCGGTGCTGTCTGTCGTCTTGGAAGAGGAGAGATGGATACAGATGAGTCACAAATAGATTCATATAAAATTTACACGTAGTTAAGGAGGCGCGAATCATGTCTGTCGTGGACTTGGGGCGAAGTGCTTATCAAGTCACTCCTTAATGGCTTCCAACCTACTTTAATTGGTCAATTAAATGTCTTCGAAGAAGAATGACTGAGCCTCACTCGGGGTAAAACGTTTTCCCCACGCGTTTGTATCCATTACTGGCACGGGAAGCCCTGATGCCTTGCCTTTTAAAATGGCTGGTTAGATCGAGGCAATCAAATCCGACGACAATTTGGAAGTCACCTGTGTTTAGTCACCTCTTAACCTTCTCTTTCCCAAGATGAACAAGTTTTAAAAAGTCATTCATTGGGGGGCTGTTATATTGGATTTGTTTCTCAGTCCGGGAATCATCTTGGTAGCTCGGCAATGACTGTATTCTTAAGTTATGTCTGTCTTCTTCATGAGTGCGGCGACCAAAATAATGTTTCTCCATTTTTGACTTCTGCTTCTGTGCCCGGCTTAACATAGCTTTAGGTCACCAGAGATGAGTACAGCCAAGTCTCTCGTTCCCCAGTAGCTCAGCATAGTGCACAGTGTAGCTTAACCCCGCTCGTTTTTACACGTAATGTGGTAAAATCTTTTGAACTTATTGATATGCACTTTTCATAGGCCACTTGTGAGCCCACTCCATTAGATGGTCTATGACAGTATGAAGCTTGGGGGGAAGGGGGGTCGCTCATTTTCTGTTGTAGATTACATTTTGAGATACAGTATCGTCAGCGAATATTGATGTCTTACGGCACATCCCATTATCATCAATGCCACTTGCATATATATATATATATATATATATATATATATATATATATATATATATATGAGAGAGAGAGAGAGAGAGAGAGAGAGAGAGAGAGAGAGAGAGAGAGAGAGAGAGAGAGAGAGAGAGAGAGAGAGAGAGCTATGATAATTATCGACATCAATTATCAACACCAAGGGAACTGTTTTTATTCTAACCAGTATTGCCTGTGTATACTAGTGACCCCTTGGTGTTGTCTGTGTATACTAGTGACCCCTTGGTGTTGTCTGTGTATACTAGTGACCCCTTGGTGTTGTCTGTGTATAATGGTGACCCCTAGGTGTTATCTGTGTATACTTGGTGACCCCTAGGTGTTATCTGTGTACACTGGTGACCCCTAGGTGTTGTCTGTGTATACTGGTGACCCTTTGGTGTTGTCTGTGTATACTGGTGACCCTTTGGTGTTGTCTGTGTATACTGGTGACCCATAGGTGTTATCTGTGTATACTGGTGACCCTTTGGTGTTATCTGTGTATACTGGTGAGACCTTGGTGTTATCTGTGTATACTGGTGAGACCTTAGTGTTATCTGTGTATACTGGTGACCCCTAGGTGTTATCTGTGTATACTTGGTGATCCCTTGGTGTTATCTGTATACTGGGAAGACCTTGGTGTTATCTGTGTATACTGGTGACCCTTAGGTGTTATCTGTGTATACTGGTGACCCCTAGGTGTTATCTGTGTATACCTGGTGACCCCTTGGTGTTATCTGTATACTGGGAAGACCTTGGTGTTATCTGTGTATACTGGTGACCCCTAGGTGTTATCTGTGTATACCTGGTGATCCCTTGGTGTTATCTGTGTATACTGGTGAGACCTTGGTGTTATCTGTGTATACTGGTGACCCCTAGGTGTTATCTGTGTATACCTGGTGATCCCTTGGTGTTATCTGTGTATACTGGTGACCCTTTGGTGTCGTCTGTGTATACTGGTGACTCCTAGGTGTTATCTGTGTATACCTGGTGACCCCTAGGTGTCATCTGTGTATACTGGTGACTCCTAGGTGTTATCTGTGTATACTGGTGACCCTTAGGTGTTCTTTGTGTATACTTGGTGATCCCTTGGTGTTATCTGTGTATACTGGTGACCCTTTGGTGTTATCTGTGTATACTGGTGACCCCTAGGTGTTATCTGTGTATACTGGTGACCCCTAGGTGTTATCTGTGTATACTGGTGACCCTTAGGTGTTCTTTGTGTATACTTGGTGATCCCTTGGTGTTATCTGTGTATACTGGTGACCCTTTGGTGTTGTCTGTGTATACTGGTGACCCCTAGGTGTTATCTGTGTATACTGGTGACCCCTAGGTGTTATCTGTGTATACTGGTGACCCTTAGGTGTTCTTTGTAAAGTATACTTGGTGATCCCTTGGTGTTATATGTGTATACTGGTGAGACCTTGGTGTTATCTGTGTATACTGGGAAGACCTTGGTGTTATCTCTGTATACTGGTAACCCCTTGGTGTTGTCTGTGTATACTAGTGACCCCTAGTTGTTATCTATGTATACTTGGTGACCCCTTAGTGTTATCTATGTATACTGGTGACCTCTTGGTGTTGTCTGTGTATACTGGTGACCCTTTGGTGTTATCTGTGTATACTGGTGACCCCTAGGTGTTATCTGTGTATACTGGTGACCCCTAGGTGTTACCGATGTATACTGGTGACCCCTAGGTGTTATCTGTATATATTGGTGATTCCTTCCTGTTACCTGTGTATAGTGGTGACCCCTAGGTGTATACAGGAAAGACCTTGGTGTTATCTGTGTATACTGGTGACTCCTTGGTGTTATCTGTGTATACTGGTGACCCCTTGGTGTTATCTTTGTATACTGGTGACCCTTCAGTGTTATCTCCGTGTGTTTGTGATCTGCACAGTTGATGTTGTCTGTGTATGCTGGTGACCTCTGTAAGTGGTGACCTGTTAGAACTAGTGTTATACGTGTAGGTTGTGACCCTTAAGTGGCAATGGCACCTGGTTAAGCTGGTGACCCCTTACACCTAATGACCTCTTGCCAGGCTTCTCTCACTCTTACTTTTGCTCTGTAGCCTCACTTATACTGTAGTCTCACTGATATTGTATCTTCACTTATACTGTAGCCTCACTTATACTGTAGCTCCACTTGTGCTATAGCCTG
>NC_092287.1:6405296-6535296 GCF_036320965.1 Panulirus ornatus
TACCTTAGTCCAGCGCCAACACACCTGTTGCATGGTTTGTGGACCTTAGTCCAGCGCCAACACACCTGTTGCATGGCTTGTGTACCTTAGTCCAGCACCAACACACCTGTTGCATGGCTTGTGTACCTTAGTCCAGCACCAACACACCTGTTGCATGGCTTGTGTACCTTAGTCCAGCACCAACACACCTGTTGCATGGTTTGTGGACCTTAGTCCAGCACCAGCACACCTGTTGCATGGCTTGTGTACCTTAGTCCAGCACCAACACACCTGTTGCATGGCTTGTGTACCTTAGTCCAGCACCAACACACCTGTTGCATGGTTTGTGGACCTTAGTCCAGCACCAACACACCTGTTGCATGGCTTGTGTACCTTAGTCCAGTGCCAACACACCTGTTGCATGGCTTGTGGACCTTAGTCCAGTGCCAACACACCTGTTGCATGGCTTGTGGACCTTAGTCCAGTGCCCACACACCTGTTGCATGGTTTGTGGACCTTAGTCCAGCACCAACACACCTGTTGCATGGCTTGTGTACCTTAGTCCAGTGCCAACACACCTGTTGCATGGCTTGTGGACCTTAGTCCAGCGCCAACACACCTGTTGCATGGCTTGTGGACCTGTTGTGTTCGAGGGCTGGGTTCAAGTTTGTCTTCAGTCAACTAGTTTCTCTTGCTTCACCTGTTTACTGCTCTTCTTACCTCACAAAATCTTTCAAATCGATTTCACAAAATCTCAAACTTTTTTTCCAATTCGATTTCGTTCTTTTTTTTCCTCTTATGATCATTTTTCCTGTCATCCGTACCTCTGATCCTTCAGCTGTGGTCCTGTGCATATCAATTTGCGCCACACGGAACGATCAACATCTCACGCAAAAGCTGTGAAGGATGAATCCCTCACGTTTCCCATTCTCACCGAAGTCGAGCGAGTGATCACCAGCCACCCCTACGTGTACCCCCCCAACACCGTCACGACCTTTCCCCACTAACACTCTGGATCTGTTTTTTCACGTCCACTCCCTCACGCTAGGGCTACACAATCTCGCCCTAGATTGGCATCATCTGACCTCACTCTTGTGAATGTTTTCTAACTAACCGCGCCTCTGCCTCCTGCCTCCTGCCTCCTCTCCTTTTGACTAACTTTCAGAAGTTCTTTCCTGTAGTTCCCTGGGCCGAGAAGAGGCCGTGATTTTCACTGTCTCTTCTCGGTCGATGCTTCCGTCTCTACTGAGAGGATGGCAGTCACTGTAGCGAGACTATTTGCACTACTGTGTGGTTCAGCCTTTGCGTGTTGAAGAGGACGTCTGGGAAAGGGGGTCAAGCATATCTGACCTAGTTAGACTCCCCTTCCTCAGACTATCCTTCACCTTGCCTCTCCTCCGGAGGTATCATACGTTAAGGGTATGCTATTTCTTTGTCTAAGAGCAATGTGACAACTTATCCTCTCCTTCCAGTATGTGATCTTGTGTAGTCTTTTGCCATGGATCATCTCTGATACCTTGTGTTCCCTTCTCCCCCCTCGCATGTTATGTTCCGACGTCTCTATAATTGTCTCTCCCAGCGACAAAAGCAGTTCTTTTGGGTGCCCTAACTTCACCTGGGTTGAGTCTATAACGTCCCCACGCCCTCTGACCCATTTCCTTCTCTTCCTATATGCCTTTATAATCTCTGTTTTCGTCCATCTCCAAAAGGTACTTCTGCACCTGGACACAGGCATGGCGTATGGGCCAGTCTGACATCTGAACTTGACGCATTTGCCTTACGCCGCAGTGTTGGTTCTCTTTCTCTCTTCTGTGGATATTACTCTGGTGTCTGTTGCCAAGGACTGGCTGCCCCTTGAAGTTAGCTAGATCGGGCAATGTTCAGTAAACCAGCTGTTTTACGTGATTACTATGGTCCTTGTGACGTTCTCTCTCTCTCTCTCTCTCTCTCTCTCTCTCTCTCTCTCTCTCTCTCTCTCTCTCTCTCTCTCTCTCTCTCTCTCTCTCTCTCTCTCTCTCTCTCTCTCTCTCTCTCACCTTTGAAACTCCAGTTTTTTTTTTCATATATCTCCGAGTAATTACGACCTACTCATTGAAGACAGAAAAAAAAGCAGGTTTTGCAGTCACGGCAAAACTCTCTGGTTATTTGTTTTTCATCTCGTTTTCTTTTTTTTTTAATCTCTTTTTGTACATTCAATTTAAGGCTTGACCTTGATGAGAATTTTCTTTTTCTTACGAATGCGCGGAACTCGCGACTTTAGAAAAGAGCAATATGACCCACGTAAAGAACAATATGACCCACGTAAAGAACAATATGACCCACGTAAAGAACAGTATGACCCACGTAAAGAACCATATGACCCACGTAAAGAGCAATATGACCCACGTAAAGAACAATATGACTCACGTAAAGAACAATATGACCCACGTAAAGAACAATATGACCCACGAAAAGAACAATATGACCCACGTAAAGAACAATATGACCCACGTAAAGAACAATATGACCCACGTAAAGAACCATATGACCCACGTAAAGAACCATATGACCCACGTAAAGAACCATATGACCCACGTAAAGAACCATATGACCCACGTAAAGAACAATATGACCCACGTAAAGAACAATATGACCCACTCAAGCTTGCGACCTTTTAACAGGCAATCTATTCTGTTGATCCTATACCGGGAGTGGTTGATGACCCTTCACTGATAGCCGATAATTAGATGAATGACCTTAACTGTGTCCCTCACCATGTTGGGTGCCGTGCGGCCAATCACAGGAGGCTATGGTTCTTGGTGCGGCCAATCACAGGAGGCTGTGGTTCTTGGTGCGGCCAATCACAGGAGGCTGTGGTTCTTGGTGCGGCCAATCACAGGAGGCTGTGGTTCTTGGTGCGGCCAATCACAAAGGCTATGGTTCTTGGGCACTTCTTGCTGTCCTCCGCCCACTGCTTGTCTCCTCTCCTTCGGGAACCGCCCCAGGAGTGAGGCAGACACTGAGCATCGTGTGTGTGCACACAGTGTCTCATGAAGGCTAAGGCGGCCAAGCAGGAGGAGGACAGACGTCGAACTTACGATTCGTCGGGGGAAACCTTCATTTGATCCGGTTCTAAGAGGTTGTCAAAAGGATGTTGTCACGGAGTAACAACCTCCCCCCTGACTCTCCTGACACCACTGCCAGCTACGACTTTCTCTTTCTTTTGGTTGTCATGGACGACGAGTATAAATACAGGCACAAGCCAGCCTTGAAAACTGCTCCTCGCAAACCAGTCCTTCTTGTCTCACCTCCGGTGCACAGGCTGGGCTATGAGCAAGCGCACATGAACCTCGCATCTGTGTTTGTCTTCCCCTCCATCTCGATCCTATGGTTCCCATCGGTGCTGACACTGTCGTGTGTTTTCCACCTCCTCCCTCCCCAAAAGAGAAAAGAAAAGCGTGAATAACTCGTTATCCAGCGGGGCCCCAACCCTCCTACCTTCGTGCCATGTTGATGTCAGGTCCCTTGAATATCAGCAACCGTTTTCTGTTCGTCGGGAAGTCCTCGATGATTCCGGGAAGTCGCTGGCTACTTCTGGGATCCGGTTATCGTCCGGAGGCACACCAGTGGGGGGTCAACCTCGCCACCTATGCGTCATACTCGGTCTCGGTCTCGTCATCGCCTCTATGTGTCATACTCGGTGTCGGTCTCGTCCTCGCCTCTATGTGTCATACTCGGTCTCGGTCTCGTCCTCGCCTCTATGTGTCATACCCGGTCTCGGTCTCGTCCTCGCCTCTATGTGTCATACTCGTTCTCGTCCTCAGATGGAGACTGAGGTCTCGCCCCCGTCCTCATAGCGAGAGCCACCTCTCGGCTGCAGGTCGTGGCGATTCTGCTCTCGTTCGACAGACGCTGGTACACACACACAACGTCGTTAATCATACGACTTTCTACCCATCCGTTATCTTGAATCTACTCCACATACATACACACACAGGGTGGCTGCAGTGCGTACAGACAGTCATACACCTTCTCTTCGGGATTGATTTCGCAAGCCAGGGATCGATCCCCAGTCCCCACCCTTGCAGACCAGTCAAGGACAGGGACGCTCTCTTTGAGCGGGAAAATGGGTTTGTCCTTGACCGCCCGTCCGTCTGCGGGTGCTTGCGTCCGTCTGTGGGTGCTTGCGTCCGTCTGCGGGTGCTCTGCGTCTGCTTGTCCCGCTCTCTTATCAGGACGATTTCTAGTGATTGGATAATCAGATGTGAATCAAACTAGTACCATCCATCCTGCAGACAAACTCACACTTAGTGTGATATTTGGAGCCACGGGAAGGTCTTGTATGCTGAGCAAACAATATCTAAAGACTGGTGATCGACATGTGAACCAGTCCTATGCCACGCGTACTGCCGAGGAGAGTTCTACGTGTGGGTAAAGTTTTGCCTGACGAAGGGGGTGAGTGGTGAGAGTGACGAAGTCATGTGTTACTCTGAAATGCGACTAACCACTTGTGTTCACCATACCTGTCGACTTAGTGGGGTGGATTTTGACCTGGCCTTTACTCGTTCGTGGGCGTCCGTAGACGAGAAATGATAATGTATGACGTTATTCGTAATTGAAGAACAGGAAGAAATGAGATACATAGTCTATATCAATATTTTTTTCCTTTTTTGCCCAAGAAATATACATTTTGCTCCCTAAGTTTTTTTTTCTTTCTTTTTTTCAATCGCTTTACATCTCAGTGGTAAAAGCCGTCCGATCTGTCCAGATCACTATCAGTCAGCCAACTTTACCTTCCTCTGTAATCATAGCCTGACACACAAAAAAAAAGAACGCCATCTGACTTAAGTTCTTGGAGGTCGAGGTCAAAGGTCAAGTCCACAAGGTGACCCTGAACGATACGAGTATAGAACTATAGCCCCGAGGGCCATAGCTAATTCACAAAAACACGTTTTCTCCTTTAGGTATAATCGAGTTGGGTCAGTAGGTCAAGGGTGGCGACAGGTCAGCGTGGGTCAGGCCCTGTTGGTTCTACAACAACCCCCTCCCCCCTCTTGCACCTGCCACACAGGCCTCCCTCCCTCCTCTCGCCCACCTCCTCACCACCTAGTGAGGCCAAGCCTCACCTGACCAATGCTACACCCAGGGGAGAAAGTCGACCCCTTGAACATAGCGCGACATGGTACAGTATTGACCAGCTCAACTGTAAGAGGCTTAATGTATAACTATATAACTGTATATATAACTATATATATATAACTATATATATATATATATATATATATATATATATATATATATATATATATATATATATATATATATATATATATATATATATATATACATACATATATATGTGTGTGTGTGTGTGTGTGTGTGTGTATGTGTGCAAAATGATATTTTTTTGTTTCCCGCGTGTTGATGTACCGCCCGGACCATGAAAAAAAAATGGCCTCATTTGCTCTCATCCGCTCTCTGGTTGTCACGTATAATGCACTGACATGTTCCCTGTTCAGGCCGTTGACAGAAAGTCGCCCCACGTATACCATTTCGTAGCATTAGATTCTATCCCCAAGCCCACCTCTAAACCTCCCATATATCCAGGCCCCGATAACTCGGTCAGTCCTTCCATCTCAGTCTCCCCTTCCCGCTTACTCCCTCTTCTGACTCATATCGTCTCAGTCACTCTCTCTCTTCTCATCCTCTCTTTATCTCTAAACCAATTCAGCACACTCGCTTCAGCTCCCTCACTCATACTTTCCTTACCACCACACCTCTCTTACCTAACCACTCCTCGCATGATCAACCCTCCTCACATCACATATTGTCCTCGAGCATTCCAAACCCAACAACACCGCCAAGCACATTCACATCCAACAGTCTCTCCTCTGCACGTATATCAATTAGCACATAATACAATAGTGGCCCGGACTACTAACCCCACTCATCCACTTCTCTAAAACCAATCACCAGTGCTTTTTCAGCACACCACTCGACAATCTGTTCATGTTTATATATGTTGGGCACCCAATTCCCTCACCAACCAGTTTATCCCAGAGGTGAAGGAGCCAAATGTTGTTCCAAGTGCTCTATATAAGGAGCCGCGGAGGAAAGGCGGTGTAGACTGGCTTTGCAAACCATCCACAGAAATGATGTGCGCACGAAGGCCTTGAAGGTACGAGGTCGCTCGACCTTTCCGGAAGAGGAAGGAAAGTGTTGGATGACGGGAAGGTCCTCAGTCTGGCTGGCGAGAGTCTACCCGGAAAATGCAATATATATATATATATATATATATATATATATATATATATATATATATATATATATATATATATATATATTAGACGTCTTATGAACTTGTAGTTTAAATGTCATCTACTTTTAAATTAAACCCTCTCTCCGTCCGACCGTTGGGCGTCCCCAGGACTACTTCTTAGACAAGCTTTTGGCGAGGCAGTTCTTGTGCCCTGGCCCAGGTCAAGGCCGGCATAAGGGTGAAGTCACCAAGCCTCCTTTGGGGAGGGCATAGGCCTTTAGGTTAGTCTGGGACTGAATCATCTAAGAGACGCCTCGTTCTGACAATTAGTCATATGTATGTATGTATATATATATATATATATATATATATATATATATATATATATATATATATATATATATATATATATATATACTGCAGAGCGGGTTCTGGTGGTCCAAACCTCACCTCCTACATCACCAGCTGTTATTATGGGTCAGACAGGCGCGCGCAATGTCTCTTTTATTACTAGTTTTTCCTGCGACAGCAAGCAAGAGAGCTTCGCTTTGTCATAGCAGCGTTTGAATGCATAAATCCCCGTATGAAGCGCAAAAATACGTACCCCATTATAACGTCAAGTCATTTGACTCGCAGAAAGAGAATGTAAGAAAAGAACTGGTACATCTCGGAGACTCACAATAAGCTGACGATGTGTCAACGTCACTGTGACAAATCTATGCTTCGAAAGGAATATAAAAAAAAGGGGGGAAAAAAAGATTCCAGTACGACATGAATCTCCTAATAGAAAATTTCTTCGTCAAGGATTTACCTATGGCATTGAGCTTTCTAGAGTACTTGAAATAGTACATTTCTTCTACCTCCATTATTTATGTGTCCTAGATTAATAAGACTCATCAACACGGAGCGGAAAATCATCCACCGCGCCATACTAAGATAGGCTTCTGATTATGCCAAGGTGATAGATATATAAATGACACAAATTTACTACGACGGTGAATTTCACAGAGAATAACAAATAGGATCTCATGGTAGCATTTAGCCCCCTCGTCAAATATCAGGGAATAAAAAAGCCAGTTGTGTGTGTGTGTGTGCGCATGTGTTAGAGGGAGCGTTGCACTGTGGTATTTGTGAGCGACCCAACAGCCACCGCCCGCACCTGACGGCATAAACACTGCGATGATCTTTTGTGTAAGTTCAAACGTTTTTAGAAATGACACAGCCCATCACACCGGCGGTAAATATTACTCACAGTAATGTCTTTTAATGATAATCCTGGTTTTGCAGCCATGGTACCCGGGACGAGCTTGCAATCATGCGATTGGAAAATAATTCTGGAGCAGGTAGGTAGGTGATCTATTTGTCACTACATCTCGGGCAGTTTTTGCGAGACCAGAGAGAAGCAGCGGCGAAAGGAGAGAAAGAGAGAGCGAGAGATACAGAGATGGGGTAAGGGGGTGGGAGGAGGTGGTGTGTTGGAAATAAAGTTCAGTGAGTGACTAGGTCGGTTTGGCAGTTAGTCTTGGGGGGAGTGTGACACACTTTCCTGTCTTGGTTAATGTTTACGTAGCAGTAGGAGGGTTATTGGGTAGCCCGACTCATCCCATATATCTCGGACTCGCAACGTAATGACTTACGTCACAGGGCTTCCTCTTGTGAACGGATGCTCACAAAGATGCTCTTATTCATCAAACTGTGTATGTGAGTTTGCTTAAGTCATAGCAGCCGTTTGTAATTACCGTAAGTGGGGTCCCTAGAACGCAAAGCGTTTCGGACATGGTTAGGATCATCTGGCTCGACTCCGCTGAAGTTCAGTCGCGTTCAAGATACATTTGTAGTACTGTTTAGTTGCTGCTAGTTGGGCACAGTTTGTGATAAAAAGGAATATTATTACACAGAGCTTTCTTAATCTTATGCTTTCTTTTGGGCTTAGATTACACTCCCATTCAAACACACACGAGATGGGCCCCTCTCCGTACAGTACAATTACATAATTACTCGAGTGCAAGACTCCCTCCCCGTACATTCTAATTGGATAATTACCAATCGGTAATTACACATACACAGTGGTAATATGTTTTACTCTGAACAGGCTGGATAGTTAATCAAACCCAAGCTTCCCTCGCACGTAGACTTCTGTTTTGTCCCTTGGAAGATCATAATCATTTCAGTGCGTCGTACCTTCATCACATTGCATCTGATGGCATAGAATTCTATCAATCGCACCATAAAGCTAGTCGTTACATCCCAAAATATGCCATATTTCTCATAATCTTAGCTTCTTCTGTGATCATAATCATGTACTCTACCAGTCCCCTTACCAAGTCATATATATATCCTTCAAAAACAGCAGTGGCCCCAAGATAGAACCTTTGGGAGCACCAGTGATTACTTTCACCTGGTATGGAACACTCCTATGTCATGTACTCTCTTACCTTCCGCGAGTGGTTGGTCTTCGGCCAGTGAGGGAGTTTATGCTCACTTACAACCATTGTTTTTAATTGTAGATATTCTTTTGGCTCATGCTACTAGCTCACTCGGCCATAGGAGTACAAGAGACTTGTAATGCATGATCCCTCAGGTCTCTTAATCCATGTTACATCTTGTTCAGTTAGTTTCCATCCTTGGAAATGATCAGTTTGCTTTTTTATCTCCCTCAGGAGTCTGCAAGACTATACGTGTTTTCCTAGCGTTTCCTCTACTACTTTGGTCACAGCCTGAGTCGCGACATATGTTGTATCCTGCGCCCTTCGCATTGATCCCTCAGAGTAGTTAAGCCTTATTTCAGCACGACGGAACGACCCTTGGACACGATGGAACAATCCTTGATTACGACGGTACGACCCTTGAGTACGACGGCCTGAGTCTCGTCATATCTCAGAAAACATTCTTACTTTTTTTTTTGTGTGTGTGTGTGTGTGTGTCACTGGACAAACACATTCACTTACTGTTTGTTTGTGGTTTCAGCACTGCCCTCAGAAGAACGACTGATTTTTCTCCTCGCCAATGAAGAACCGATTGTAAAAAGGGCCTCAAAGGCCAGACCTTCATAATCCAGGGTCATTCCGTCGTGCCGAAGGAGGTCAAGCAACAAGTGCCCTATCCAGTGTTTCTCTACACGTTTGGAGTACGTAGATCAAGATGTCATCAGGGCCATGCTCTTTGCACGGATCTAGGCCCTTCATCAGCGTATCTGTATCGCATTTGATGATCTTTGATCATTTCTGTTGATGTCTTCTCCTTGCTGTTGGGTGTTTCCATGATCATTTCTCTATGTCGGATGGTGTTTCCACTGATGTCTCCTCCATGTCATTAGATGTTTCCAATGATGTCCTCTCCATGTCATTAGATGTTTCCACTGATGTCCTCTCCATGTCATCAGGTGTTTCCACTGATGTCCTCTCCATGTCATTAGATGTTTCCACTGATGTCCTCTCCATGTCATTACGTGTTTCCACTGATGTCTCCTCCATTTCATTAGGTGTTTCCACTGATGTCCTCTCCATGTCAATAGGTGTTTCCACAGATGTTTCCTTCATGGTATTAGATGTTTCCATGATCTCTCTATGCCAGTATGTGTTTCCATGATCTCTCTATGCCAGTATGTGTTTCCATGATCTCTCTATGCCAGTATGTGTTTCCATGATGTCTCCTTCATGTTCTTAGGTGTTTCCGTGATCTGTCCTCCATGTCATCTAGTTAGCACGAGAGATATTGAATTGCCAAAGTAAATATTCCGCAACATCTAATTCCTCACGTAGGACTTCCCCTGTTATAATAACCGTCTCCTCTTGGTTCTCAGTCGAACCCGAGAGAGAGAGAGAGAGAGAGAGAGAGAGAGAGAGAGAGAGAGAGAGAGAGAGAGAGAGAGAGAGAGAAGCAACATGTGGAAAACGACGCGTCGTCAGACGAGACATCGCTCAGCTCAGCGAGTCAGCACCCTCACTCGCTTTGCTCAAGGACGAACTTGTAGGTGGAGTGGGACCAGTTTTGACTCGCACCCTCACTCACTTTGCTCAAGGACGAACTTGTAGGTGGAGTGGGACCAGTTTTTTCTTCTTTTTTTTTTGGGGGGGGGGGGGCAGGAAGTGGGAGCGGGATTGGTCTTGTGGGACAGAGGGAGGGAGTGGGGCTGATTTGGGTGGTAGGGTGGGAGAACGGGGCTGGTTGCTTGGGGGGACTTGGGAGATGGGGACCTTTTTTGGAGGGTGTTGGGTACTGGGACTAAGTTTAGAACCGTGCTGGGGACTGGGTCATACGGTCCTGGATGGAGAGGGGGGACTGGGTCATACGGTCCTGGATGGAGAGGGAGCTGGGTCATACGGTCCTGGATGGAGAGGGAGCTGGGTCATACGGTCCTGGATGGAGGGGGGGGGCTGGGTCATACGGTCCTGGATGGAGAGAGGGGACTGGGTCATACGGTCCTGGATGGAGAGGGGACTGGGTCATACGGTCCTGGATGGAGAGGGGGACTGGGTCATACGGTCCTGGATGGAGAGGGGGGACTGGGTCATACGGTCCTAGATGGAGAGGGGGGACTGGGTCACACGGTCCTGGATGGAGAGGGGGGACTGGGTCATACGGTCCTGGATGGAGAGGGGAGTGGGTCATACGGTTGTGGATGGAGAGGGGACTGGGTCATACGGTCCTGGATGGAGAGGGGGGACTGGGTCATACGGTCCTAGATGGAGAGGGGGGACTGGGTCACACGGTCCTGGATGGAGAGGGGGGACTGGGTCATACGGTTGTGGATGGAGAGGGGACTGGGTCATACGGTCCTGGATGGAGAGGGGACTGGGTCATACGGTCCTAGATGGAGAGGGGGGACTGGGTCACACGGTCCTGGATGGAGAGGGGGGACTGGGTCATACGGTCCTAGATGGAGAGAGAAGGGGGGATGTGTCAGTTAAACTAAACAGCATATTTGCCAACCTAATGTAATCAAACTAAACGCAGTATTTGCTAACCTACAGTGGCGTATCTAGGGTATGGCAGGTTCCCTGGGCGCCACTTGAAGGGGGCGCCACTCACCCGGTTTGTTTTTTGACATATGCTACCCGACTGACATTTTTAGCGGTTTGGTTTTGTGAGACAAAAAAAGAAACTCGTCTACTTTTCAACTATAGTAATACTTTGCTACGATCAGCTGCATTACCGCTTCTACGTTACAATTTTGATCAAATTAGTCTTTAAGTCTGTAAGGGTTTATATAGATTTAAGTTTGGCCTAACTCTTCAACAATTTATAATTACACTATATATATTTTTATATACATCCACTGTATGTACATTTTGATCAAACCAGGGGAGCAATATCAGTGCTTGCCATAGGCGCTGTTTCCCTTCGGCACGCCCCATTCATGACCTGAGTGTAAACTTCATGCATAATTTGTATCCCTGTATTTTTTTTTTTTTTTTTAATATAAAGTCACGTCAACCTCTTCTGTAAAGGATCAAAGCCTCGCTGGCCAGTCGTACTGGCCGAGTCAGCAGATGATGCATCAAGGGGGGAAGGTTCACTTCTGAGAACACTCCGCTGCCAACACTTCCACCACAAAATCAAGGGTAGAAATAGATAATGGCGGGTGATTATTTGCAATCTGGATCTTACAACGAAATATAGGATATATCTTTGGTTCAGTAATCCAGGTAGTTTGAGGATATCTTGACTGGCTGAAGGTTATAAATGGTAAATGGTGCAGCGATGGTGGCGTGTCGTTTGGCTGAGCAATCGCTGGGTCGGAGCTAGGCATCACAGTGCTTAGTGCTACAGTGTTTTGTGGAGTGTCATATACTGCGAACACTGACATTTAAAGAGAAATTGGTAGTGTCGTTTGTTCTTGGTTGTAGGCATCGGAAAAAAAAAATATGTCCAAGGCAAGAAATCCATGCGATACAGCGAAAAATTATACATTTCCTGAAGCGTATGGAGGTAAGAAGAGGAACATTCGGAGCTCGAAAGTCACCAAATGCCCTGACATTGATCGAGAGTTGGTCAAAAAGCTGGCAGATATAATCATCAGCCACCAGGGTGGTGGCGGGGTTGGCTGCGGACGCGGCCGACGACCAGGTAAGGACGCCGCACAAAGTCTCGTCATGACCAGACCTTCACGACCTGCGGTCTCCGCTCCCGCAGCAGCAGCAGCAGTCGAGTCCTCAACCTTATCCTCTCGCAAGATCTTGAGACAAAAGGACGTTGCAGGTGTTGCAAGACCACTACCATTGGTTGGGAAAACACCCCAACAACTTTCAAAGTCATTCCAATCCCGTAGCCTACCCGAGCCCCAGCCAGCACCCGTTCAGGCATTCAAGAAAACACCAACCCGTCACCTCACGCCCTCGGACACAGCGGTGCAGAGGGGCAGCGAGGACGATAGCAAGGGCGCGTTGCATGCCACATCTGCTGCTGCCTACAGCTCACGCCGCCGCTCACGCCGACGCTGTATCACGTCTGCTGCCTCTGACTACGACTTTACACCGTAAATACAAAGTCCTTAGCCACATACCTTCAGTAATGATGGAAAGAGAAGCCGCTAAGGACTTTCATTCCTTGTCGATTGTATAATGTCTTAATTTGGTGTGCTCTTGGCATTTTCCAAATGTGTAAATGTAAGAAGGTTGAAACTGTCGGCATTTTTCAGATTTGTACATGCAGAGAGGAGTTTTAAGACTTTCTTTTTCATCATTATTACACTTTTGAATATTCCATAGATGCTCATTAATGTTCAAAAAGTTTTAAAAAGTTTTATACACACTAGAAACAACATCATCCACAATACTGTGAGATGCTTACAGGTCAGCATTATATAGTATCTGTTGGTTTTGCATATGAAGGCATACTTTAACGTATTCCATTATACCATCGTCACACTTCAACAGACTCATTCATCTTTGATTTCTGACGTCCCTTCACACACTTGTCTACTTTTCAGTTATTCCCTCGTTTTGGATTCTTATTGAAGTCAAGGAGCGGTTCTTAATGTGGTCATAAAACTCCCAAATTGATGTGCTTATCGTCTTCACTTATCCTTTCTTCTGAAGCAGCTAGATTAAGAGCTTCTTCCGCAGTTCTGGAGTTATATATCTGTGGAGCTGAAAATATATAAGGTATATAATGGTAGTCCTCGAAGTGAGTAGCTTTCTGGTGGCGATGAAAGTAGTTCTGTTCGTGATATTTGTAGCCTAATTATGATTTTATACTGCAAGATATTGTTGGTCCATTTGACGATGGGGGAGAGTTCAGCGGTGATGTTGCTAGCTTATCCATGGTAGGGATGTAGAGTTAGTTGTTATTCCAAGGCATTATCGGCTATTTGGATGGAATATTTTTGGTGCGATGTATTTTTTTGTAGTTCAGAAGAGAATATTGAGATCTAAGGGCGATATTCATAGTCCAGGAGAGACTATAGGTAATCTAAGGGCGATATTCACGAGAAGGGAATTTTTATTAGTACAGTAAGTAGTCCATTAGAAAATATTGGTAGTTTATGAAAAGAAGCTGAGCCCATTTTGAACTTAACTGTTGAGAAGGATCGTTTTGGTGAAGGCTGAAGTGAAGAGATGACATATGAAATTATCACAAGGACCTCACCTCGCTATTGTATATATATATATATATATATATATATATATATATATATATATATATATATATATATATATATATATATATATATAACACATGTTAGACTTTCAAAAAAGTTCAGCTTATGATTTGCAGTTGAATATTCAGTTCCTTCTAGTATGTCAACTTTGGGCGATGTATCTGTTTGAAAACTATTCAGATTTATTCGCATTGAATTCACACATAATTAGTTCTATCTTAGTGATAGTATAAGGTTCATAAATGCAATTCACTAAGCAAGGCATAGCATATTCTCCGACGTAAAAGAGGCCTGTGCCAATAATGGCACACCTGACTTTTGATATAATGGCATCCCGAGAACACACACCCAACCTATGCCAGTAATAACACGGAGAATATACACTTGATTTGTGTCAGTAATGGCACATGCACACCCAACTTGTGCCATTAATGGTTGGAAATTTGGATTATAAACTTAATAATATGTGCGGGATGCAAGAATCTTTGGCAGATAAGAATCATAGTGCATTGGCAGGCTTGCTTATATCCAGATCATGTAATATTTATTTTGGAATCAATTCTGTTTTATGATCTTTGCAATTTCCTTAACTTTCAAAATTTGTTCCAAAATATATCATTAGTTTATTCAAGATAGATAAAGGGAAATAATGGATTATTTTTTAAAATAAAGAATGTAGTTTCAACCATACATAACTAGTAAATAGTGACAGCATCGCTTCCCTTACCAAACAACGCTTAACATCAAACGTTTGACACTTTTAGGAAGTTAAAGAGATATCTTCGCTGTAATTGTCCAAAATGAGTAAGGCTCATCCCCCAGAGTTGAAGAAGTAAGTTACCGAAAATTCATATAACTAAGGACGTCAGAGATGTTAGAGACGTATATTTCTGGAGAGGAAATGGCTAAGGCAAGATCAGGAGAGCCATGTGACCCTGCAAATGTTTCTTTAAATGTTATTTCTTCTGTACTTCTCATGGTTTGAGGGTTACTCCACTCCAGCTTGTTTAGTCTCTGTTAATCACTTAAGTGTATAAGTTAGGCCGGTAGTTGTACTGTACGTGGTTAACGTGGAAATAGTGTTAATGTGAATTTACGAGCTGAAAAATTGGGAACTTTATACCATGAAGCCTTAATTTCGTTAATTTTGGTACATGATTTGATTGCTTAAGTCAGAAAATGCCGAAATTGTTGTGCAGGTAGCCCTTCAGGTGATAAAGTCGTTTATTGCAGGGACATGGACTTATTTGATTGCATGTACAGAGGCTTACAGCATCGTTGTCTCGTTTGTAAAGTGATTTCAGTGGGTGGTTTCCATTATTTCTTCAAGAAATCCAATTTTTTTTTATACATAAGTAGTGGAATGAAAGGTTAGGTAAAATAGGAGGTGAAATACTGAAAATTGATAACTAAGGTGAACTGTATGAGAGGTACATTGCCAGTGTAAAACTTTGGGCACTGTCTAGATTACGAGGCCATAGTTTGGTTTATTTTGGAGAGCTGTGATTGATTTTGTCTCCAAGTGCCCAGTGCAGTGCATATATCCATTATATAGGAAGATGATTCAATTTCGATGTGGAGACATGCTCTGCGTGGTGTTGATTGCAGGGAAATTACAACCGTCAGTAAGGTAAAATTCATGATATTCTACCCTGTGATCTTAATTGAACTATATTTGTACATTTACATATGATCCAATCAAAGTTCTACAGAGTGCGAGCAGATGCTAGGTCATTTTTCAGATGTTTTTGCATTGCTTGCAAAATGATGACATTATGTCATCACTTTCTGTGTGCTTTCTAGTTGAGAGATTAAGATGAAAGTGTTACCAATGCATTACACACACTCAGCTGTTGTTATAGTGTTTTTACCCCACAAGTTCCATCTGATTTAACGGCCGTCTCTCTTTATATCTCAGGCTTAACATTTCAAGACTGGTAACTCATGTGACAAGTTCTTGTGTGTTTTAGCAATGATTATTTCTCATAGGAGCTGAAGACAGCTGAGATTGCATGGAAATCTTTAATGAGAACAAATTAGTACATGATGCAAAGGCAATGACAGGTAAGGTGTTGGTGAAAACAGTGAAAGGAATTTTGAATAAACCAAACTACACAGGCTTAAAAGATTTGTTGATACAGTGAACTCACTGACTATCGATAACCAGGAAGACTGTCTTTGATTACTGATTTCTTTATTGAAAAGACTGGATGCATTGGGGTTTTCAAGTGTCAATGATGAAATTGATGACGGCAAGCAGGTATGAATATGTATGTGTATATATTATATGTGTGCTTATGTATTATACTTATTTGGTCTCCCGCGTTAGCGAGTTAGTGCAAGGAAACAGACGAAAGAATGGCCCAACCCACCCTCATACACATGTATATACATAAATGCATACACCCACATATACATACATATACATACACAGACATATACACATATTCATACTTGTTACCTTCATCTATTCCCGTCGCCACCCTGCCACACATGAAACGACCCCCCCCCCCCCAAGTTTGCACGCGAGGTAGTGCTAGGAAAAGACAACAAAGGCCACATTTGTTCATGCTCAGTCTTTATCTGTAGTGTAATGCATCAAAACCACAGCTCCCTTTCCATATCCAGGCCCCATGGTGAGAGAGTATCATTAAATTTTAGGGAGACTAAAAAGATGTTCTGGAAAGAGGTAAATAAAGTGCGTAAGACAAGGGAGCAAATGGGAACTTCAGTGAAGGGGGCTAATGGGGAGGTGATAACAAGTAGTGGTGATATGAGAAGGAGATGGAGTGAGTATTTTGAAGGTTTGTTGAATGTGTTTGATGATAGAGTGGCAGATATAGGGTGTTTAGGTCGAGGTGGTGTGCAAAGTGAGAGGGTTAGGGAAAATGAATTGGCAAACAGAGAAGAGGTAGTAAAAGCTTTGCGGAAGATGAAAGCCGGCAAGGCAGTAGGTTTGGATGGTATTGCAGTGGAATTTATTAAGAAAGGGGTGACTGTATTGTTGACTGGTTGGTAAGGTTATTTAATGTATGTATGATTCATGGTGAGGTGCCTGAGGTTTGGCGGAATGCTTGCATAGTGCCATTGTACAAAGGCAAAGGGGATAAAAGTGAGTGCTCAAATTACAGAGTTATATATATATATATGTATATATATATATATTGGAAAGGATCGCAATTTTGCGCGTGATCAAGCATATATATTCCTATGAGTCCACGGGACTCATAGGAATATATACATATATATAGGAAGAGAGGAAAGTGATTGGTTCTCAGTGAATGTAGGTTTGCGGCAGGGGTGTGTGATGTCTCCATGGTTGTTTAATTTGTTTATGGATGGGGTTGTTAGGGAGGTAAATGCAAGAGTTTTGGAAAGAGGGGCAAGTATGAAGTCTGTTGGGGATGAGAGAGCTTGGGAAGTGAGTCAGTTGTTGTTCGCTGATGATACAGCGCTGGTGGCTGATTCATGTGAGAAACTGCAGAAGCTGGTGACTGAGTTTGGAAAAGTGTGTGGAAGAAGAAAGTTAAGGGTAAATGTGAATAAGAGCAAGGTTATAAGGTACAGTAGGGTTGAGGGTCAAGTCAATTGGGAGGTGAGTTTGAATGGAGAAAAACTGGAGGAAGTGAAGTGTTTTAGATATCTGGGAGTGGATCTGGCAGCGGATGGAACCATGGAAGCGGAAGTGGATCATAGGGTGGGGGAGGGGGGCGAAAATCCTGGGGGCCTTGAAGAATGTGTGGAAGTCGAGAACATTATCTCGGAAAGCAAAAATGGGTATGTTTGAAGGATTAGTGGTTCCAACAATGTTGTATGGTTGCGAGGCGTGGGCTATGGATAGAGTTGTGCGCAGGAGGATGGATGTGCTGGAAATGAGATGTTTGAGGACAATGTGTGGGTGAGGTGGTTTGATCGAGTGAGTAACGTAAGGGTAAGAGAGATGTGTGGAAATAAAAAGAGCGTGGTTGAGAGAGCAGAAGAGGGTGTTTTGAAGTGGTTTGGGCACATGGAGAGGATGAGTGAGGAAAGATTGACCAAGAGGATATATGTGTCGGAGGTGGAGGGAACAAGGAGAAGAGGGAGACCAAATTGGAGGTGGAAAGATGGAGTGAAAAAGATTTTGTGTGATCGGGGCCTGAACATGCAGGAGGGTGAAAGGAGGGCAAGGAATAGAGTGAATTGGAGCGATGTGGTATACCGGGGTTGACGTGCTGTCAGTGGATTGAATCAGGGCATGTGAGGCGTCTGGGGTAAACCATGGAAAGCTGTGTAGGTATGTATATTTGCGTGTGTGGACGTATGTATATACATGTGTATGGGGGGGGGTTGGGCCATTTCTTTCATCTGTTTCCTTGCGCTACCTCGCAAACGCGGGAGACAGCGACAAAGTATAATGAAATAAAAATAAATAAGTTTGTTGAGTATTCCTGGTAAATTATATGGGAGGGTATTGATTGAGAGGGTGAAGGCATGTACAGAGCATCAGATTGGGGAAGAGCAGTGTGGTTTCAGAAGTGGTAGAGGATGTGTGGATCAGGTGTTTGCTTTGAAGAATGTATGTGAGAAATACTTAGAAAAGCAAATGGATTTGTATGTAGCATTTATTGATCTGGAGAAGGCATATGATAGAGTTGATAGAGATACTCTGTGGAAGGTACTAAGAATATATGGTGTGGGAGGCAAGTTGTTGGAAGCAGTGAAAAGTTTTTATCGAGGATGTAAGGCATGTGTACGTGTAGGAAGAGAGGAAAGTGATTGGTTCTCAGTGAATGTAGGTTTGCGGCAGGGGTGTGTGATGTCTCCATGGTTGTTTAATTTGTTTATGGATGGGGTTGTTATGGAGGCGAATGCAAGAGTTTTGGAAAGAGGGGCAAGTATGCAGTCTGTTGGGGATGAGAGAGCTTGGGAAGTGAGTCAGTTGTTGTTCGCTGATGATATAGCGCTGGTGGCTGATTCATGTGAGAAACTGCAGAAGCTGGTGACTGAGTTTGGTAAAGTGTGTGAAAGAAGAAAGTTAAGGGTAAATGTGAATAAGAGCAAGGTTATTAGGTACAGTAGGATTGAGGGTCAAGTCAATTGGGAGGTAAGTTTGAATGGAGAAAAACTGGAGGAAGTGAAGTGTTTTAGATATCTGGGAGTGGATTTGGCAGCGGATGGAACCATGGAAGTGGAAGTGAATCATAGGGTGGGGGAGGGGGCGAAAGTTCTGGGAGCCTTGAAGAATGTGTGGAAGTCGAGAACATTATCTCGGAAAGCAAAAATGGGTATGTTCGAAGGAATAGTGGTTCCAACAATGTTGTATGGTTGCGAGGCGTGGGCTATGGATAGAGTTGTGCACAGGAGGGTTGATGTGCTGGAAATGAGATGTTTGAGGACAATATGTGGTGAGGTGGTTTGATGGAGTAAGTAACGTAAGGGTAAGAGAGATGTGTGGAAATAAAAAGAGCGTGGTTGAGAGAGCAGAAGAGGGTGTTTTGAAATGGTTTAGGCACATGGAGAGAATGAGTGAGGAAAGATTGACCAGGAGGATAGAGGATATTTGTGTTGGAGGTGGAGGGAACGAGGAGAAGTGGGAGACCAATTTGGAGGTGGAAAGATGGAGTGAAAAAGATTGTGAGTGATTTGGGGCCTGAACATGCAGGAGGGTGAAAGGTGGGCAAGGAATAGAGTGAATTGGATCGATGTAGTATACCGGGGTCGACGTGCTGTCAATGGATTGAATCAGGGCATGTGAAGCGTCTGGTGTAAACCATGGAAAGTTGTGTGGGGCCTGGATGTGGAAAGGAAGCTTTGGTTTTGGTGCATTATTACATGACACCTAGAGACTGAGTGTGAACGAATGGGGCCTTTCTTGTCTTTTCCTAGCGCTACCTCGCAAACGCGGGAGACAGCGACAAAGCAAAATAATAAAAGATATATATATATATTATATATATATATATATATATATATATATATATATATATATATATATATATATATACATATATAATAATAAAGGCCACATCCACTCTCACTGATTCTGTAGCTGTCATGTACCTGGCCAGGCCCCACATACTTTTCCATGGTTTATCCTGGATGCTTAGATTATGAAATCTGTTTGTATTATTTATGTACACTTTAGTGCCTGGGCAGTACAAAAGTGATTTACTGTCCTACATAACATTTTGATAATTACTGATGACTAGAGTTGAAGTAATATGGGCAAAGGATGTGGAAACATTATTTTTGTTGCCAGTAAATGTTAATTCTCTCCCAGTTTACTGTGCCTGATATTTTGATTTGCATGTACAGATTGTGTACAGCACACTTGAAGTCAACTGCCAGAGGTGTTTACAGTATATGGCATATCTGCTGTCAGTGGGTCAATGTAGCTATTTAGCAAGTGATTGATTTTGAGGGTAATTAACCATCTTTGATTTCCATAGGTACATGGACAAGCGTGTAATGACAAAGCTTAATGGTGGACGTGTGGTTGAGGGCACCCTTAGGGGCTTTGATCCTTTCATGAATCTGGTGGTGGATGATGGTGTGGAAGTCCGCAAAACTGGTGATCGTGTCAGGATTGGTGTTGTCGTAAGTATTTTTAAGATGATTGTAAGAAAAGGTCTGTTGTATTGTGAGGCGACAGTAGAAATGGGCAATTTATAAGGAATAAATTTTTCATATTTAGATGTAGGGTAATACATAGAACTTGTTTCAAAAATGAGTAGAGTACAGTGAGTTTTTATTATTGGTTAAGCTGTACTTGTAAATTTCAATGAAATTTATTTTTTGTTGCTCATTAATTGTAACCTTCTCCTTGCATGATGTCAGATATAAAGAATGCATTGCTACAGTTGGAATAAAACATGCTGGTTTGAAAATATAGAAATCAAGTGATACTAAATGTAAATTCAAGGGATTTCAGGAGATTTTAGTGTTAGCCATTCTTATGGAGGGAGGAAAATGTTGAAAGAATGTGTAGAAAAACGTATGCGCACGAGGGAGGCATATATACTTATCTGTATTTTTTATTATACTAATTTGCCATCTCCTGAGATATATATATATATATATATATATATATATATATATATATATATATATATATATATATATATATATATATTATACTTAGTTGCTGTCTCCCGTGTTATCAAGGTAGTGCAAGGAGACATGATAGAATGGCTCAACCCACCCACATACACATTTATATACATAAATGCCCATATACGCACATATACATTCCTATACATTTCAACGTGCACATACATATGCATACACAGACATATACATATATACACATGTACGTATTCATACTTGCTGCCCTCGTCCATTCCTGTTGCCACCCTGCCACACATGAAATGGCACCCTATCCTCTCCCCTGCACGCATGAGGTAGTGCTAGGAAAAGATAACAAAGGCCACATTCATTCACACTCAGTCTTTAGCTGTCATGTGTAATGCACCGAAACCACAGCTACCTTTCCACATCCAGGCCTCACAAAACTTTCCATGGTTTACCTCAGACACTTCACATGCCCTGGTTCAATCCATTGACAGCATGTTGACCCCGGCATACCACATCATTCCAAGTCACTCTATGCCTTGCACGCCTCTCACCCTCCTGCATGTTCAGGCCCCGATCGCTCAAAATCTTTTTCACTCCATCCTTCCACCTCCAATTTGGTCTCCCACTTCTCGTTCCCTCCACCTGTGACACATATATCCTCTTTGTCAATCTTTTCTCACTCTTTCTCTCCATGTGACCAAACCATTTCAATACACCCTCTTCTGTTCTCTCAACCACACAATTTTTAT
Organism: Panulirus ornatus; assembly: GCF_036320965.1. Lineage (NCBI taxonomy): Eukaryota > Metazoa > Arthropoda > Malacostraca > Decapoda > Palinuridae > Panulirus > Panulirus ornatus. The sequence goes on from NC_092287.1 coordinate 6,426,919, forward strand.
TACCACACATCTCTCTTACCCTTTCATTACTTACTCGATCAAACCACCTCACACCACATATTGTCCTCAGACATCTCATTTCCAACACATCCACCCTCCTCTGCACAACCCTATCTATAGCACACCCCTTGCTACCATGTAAATTTGTGGGAACCACTATTCCCTCAAACATACCCATTTTTGCTCTCCGAGACATCGTTCTCACCTTCCACACATTCTTCAATGCTCCCAGAACCTTCGCCCCCTCCCCCACCCTATGACTCACTTCCACTTCCATGGTTCTATCCGCTGCTAAATCCATTCCCAGATATCTAAAACACTTCACCTCCTGCAGTTCTCCATTCAAACTTACCTCCCAAGTGACTTGTCTCTCACCCTACTGACCGTAATAACCTTGCTCTTATTCACATTTACTCTCATCTTTCTTTTTTCACACAATTTACCAAACTCAGTCACCAGCTTCTGCAGTTTCTCACCCGAATCAGCCACCAGCGCCCTATCATCATCAAACAACGACTTACTCACCTCCCAAGCCTTCTCATCCACAACAGAGTGCATACTTGCTCCTCTGTCCCAAACTCTTGCATTCACCTCTGTAACCACCCCATCCATAAACAAATGAAACAACCATGGAGACATCACACAACCCTGCCTCAGACCGACACTCACTGAGAACCAATCACTTTCCTCTGTTGCTACTTGTGCATATTCCTTACATCCTTGGTAAAACTTTTTGCTGCTTCTAGCAACTTACCTCCCACACCATATACTCTTAAAACCTTCCAGAAAGCATCTCTATCATGCCTGTCATATGCCTTCTCCAGATCCATAAATGCTACATACAAATCGGTCTGTTTTTCTAAGTATTTCTCACATGCATTCTTCAAAGGAAACACCTGATCCACACATCCTCTACCATTTCTGAAACCATGCTGCTCTTCTCTAATCTGATGCTCTGTACATGCTTTTTCCCTCTCAATCAATACCCTCCCATGTAATTTCTCTGGAATACTCAACAAACTTGTACCTCTGTAATTTGAACACTCACCTTTATCCCCTTTGCTTTTGTACAATCACTCTATGCATGCATTCCGCCAATCCTCAGGCACTCCACCATGATCCATACTTACATTGAATATCCTTGCCAACCAGTCAACAACACAGGCACCCCTTTTTTAATAAATTCCACTACAGTACCATCCAAACTCACTGTCTTGCCAGCTTTCATCTTCCACAAAGCTTTCACTGCCTCTTCTCTGTTTAATAAACAATTCTTCCTGACCCTCTCACTTCGCACACCACCCCAAACAAAACACCCTATATCTGCCACTCTGTCATCAAACACATTCGACAAACCCTCAACATACTCACTCCATCTTCTCACTTCATCACTACTTGTTTTTAACCCCCCCCCCCCCCCCCCCCCCCATCCCCATTTACCCCATTCACTGATGTTCTCATTTGTTCTCTTGTCTTATATATGATATTTACCTCCTTCCAAAAATCTGAGTATTCCTGGTAAATTATATGGGAGGGTATTGATTGAGAGGGTGAAGGCATGTACAGAGCATCAGATTGGGGAAGAGCAGTGTGGTTTCAGAAGTGGTAGAGGATGTGTGGATCAGGTGTTTGCTTTGAAGAATGTATGTGAGAAATACTTCGAAAAGCAAATGGATTTGTATGTAGCATTTATGGATCTGGAGAAGGCATATGATAGAGTTGATAGAGATGCTCTGTGGAAGGTATTAAGAATATATGGTGTGGGAGGCAAGTTGTTAGAAGCAGTGAAAAGTTTTTATCGAGGATATAAGGCATGTGTACGTGTAGGAAGAGAGGAAAGTGATTGGTTCTCAGTGAATGTAGGTTTGCAGCAGGGGTGTGTGATGTCTCCATGGTTGTTTAATTTGTTTATGGATGGGGTTGTTAGGGAGGTGAATGCAAGAGTTTTGGAAAGAGGGGCAAGTATGAAGTCTGTTGGGGATGAGAGAGCTTGGGAAGTGAGTCAGTTGTTGTTCGCTGATGATACAGCGCTGGTGGCTGATTCATGTGAGAAACTGCTGAAGCTGGTGACTGAGTTTGGTAAAGTGTGTGAAAGAAGAAAGTTAAGAGTAAATGTGAATAAGAGCAAGGTTATTAGGTACAGTAGGGTTGAGGGTCAAGTCAATTGGGAGGTGAGTTTGAATGGAGAAAAACTGGAGGAAGTGAAGTGTTTTAGATATCTGGGAGTGGATCTGGCAGCGGATGAAACCATGGAAGCGGAAGTGGATCATAGGGTGGGGAGGGGGCGAAAATTCTGGGAGCCTTGAAGAATGTGTGGAAGTCGAGAACATTATCTCGGAAAGCAAAAATGGGTATGTTTGAAGGAATAGTGGTTCCAACAATGTTGTATGGTCGCGAGGCGTGGGCTATGGATAGATTTGTGCGCAGGAGGATGGATGTGCTGGAAATGAGATGTTTGAGGACAATGTGTGGTGTGAGGTGGTTTGATCGAGTAAGTAACGTAAGGGTAAGAGAGATGTGTGGAAATAAAAAGAGCGTGGTTGAGAGAGCAGAAGAGGGTGTTTTGAAATGGTTTGGGCACATGGAGAGAATGAGTGAGGAAAGATTGACCAAGAGGATATATGTGTCAGAGGTGGAGGGAACGAGGAGAAGAGGGAGACCAAATTGGAGGTGGAAAGATGGAGTGAAAAAGATTTTGTGTGATCGGGGCCTGATCATGCAGGAGGGTGAAAGGAGGGCAAGGAATAGAGTGAATTGGAGCGATATGGTATACCGGGGTTGACGTGCTGTCAGTGGATTGAATCAAGGCATGTGAAGCGTCTGGGGTAAACCATGGAAAGCTGTGTAGGTATGTATATTTGCGTGTGTGGACGTATGTATATACATGTGTATGGGGGTGGGTTGGGCCATTTCTTTCATCTGTTTCCTTGCGCTACCTCGCAAACGTGGGAGACAGCGACAAAGCAAAAAAAAAAAAAAAAATTTAATGATTCTCTCTCACCCCAACTCTCATTTCCCCCCTTTTTCCCCTCTTTCACCTTTCTCTTGACCTCCTGCCTCTTTCTTTTATACATCTCCCAGTCATTTGCCCTACTTCTCTGCAAAAATTGTCCAAATGCCTCTTTATTCTCTTTGATTAGGATGGTAGACTTTGGATTCATGATGGCTAGAGAGAGAATGTGTGCAAATGAAGCCATTTTTCATTCAGTCATGGTGCTATCTTTGAAAGGCAGTTTGATGTATTATGTATTGTACGTGTTTTTATGATACTGGCACGTAGTTGTATTATTTATATTTTTGTGCAGTAGGTATAGATCTCTCATGGTGTGGTGTTTGACATACTAGTAAGTTCCGAACCTTTTTTTTGGTTGGTGTATCCCTGTACCTTAGTATGAGGCTGAATTACCTCCTCTTAACATTTTGACTGTTTCGCTTTAGATTAGATTTATTTATTATTTTCTCGATTGATAAATCTTGCCACAATAATGTAACTTGTGGCATTGGCCGTATACCCTTGGCTTCTTGAAATGTATCATACATACCCCTATGGATCCCAGGCTGGGAATCACAGCTCTAGTGCACTTTTTTTGTGTGCATTGTATACTTTGGTGAGTGAATCTTGTGTGTAAGGATATTGTACATAAATACACTTAATTTTTTCACATATTTATTAATGTTTATATGTTAAAAAAGTAAGTGTATTTATGCACAATATCCTTACACTTAATTTTTTCACATATAGATATAAATGAATAAGCTTTAGAAAGAGTCTGTGGTACCCATATATCTGCATGTTGCATTCTACTTATTATGCTGTTATACTATCTAAAAGAAAAAAGGCATGTTTGAAGGAATAGTGGTTCCAACAATGTTATATGGTAGAGGCATGGGCTGTAGATAGGGTTGTGTGGAGGAGGGTGGATGTGCTGGAAATGAAATGTTTGAGGACAATATGTGGTGTGAGGTGGTTTGATCGAGTAAGTTATGAAAGGGCAAGAGAGATGTGTGGTAATAAAAAGATTGTGGTTGAGAGAGCAGAAGTGGGTGTGTTGAAATGGTTTGGAGACGGAGAGAATGAGTGAGGAAAGATTGACAAAGAGGATATATATGTTTCAGAGGTGGAGGGAACGAGGAGAAGTGGGAGACCAAATTGGAGGTGGAAGGATGGAGTGAAAAGAATTTTGAGCTATCAGGGCCTGAACATATAGGAGGGTGAGAGGCGTGCAAGGAATGGAGTGAATTGGAACGATGTTGTATACTGGGGTGGACATGCTGCCATTGGATTGAACCAGGGCATGTGAAGTGTCTGAAGTAAACCATAGAAAGGTCTGTGAGGCCTGGATGTGGAAAGTGAGCTTTGGTTTCGATGCATTATACATGACAGCTAGAGACTGAGTGTGAATGAATGTGGCATTTTTTGTCCTTTCATGGCTCTACCTCGCAGGAGGGGGTGGGATGCTATTTCATGTGGCAGGGTGGTGATGAGAATGGATGAAGGCAGCATGTATGAATATGCACATGTGTATATGTATATGTTGAAATGTATATGTGTGTGTATGGGTGTATATATACATGTATATTTGGGTGGGTTGGGCCATTCCCTGTCCGTTTTCTTGTGCTACCTCGCTGACACGGGAGACAGCGATTAAGTATAATAAATACTGTCCTAGGATTCATGAGGTTTCTTTTCTGCTCCAAACAGGTAATCCGTGGTAGCAGCATCATCATGCTGGAGTCACTGGATCGCATATCTTGAAAGTTTAAAGCCTTTACCTGTAGTGTTTCGGTTTTCGTTCTGAGGTTAAACATTTATCAAGTTTTTGAAGCATTTTGTTCAGTAACATAATGGAATTCCTTTGGCCTCATTATATTATAATGCTTTGGAAATAAAGTTCAGAAACATTAAAAGTATTTTTCTTGGCCTTAAGAGAGTTGAAATATATATGTAATATATCTGGAAATAGCTTCGTTTCACTCAGAGCCAAAACATCCAGGTTTCTTTCCTCAAATATACTACCTATCTTTCTCTTTTTCTCATCTTGGTTACATCCACACACATTTAGACACCCCGATCTGAGCCTTCGAGGAGGATGAGCACTCCCTGCGTGACTCCTTCTTCTGTTTCCTATTTTAGAAAGTTAGAATACAAGGAGGGGAGGGTTTCCAGCCCCATCGCTCCCGTCCCCTTTTGTTGCCTTCTACGACACGTGAGGAATGCATGGGAAGTATTCTTTCTCCCCTATCCTGAAGGGTAAAGGGGAAGAGTGGTTTGGGAATGTCTTGGGAGTAAAGTCAGGGGTTAGTGAGAGGACAAGAGCAAGGGAAGGAGTAGCACTACTCCTGAAACAGGAGTGGTGGGAGTATGTAATAGAGTGTAAGAAAGTAAGCTCTAGATTGATATGGGTAAAACTGAAAGTTGATGGAGAGAGATGGGTGGTTATTGGTACATATGCACCTGGGCATCAGAAGAAAGATCATCAGAGGCAAGTGTTTTGGAAGCACCTGAGTGAGTGTGTTAGTAGTTTTGATGCATGAGACCAGGTCATAGTGATGGGTGATTTGGATGCAAAGGTGAGCAATGTGGCAGTTGAGGGAATAATTGGTGTACATGGGGTGTTCAGCGTTGTAAATGGAAATGGTGAAGAGCTTGTAGATTTATGTGCTGAAATAGGACTGGTGTTTGGGAATACCTGGTTTAAAAATAGAGATATATATAAGTATATGTATGTAAGTAGGAGCGATGGCCAGAGAGCATTATTGGATTATGTGTTGATTGATAGGCACGCGAAAGAGAGACTTTTGGATGTTAATGTGCTGAGAGGTGCAACTGAAGGGATGTCTGATCATTATCTTGCGGAGTCGAAGGTGAAGATTTGTAGAGGTTTTCAAAAAAGAAGAGAGAATGTTGGGGTAAAGAGAGTGGTGTGAGTGAGTGAGCTTGGGAAGGAGACTTGTGTGAGGAAGTACCAGGAGGGACTGAGTACAGAATAGAAGAGGGTGAGAACAAAGGAGGTAAGGGGAGTGGGGCAGGAATGGGATGTATTTAGGGAAGCTGTGATGGCTTGCACAAAGGATGCTTGTGGCATGAGAAGCTTTGGAGGTGGGCAGATTAGAAAGGATAGTGAATGGTGGGATGAAGAGGTGAGATTATTAGTGAAAGAGAAGAGAGAGGCATTTGGACGACTCTTGCTTGAAAATAATGCAAATGAGTGGGAGATGTATAAAAGAAAGAGGCAGAAGGTCAAGAGAAAGGTGCAAGAGGTGAAAAAGAGGGCAAATGAGAGTTGGGGTGAGAGAGTATCATTAAATTTTAGGGAGAATAAAAAGATGTTTTGGAAGGAGGTAAATAAAGTGCGTAAGACAAGGGAACAAATGGGAACGTCAGTGAAGGGGGCTAATGGGGAGGTGATAACAAGTAGTGTGGTGTGAGAAGGAGATGGAGTGAGTATTTTGAAGGTTTGTTGAATGTGTTTGATGACAGAGTGGCAGATATAGTGTGTTTTGGTCGAGGTGGTGTGCAAAGTGAGAGGGTTAGGGAAAATGATTTGAAACAGAGAAGAGGTAGTAAAAGCTTTACAGAAGATGAAAGCCGGCAAGGCAGTGGGTTTGGATGAAATTGCAGTGGAATTTATTAAAAAAGGGGGTGACTCTATTGTTGACTGGTTGGTAAGGTTATTTAATGTATGTATGATTCTTGGTGAGGTGCCTGAGGATTGGCTGAATGCTTGCATAGTGCCATTGTACAAAGGCAAAGGGGATAAAAGTAAGTGCTCAAATTACAGAGGTATAAGTTTGTTGAGTATTCCTGGTAAATTATATGGGAGGGTATTGATTGAGAGGGTGAAGGCATGTACAGAGCATCAGATTGGGGAAGAGCAGTGTGGTTTCAGAAGTGGTAGAGGATGTGTGGATCAGGTATTTGCTTTGAAGAATGTATGTGAGAGATGCTTAGAAAAGCAAATGGATTTGTATGTAGCATTTATGGCTCTGGAGAAGGCATATGATGGAGGAGATGCTCTGTGGAAGGTGTTAAGAATATATGGTGTGGGAGGCAAGTTGTTGGAAGCAGTGAAAGGTTTTTATTGAGGATGTAAGGCTTGTGTACGTGTAGGAAGAGAGGAAAGTGATTGGTTCTCAGTGAATGTTGGTTTGTGGCAGGGGTGTGTGATGTCTCCATGGTTGTTTTAATTTGTTTATGGATGGGGTTGTTAGGGAGGTGAATGCAAGAGTTTTGGAAAGAGGGGCAAGTATGCAGTCTGTTGTGGATGAGAGAGCTTGGGAAGTGAGTCCGTTGTTGTTTGCTGATGATACAGCGCTGGTGGCTGATTCATGTGAGAAACTGCAGAAGCTGGTGACTGAGTTTGGTAAAGTGTGTGAAAGAAGAAAGCTGAGAGTAAATGTGAATAAGGGCAAGGTTATTAGGTACAGTAGGGTTGAGGGACAAGTCAATTGGGAGGTAAGTTTGAATGGAGAAAAACTGGAGGAAGTGAAGTGTTTTAGATATCTGGGAGTGGATTTGGCAGTGGATGGAAACATGGAAGCGGAAGTGAATCATAGGGTGGGGGAGGGGGCGAAAGTTCTGGGAGCGTTGAAGAATGTGTGGAAGTCGAGAACATTATATCGGAAAGCAAAAATGGGTATGTTTGAAGGATTAGTGGTTCCAACAATGTTATATGGTTGCGAGGCGTGGGCTATAGATAGAGTTGTGCGGAGGAGGGTGAATGTGCTAGAAATGAGATGTTTAAGGACAGTATGTGGTGTGAGGTGGTTTGATTGAGTAAGTAATAATAGGGTAAGAGAGATGTGTGGTAATAAAAAGAGTGTGGTTGAGAGAGCAGAAGAGGGTGTTTTGAAATGGTTTGGTCACATGGAGAGAATGAGTGAGGAAAGATTGACCAAGAGGATATATGTGTCAGAGGTGGAGGGAACGAGGAGAAGTGGGAGACCAAATTGGAGGTGGAAAGATGGAGTGAAAAATATTTTGAGTGATTGGGGCCTGAACATGCAGGAGGGTGAAAGGCATTCAAGGAGTAGAGTGAATTGGAACGATGTGGTATACTGGGGTCGATGTGCTGTCAGTGGATTGAACCAGCGTGTGTGAAGTGTCTAGGGTAAACCATGGAAAGTTCTGTGGGGGGCCTGGATGTGGAAAGGGAGCTGTGGTTTCAGTGCATTATACATGACAGCTAGAGACTGAGTGTGAACGAATGTGGCCTTTGTTGTCTTTTCCTTGCGCTACCTCGCGCACATGTGGGGGTAGGGGGTTGTTATTTCATGTGTGGCAGGGTGGCAATGGGAATGAATAAAGGTAGACAGTATGAATTATGTACATGCGTATATATGTATATGTCTCTGTGTGTAAATATATGTATACGTTGAGATGTATAGGTATGTATATTTGCGTGTATGGATGTGTATGTATATACATGTGTATGTGGGTGGGTTGAGCCATTCTTTCGTCTATTTCCTTGCACTACCTCGCTAATGCGGAGGACAGCGACAAAGCAAAATAATATAAAAAATCTGGAAATAATTTAGATGTCTACATTTTGGGTATCAAATGTCACTCAGTCATTGCAAATGTAATTTCAGCTTGCCACAAGATTTATCATGCCCAAGATGCAACTTCCGCACTAATAATACAACTCTTTTGAATTCCCGTATGCTCGCCCCACTAAGAGACACACTTAGCATCACACTTTACGAATTGTAGTCCCACCTGGTATATGTGACCAGCTTCCTGGGACTCCTGGGTCTGGGAGGTAAGATATATCTCTTTTTTTATTTTTCATAAATGCTTGCCATTTCCTGTGTGAAGGAGGTTTCATCAAGAACAGATGACAGCCTTTGAGGGAACATTGCACTCTTGGCTCCTTGCACTGTTCCTTCTTTTGGAAAGTAAAACAGGAAGGGAGGATTTTCAGTCACCAACTCTGGCTCTGCTTAGTTGCCTTGTATGATACACAGTAAATACTTGGACATTATTTTCTCATTCCCCAGGGATAAGGAATATACATACACATTGGGGTAGGAGAGAAAGAATTCTACCCCTGTATTCCCAACTGTGGTAGATTGTGTGTCTGAATGTGTGTGGATGTAACCAAGTTGAAAAGAAAGGAGAGATGGGTAGTATGTTTGAAGAAAGAAACCTGAGTGTTCTGGCTATGAGTGAAACAAAGTTCAAGGTAAAGGGGAAGAATGGTTTGGAATCAACGTGGGAGTAAAATCAGGGGTTGGTGAGAGGAAAAAGACCAAGGAAGAATTAGCATTACTCCTGAAGCAGTTGTAAGAGTGTGCGAAAGAGTGTCAGGAAGTAATTTCTAGATTGATTTGATTTGGATAAAATGGGTGATTATTGAAGATCATGAGAGTCTTGTGTTTTGGGAGGAGCTGAGTGAGTGTGTCAGCAGTTTTGGTGCACAAGACCAGAGCTGTGGTTTCGTTGCATTTAACTTGACAGCTAGAGACTGAGTGTGAGTGGATGTGGCCTTTCTTTGTCTGTTTCCTTGCACTACCTCACTTAAATAGATTGGTGATGCTGTTTGCTGTCGGGTAGGGTATTGCCAGGAATGGATGAAAGTGAGCAAGTATGAATATGAATGTACATGTGTATATATGTAGTAATAGGTAGAAGGAACGTTGGGCAAGAGCCTCTGCAGATGCTCAAATTGTCCCCCATCAGTGGCCTGTTAAGAATGAGGCATTTAAAAGCCAGGAAGCAGCACTGGAGTTCACTAGTTATGGAGACTAATGCTATGGCCACCCCTTTGAGGGAGTTCCGAAAGGGAACAGGCATCAGATATAGGTAGATATTGAAAGGGAAAGGTGTTAATGATGTATGTAGCAAAATTGGGAATAAGTCTGTTAAGTATGCTAGGAGAAGTGTATGCAAGAGTCTTGATTGATAGAGTGATGGAAGTGACTGAATTAAGAATAAGCGAGGTGCAAGGGGATTTTAGGAAAAGTAGGCGATGTGTGGACCTAATTTTTATAGAGCATGATTGGAAAAGTATCTAGTTAAGGTAAGAAGCTGTATGCAGCTTTTATGGATCTGGAGAATGTGTGGGACAAGAATGGTGTGAAATGCTTTGTGGGTGTTTTAAGGATATTTTGGATAGGGGAACAACTGGTGGATGATGTGTGAACCTTCTATAGAGGAGGAAATACATGTTTAAGAGTAGATGGAAAGTTGAGTAAAAGTTTCTGAGGTAAGGCTGTGTGATGTCACTATGGCTTTTTGAGTGAGACGATAGCAAAACTGGGGAAAAGGGGTGTTAAGATGGTGTGGTGATGAGGTATGGTGGCTAGTGTTAAGCCTGTTTTTGGATGATACTGTGTTGCTTGTTGAGAATGAAGAGGAATTGCAGAAAGTTATGTGTGTTTTATGATGTGTTCATGCAAGTATAAGTAATGTTGTTCACAAGGAAACAGAGTGAAAGTATAGATTTTGCAAAGCCCTGTAGAGTGAGAGAAGAAAATGTACCAAACTGTTATAGATACAGGAGCAGGAAGACTGGAAAGGGTGACAATTTTAATAGTTTAGCAAGTTTGGTGATATGGAAGGACAGATAAGGGAGAGCGCAATACATGGTAGAAGAGTCACTGGGGCCCCTAAACAGAATAAGGTGTAAGTATAGAAATGAAGAAAGGATTAAAGGACAGTATAGTCCTTCCAACTCAGACCCATGCAGCTGAAATATGAACATGGACGAGTCAGAGGTCAAGTATTTAGCCTGTGGAATTAAGCTATTTGAGAGGAGCATGTGGATGAAATAGTAATGGGTACTAAATAGAATAGTAGATGAAATAAAGGAAGTATTGGAGAGAGAGATTGGTATGGCAGGGAATAAATTGTAGAGTGAAACTTAATACTTTGAGGTAGTTTGGGTGGGTGTATAGAATGCAAATTGGGGTGTATAAGGACAGTGTATAATAGTGTGATTAAAGAGGTTGGTGTGAGAGGAAGACCACCTATGACATTGGAAAAGAGTGTGGAATAGTATTGGAAGGAGAGAAAAGGAGGAAAAATGCATAGAATGGTGTATGCAAGGGAGGCACTTAAGGACAGTGATAAAAGGACCCTCAAGCTATTGACACCCCCTTGATGGGAGTTCCTGGTGGGAATGGGGTCAAAGATTTAGAAAATTAGATAATTACATTAAAGACAACTAAATGTGTGTGGATGTAACCGAGATGAGAAAAAAGGAGAGATAGGTAGTATGTTTGAGGAAAGGAACCTGGATGTTTTGGCTCTGAGTGAAACAAAGCTCAAGGGTAAAGGGGAAGAGAGGTTTGGGAATGTCTTGGGAGTAAAGTCAGGGGTTAGTGAGAGGACAAGAGCAAGGGGAGTAGCACTAGTCCTGAAACAGGAGTGGTGGGAGTATGTGATAGGGTGTAAGAAAGTAAACTCTAGATTGATATGGGCAAAACTGAAAGTGGATAGAGAGAGATGGGTGATTATTGGTGCATATGCACCTGGGCATGAGAAGAAAGATCATGAGAGGCAAGTGTTTTGGAGCACCTGAGTGAGTGTGTTAGAAGTTTTGGTGCATGAGACCAGGTTATAGTGATGGATGATTTGGATGCAAAGGTGAGTAATGTGGCAGTTGAGGGAATAATTGGTGTACATGGGGTGTTCAGTGGTGTAAATGGAAATGGTGAAGAGCTTGTAGATTTATGTGCTGAAATAGGACTGGTGTTTGGGAATACCTGGTTTAAAAGGACAGATATACATAAGTATATGTATGTAAGTAGGAGAGATGGCCAGAGAGCTTTATTGGATTATGTGTTAATTGATAGGCATGCGAAAGAGAGACTTTTGGATGTTAATGTGCTGAGAGGTGCAACTGAAGGGATGTCTGATCATTATCTTCCGGAGTCGAAGGTGAAGATTTGTAGAGGTTTTCAAAAAAGAAGAGAGAATGCTGGGGTAAAGAGAGTGGTGTGAGTAAGTGAGCTTGGGAAGGAGACTTGTGTGAGGAAGTACCAGGAGGGACTGAGTACAGAATGGAAAAAGGTGAGAACAGAGGACGTAAGGGGAGTGGGGGAGGAATGGGATGTATTTAGGGAAGCTGTGATGGCTTGCGCAAAAGATGCTTGTGGCATGAGAAGCTTTGGAGGTGGGCAGATTAGAAAGGGTAGTGAGTGGTGGGATGAAGAAGTGAGATTATTAGTGAAAGAGAAGAGAGAGGCATTTGGACGAGTTTTGCAGGGAAATAATGCAAATGAGTGGGAGATGTATAAAAGAAAGAGGCAGGAGGTCAAGAGAAAGGTGCAAGAGGTGAAAAAGAGGGCAAATGAGAGTTGGGGTGAGAGAGTATCATTAAATTTTAGGGAGAATAAAAAGATGTTTTGGAAGGAGGTAAATAAAGTGCGTAAGACAAGGGAACAAATGGGAACTTCAGTGAAGGGGGCTAATGGGGAGGTGATACCAAGTAGTGGTGGTGTGAGAAGGAGATGGAGTGAGTATTTTGAAGGTTTGTTGAATGTGTCTGATGATAGAGTGGCAGATATAGGGTGTTTAGGTCGAGGTGGTGTGCAAAGTGAGAGGGTTAGGGAGAATGATTTGGTAAACAGAGAAGAGGTAGTAAAAGCTTTGCGGAAGATGAAAGCCGGCAAGGCAGCGGGTTTGGATGGTATTGCAGTGGAATTTATTAAAAAAGGGGGTGACTGTAATGTTGACTGGTTGGTAAGGGTATTTAATGTATGTATGACTCATGGTTGGGGATGAGAGAGCTTGGGAAGTGAGTCAGTTGTTGTTCGCTGATGATACAGCGCTGGTGGCTGATTCATGTGAGAAACTGCAGAAGCTGGTGACTGAGTTTGGTAAAGTGTGTGAAAGAAGAAAGTTAAGAGTAAATGTGAATAAGAGCAAGGTTATTAGGTACAGTAGGGTTAAGGGTTATTGGATTACGTGTTAATTGACAGGCGTGCGAAAGAGAGACTTTTGGATGTTAATGTGCTGAGAGGTGCAACTGGAGGGATGTCTGATCATTATCTTGTGGAGGCTAAGGTGAAGATTAGTATGGGTTTTCAGAAAAGAGGAGTGAATGTTGGGGTGAAGAAGGTGGTGAGAGTAAGTGAGCTTGGGAAGGAGACCTGTGTGGGGAAGTACCAGGAGAGACTGTGTACAGAATGGAAAAAGGTGAGAACAATGGAAGTAAGGGGAGTGGGGGAGGAATGGGATGTATTTAGGGAATCAGTGATGGATTGCGCAAAAGATGCTTGTGGCATGAGAAGAGTGGGCTGTTTAGAAAGGGTAGTGAGTGGTGGGATGAAGAAGTAAGAGTATTAGTGAAAGAGAAGAGAGAGGCATTTGGACGATTTTTGCAGGGAAAAAATGCAATTGAGTGGGAGAAGTATAAAAGAAAGAGACAGGAGGTCAAGAGAAAGGTGCAAGAGGTGAAAAAAAGGGCAAATGAGAGTTGGGGTGAGAGACTATCAGTAAATTTTAGGGAGAATAAAAAGATGTTCTGGAAGGAGGTAAATAGGGTGCGTAAGACAAGGGAGCAAATGGGAACTTCAGTGAAGGGCGTAAATGGGGAGGTGATAACAAGGAGTGGTGATGTGAGAAGGAGATGGAATGAGTATTTTGAAGGTTTGTTGAATGTGTCTGATGACAGAGTGGCAGATATAGGGTGTTTGGGTCGAGGTGGTGTGCAAAGTGAGAGGGTTAGGGAAAATGTTTTGGTAAACAGAGAAGAGGTAGTAAAAGCTTTGCGGAAGATGAAAGCCGGCAAGGCAGCAGGTTTGGATGGTATTGCAGTGGAATTTATTAAAAAAGGGGGTGACTGTATTGTTGACTGGTTGGTAAGGTTATTTAATGTATGTATGACTCATGGTGAGGTGCCTGAGGATTGGCGGAATGCGTGCATAGTGCCATTGTACAAAGGCAAAGGGGATAAGAGTGAGTGCTCAAATTACAGAGGTATAAGTTTGTTGAGTATTCCTGGTAAATTATATGGGAGGGTGTTGATTGAGAGGGTGAAGGCATGTACAGAGCATCAGATTGGGGAAGAGCAGTGCGGTTTCAGAAGTGGTAGAGGATGTGTGGATCAGGTGTTTGCTTTGAAGAATGTATGTGAGAAATACTTAGAAAAGCAAAGGGATTTGTATGTAGCATTTATGGATCTGGAGAAGGCATATGATAGAGTTGATAGAGATGCTCTGTGGAAGGTATTAAGAATATATGGTGTGGGAGGCAAGTTGTTAGAAGCAGTGAAAAGTTTTTATCGAGGATGTAAGGCATGTGTACGTGTAGGAAGAGAGGAAAGTGATTGGTTCTCAGTGAATGTAGGTTTGCGGCAGGGGTGTGTGATATCTCCATGGTTGTTTAATTTGTTTATGGATGGGGTTGTTAGGGAGGTAAATGCAAGAGTCCTGGAAAGAGGGGCAAGTATGAAGTCTGTTGGGGATGAGAGAGCTTGGGAAGTGAGTCAGTTGTTGTTCGCTGATGATACAGCGCTGGTGGCTGATTCATGTGAGAAACTGCAGAAGCTGGTGACTGAGTTTGGTAAAGTGTGTGGAAGAAGAAAGTTAAGAGTAAATGTGAATAAGAGCAAGGTTATTAGGTACAGTAGGGTTGAGGGTCAAGTCAATTGGGAGGTGAGTTTGAATGGAGAAAAACTGGAGGAAGTGAAGTGTTTTAGATATCTGGGAGTGGATCTGTCAGCGGATGGAACCATGGAAGCGGAAGTGGATCATAGGGTGGGGGAGGGGGCGAAAATTCTGGGAGCCTTGAAGAATGTGTGGAAGTCGAGAACATTATCTCGGAAAGCAAAAATGGGTATGTTTGAAGGAATAGTGGTTCCAACAATGTTGTATGGTTGCGAGGCGTGGGCTATGGATAGAGTTGTGCGCAGGAGGATGGATGTGCTGGAAATGAGATGTTTGAGGACAGTGTGTGGTGTGAGGTGGTTTGATCGAGTAAGTAACGTAAGGGTAAGAGAGATGTGTGGAAATAAAAAGAGCGTGGTTGAGAGAGCAGAAGAGGGTGTTTTGAAATGGTTTGGGCACATGGAGAGAATGAGTGAGGAAAGATTGACCAAGAGGATATATGTGTCGGAGGTGGAGGGAACGAGGAGAAGAGGGAGACCAAATTGGAGGTGGAAAGATGGAGTGAAAAAGATTTTGTGTGATCGGGGCCTGAACATGCAGGAGGGTGAAAGGAGGGCAAGGAATAGAGTGAATTGGAGTGATGTGGTATACCGGGGTTGACGTGCTGTCAGTGGATTGAATCAAGGCATGTGAAGCGTCTGGGGTAAACCATGGAAAGCTGTGTAGGTATGTATATTTGCGTGTGTGGACGTATGTATATACATGTGTATGGGGGTGGGTTGGGCCATTTCTTTCGTCTGTTTCCTTGCGCTACCTCGCAAACGCGGGAGACAGCAACAAAAAAAAAAAAAAAAAAATGACTCATGGTGAGGTGCCTGAGGATTGGCTGAATGCTTGTATAGTGCCATTGTACAAAGGCAAAGGGGATAAAAGTGAGTGCTCAAATTACAGAGGTATAAGTTTGTTGAGTATTCCTGGTAAATTATTTATTTATTTATATTTATTTTGTTTTGTTGCTGTCTCCAGCATTAGCAAGGTAGCGCAAGGAAACAGACGAAAGATTGGCCCAACCCACCCACATACACATGTATATACATACACGTCCACACACACAAATATACATACCTATACATCTCAATGTACACATATATATACACACACAGACATATACATATATACACATGTACATAATTCATAGTCTTTATTTTATTTATTCCCATCGCCACCTCGATAGGAATATGGGAGGGTATTGATTCAGAGGGTGAAGGCATGTACAGAGCATCAGATTGGGGAAGAGCACTGTGGTTTCAGAAGTGGTAGAGGATGTGTGGATCAGTGTTTGCTTTGAATAATGTATGTGAGAGATGCTTAGAAAAGCAGACGGATTTGTATGTAGCATTTATGGATCTGGAGAAGGCAAATGATGGAGTTGATAGAGATGCTCTGTGGAAGGTTTTAAGAATATATGGTGTGGGAGGCAAGTTGTTGGAAGCAGTGAAAGGTTTTTATCGAGGATGTAAGGCATGTGTACGTGTAGGGAGAGAGGAAAGTGATTGGTTCTCAGTGAATGTTGGTTTGCGGCAGGGGTGTGTGATGTCTCCATGGTTGTTTAATTTGTTTATGGATGGGGTTGTTAGGGAGGTGAATGCAAGAGTTTTGGAAAGAGGGGCAAGTATGCAGTCTGTTGGGGATGAGAGAGCTTGGGAAGTGAGTCAATTGTTGTTTGCTGATGATACAGCGCTGGTGGCTGATTCATGTTAGAAACTGCAGAAGCTGGTGACTGAGTTTGGTAAAGTGTGTGAAAGAAGAAAGCTGAGAGTAAATGTGAATAAGAGCAAGGTTATTAGGTACAGTAGGGTTGAGGGTCAAGTCAATTAGGAGGTGAGTTTGAATGGAGAAAAACTGGAGGAAGTGAAGTGTTTTAGATATCTGGGAGTGGATTTGGCAGCGGATGGAACCATGGAAGCGGAAGTGAATCATAGGGTGGGGGAGGGGGCGAAAGTTCTGGGAGCATTGAAGAATGTGTGGAAGTCGAGAACAGTATCTCGGAAAACAAAAATGGGTATGTTTGAAGGAATAGTGGTTCCAACAATGTTATATGCTTGCGAGGCGTGGGCTACAGATAGAGTTATGCGGAGGAGGGTGGATGTGCTGGAAATGAGATATTTGAGGACAATATGTGGTGTGAGGTGGTTTGATCGAGTAAGTAATAATAGGGTAAGAGAGATGTGTGGTAATAAAAAGAGTGTGGTTGAGAGAGCAGAAGAGGGTGTTTTGAAATGGTTTGATCACATGGAGAGAATGAATGAGGAAACCAAGAGGATATATGTGTCAGAGGTTGAGGGAACGAGGAGAAGTGGGAGACCAAATTGGAGGTAGAAAGATGGAGTGAAAAAGATTTTGAATGATTGGGGCCTGAATGTGCAGGAGGGTGTAAGGCATGCAAGGAATAGAGTGAATTGGAACGATTTGGTATACTGGGGTCAACGTGCTGTCAGTGGATTGAATCAAGGCATGTGAAGCGTCTGGGTAAACCATGGAAAGCTGTGTAGGTATGTATATTTGCGTGTGTGGACGTATGTATATACATGTGTATGGGGGTGGGTTGGGCCATTTCTTTCGTCTGTTTCCTTGCGCTACCTCGCAAACGCGGGAGACAGCAACAAAAAAAAAAAAAAAAAATGACTCATGGTGAGGTGCCTGAGGATTGGCTGAATGCTTGTATAGTGCCATTGTACAAAGGCAAAGGGGATAAAAGTGAGTGCTCAAATTACAGAGGTATAAGTTTGTTGAGTATTCCTGGTAAATTATTTATTTATTTATATTTATTTTGTTTTGTTGCTGTCTCCAGCATTAGCAAGGTAGCGCAAGGAAACAGACGAAAGATTGGCCCAACCCACCCACATACACATGTATATACATACACGTCCACACACACAAATATACATACCTATACATCTCAATGTACACATATATATACACACACAGACATATACATATATACACATGTACATAATTCATAGTCTTTATTTTATTTATTCCCATCGCCACCTCGATAGGAATATGGGAGGGTATTGATTCAGAGGGTGAAGGCATGTACAGAGCATCAGATTGGGGAAGAGCACTGTGGTTTCAGAAGTGGTAGAGGATGTGTGGATCAGTGTTTGCTTTGAATAATGTATGTGAGAGATGCTTAGAAAAGCAGACGGATTTGTATGTAGCATTTATGGATCTGGAGAAGGCAAATGATGGAGTTGATAGAGATGCTCTGTGGAAGGTTTTAAGAATATATGGTGTGGGAGGCAAGTTGTTGGAAGCAGTGAAAGGTTTTTATCGAGGATGTAAGGCATGTGTACGTGTAGGGAGAGAGGAAAGTGATTGGTTCTCAGTGAATGTTGGTTTGCGGCAGGGGTGTGTGATGTCTCCATGGTTGTTTAATTTGTTTATGGATGGGGTTGTTAGGGAGGTGAATGCAAGAGTTTTGGAAAGAGGGGCAAGTATGCAGTCTGTTGGGGATGAGAGAGCTTGGGAAGTGAGTCAATTGTTGTTTGCTGATGATACAGCGCTGGTGGCTGATTCATGTTAGAAACTGCAGAAGCTGGTGACTGAGTTTGGTAAAGTGTGTGAAAGAAGAAAGCTGAGAGTAAATGTGAATAAGAGCAAGGTTATTAGGTACAGTAGGGTTGAGGGTCAAGTCAATTAGGAGGTGAGTTTGAATGGAGAAAAACTGGAGGAAGTGAAGTGTTTTAGATATCTGGGAGTGGATTTGGCAGCGGATGGAACCATGGAAGCGTAAGTGAATCATAGGGTGGGGGAGGGGGCGAAAGTTCTGGGAGCATTGAAGAATGTGTGGAAGTTGAGAACAGTATCTCGGAAAACAAAAATGGGTATGTTTGAAGGAATAGTGGTTCCAACAATGTTATATGCTTGCGAGGCGTGGGCTACAGATAGAGTTATGCGGAGGAGGGTGGATGTGCTGGAAATGAGATATTTGAGGACAATATGTGGTGTGAGGTGGTTTGATCGAGTAAGTAATAATAGGGTAAGAGAGATGTGTGGTAATAAAAAGAGTGTGGTTGAGAGAGCAGAAGAGGGTGTTTTGAAATGGTTTGATCACATGGAGAGAATGAATGAGGAAACCAAGAGGATATATGTGTCAGAGGTTGAGGGAACGAGGAGAAGTGGGAGACCAAATTGGAGGTAGAAAGATGGAGTGAAAAAGATTTTGAATGATTGGGGCCTGAATGTGCAGGAGGGTGTAAGGCATGCAAGGAATAGAGTGAATTGGAACGATTTGGTATACTGGGGTCAACGTGCTGTCAGTGGATTGAACCAGGGCATGTGAAGTGTCTGGAGTAAACCATGGAAAGTTCTGTGGTGCCTGGATGTGGAAAGGGAGCTGTGGTTTCAGTGCATTATACATGACAGCTAGAGACTGAGTGTGAACGAATGTGGCCTTTGTTGTGTTTTCTTAGTGCTGCCTCACGCACATGTGGGGGTAGGGAGTTGTTATTTCATGTGTGGCATGGTGGTGATGGGAATGAATAAAGGCAGGCAGTATGAATTATGTACATGTGTATATATGTATATGTCTCTGTGTGTATATATATGTATACGTTGAGATGTATAGGTATGTATATTTTCGTGTGTGGACGTGTATGTATATAAATGTGTATGTGGGTGGGTTGATCCATTCTTTTGTCTGTTTCCTTGCACTACCTCGCTAATGTGGGAGACAGCGACAAAGCAAAATAATAATAAAAATCTGGAAATAATTTAGATGTCTACATTTTGGGTATCAAATGTCACTCAATTATTACAAATGTAATTTCAGCTTGCCACAAGATTTATCATGCCCAAGATGCAACTTCCATACTAATAATACTGAACTCTTTTGAATTCCCGTATGCTCACCCCACTAAGAGACACGCTTTGCATCACACTTTACGAATTGTAGTCCCACCTGGTATGTGTGACCAGCTTCCTGGGACTCCTGGGTCTGGGAGGTAAGATATATCTATTTTTTTATTTTTCATAAATGCTTGCCATTTCCTCTGTGAAGGAGGTTGCGTCAAGAACAGATGACAGTCTTTGAGGGAAAATTCCACTCTTGGCTCCTTGCACTGTTCCTTCTTTTGGAAAGTAAAACAGGAAGGGAGGATTTTCAGTCACCAACTCTGGCTCTGCTTAGTTGCCTTGTATGATACACAGTAAATACTTGGACATTATTTTCTCATTCCCCAGGGATAGGGAATATACATACACACTGGGGTAGGAGAGAAAGAATTCTACCCTTGTATTCCCAACTGTTGTAGAATGCAACTAAAGGGGGCAGAAGTGTGGCCCTGGAAACCCTCCCCTTGTATTTCAGTTTCTAAAAGGAAACAGAAGAATGAGTCAAGCGGGGAGTGCTCATTCTCCTCAAAGGCTCAGATTTGTGTGTCTGAATGTGTGTGGATGTAACCAAGTTGAGAAGAAAGGAGAGATGGGTAGTATGTTTGAAGAAAGAAACCTGAGTGTTCTGGCTATGAGTGAAACAAAGTTCAAGGTAAAGGGGAAGAATGGTTTGGAATCAATGTGGGAGTAAAGTCGGGGGTTGGTGAGAGGACAAAAACCAAGGAAGAATTAGCATTACTCCTGAAGCAGTTGTGGGAGTGTGCGAAAGAGTGTAAGGAAGTAATTTCTAGATTGATTTGGATAAAACTGAAAATGGATGGTGCTTTAAAGATGGGTGATTATTGAAGATCATGAGAGTCTTGTGTTTTGTGAGGAGCTGAGTGAGTGTGTCAGCAGTTTTGGTGCACAAGACCAGAGCTGTGGTTTCGTTGCATTTAACTTGACAGCTAGAGACTGAGTGTGAGTGGATGTGGCCTTTCTTTGTCTGTTTCCTTGCGCTACCTCACTTAGATAGATTGGTGATGCTGTTTGCTGTCGGGTAGGGTATTGCCAGGAATGGATGAAAGTGAGCAAGTACGAATATGTATGTACATGTGTATATATGTAGTAATAGTTAGAAGGAACGTTAGGCAGGAGCCTCTGCAGATGCTCAAATTGTCCCCCATCAGTGGCCTGTTAAGAGTGAGGCATTTAAAAGCCAGGAAGCAGCACTGGAGTTCACTAGTTATGGAGACTAATGCTGCGGCCACCCCTTTGAGGGAGTTCCAAAAGGGAACAGGCATCAGATATAGGTAGATATTGAAAGGGAAAGGTGTTAATGATGTATGTAGCAAAATTGGGAATAAGCCTGTTAAGTATGCTAGGAGAAGTGTATGCAAGAGTCTTGATTGATAGAGTGATGGAAGTGACTGAATTTAGAATAAGCGAGGTGCAAGGGGATTTTAGGAAAAGTAGAGGATGTGTGGACCTAATTTTTATAGAGCATGATTGGAAAAGTATCTAGTTAAGGTAAGAAGCTGTATGCAGCTTTTATGGATCTGGAGAATGTGTGTGACAAGAATGGTGTGAAATGCTTTATGGGTGTTTTAAGGATATATGGGGTAGGGGAACAACTGGTGGATGATGTGTGAACCTTCTATAGAGGAGCAAATACATGTTTAAGAATAGATGGAAAGTTGAGTAAAAGTTTCTGAGGTAAGGCTGTGTGATGTCACTATGGCTTTTTGAGTGAGATGATAGCAAAACTGGGGAAAAGGGGTGTTAAGATGGTGTGGTGATGAGGTATGGTGGCTAGTGTTAAGCCTGTTTTTTGGATGATACTGTGTTGCTTGTTGAGAATGAAGAGGAATTGCAGAAGGTTATAAGTGTGTTTTATGATGTGTTCATGCAAGTATAAGTAATGTTGTTCACAAGGAAACAGAGTGAAAGTATAGATTTTGCAAAGCCCTGTAGAGTGAGAGAAGAAAATGTACCAAACTGTTATAGATACAGGAGCAGGAAGACTGGAAAGGGTGACAATTTTAGTAGTTTAGCAGGTTTGGTGATATGGAAGGACAGATAAGGGAGAGCGCAATACAGGGTAGAAGAGTCACTGGGGCCCCTAAACAGAATAAGGTGTAAGTATAGAAATGAAGAAAGGATTAAAGGACAGCATAGTCCTTCCAACTCAGACCCATGCAGCTGAAATATGAACATGGACGAGTCAGAGGTCAAGTATTTAGCCTGTGGAAGTAAGTTAGTTGAGAGGAGCATGTAGATGAAATAGTAATGGATACTAAATAGAATAGTAGATGAAATAAAGTTAGTATTGGAGAGAGAGAGAGAGATTGGTATGGCAGGGAATGAATTGTAGAGTGAAACTTAATACTTTGAGGTAGTTTGGGTAGGTGTATAGAATGCAAATTGGGGTGTATAAGGACAGTGTATAATAGTGTGATTAAAGAGGTTGGTGTGAGAGGAACACCACCTATGACATTGAAAAAGAGTGTGGAATAGTATTGGAAGGAGAGAAAAGGGGGAAGAATGCATAGAATGGTGTATGCAAGGGAGGCACTTAAGGACAGTGATAAAGGGACCCTCTAGCTATTGACACCCCCTTGATGGGAGTTCCTGGTGGGAATGGGGTCACAGATTTAGAAAATTAGATAATTACATTAAAGACAACTAAATGTGTGTGGATGTAACCAAGATGAGAAAAAAGGAGAGATAGGTAGTATGTTTGAGGAAAGGAGCCTGGATGTTTTGGCTCTGAGTGAAACGAAGCTCAAGGGTAAAGGGGAAGAGTGGTTTGGGAATGTCTTGGGAGTAAAGTCAGGGGTTAGTGAGAGGACAAGAGCAAGGGAAGGAGTAGCACTACTCCTGAAACAGGAGTGGTGGGAGTACGTGATACAGTGTAAGAAAGTAAACTCTAGATTGATATGGGTAAAACAGAAAATGGATAGAGATGGGTGATTATTGGTGCATATGTACCTGGGCATGAGAAGAAAGATCATGAGAGGCAAGTGTTTTGGGAGCACCTTAGTGAGTGTGTTAGTAGTTTTGATGCATGAGGTTGGGTTATAGTGATGGGTAATTTGAATGTAAAGGTGAGTAATGTGGCAGTCGAGGGAATGATTGGTGTAAATGGGGTGTTCAGTGGTGTAAATGGAAATGGTGAATAGCTTGTAGATTTATGTGCTGAAAGAGGACTAGTGATTGGGAATACCTGGTTTAAAAAGAGAGAGATACATAAGTATACGTATGTAAGTGGGAGGGATGGCCAGAGAGTGTTATTGGATTACGTGTTAAGTGATAGGTGCGCGAAAGAGAGACTTTTGGATGTTAATGTGCTGAAAGGTACAACTGGAGGGATGTCTGATCATTATCTTGTGGAGGCGAAGGTGAAGATTTGTAGAGGTTTTCAGAAAAGAAGAGAGAATGTTGGGATGAAGAGAGTGGTGAGAGTAAGTGAGCTTGGAAAGGAGACTTGTGTAAGGAAGTACCAGGAGAGACTGAGTACAGAATGGAAAAAGGTGAGAACAAAGGATGTAAGGGGAGTGAGGGAGGAATGGGATGTATTTAGGGAAGCAGTGATGGCTTGCGCAAAGGATGCTTGTGGCATGAGAAGCAAGGTAGGTGGGCAGATTAGAAAGGGTAGTGAGTGGTGGGATGAAGAAGTAAGATTATTAGTGAAAGAGAAGAGAGAGCCATTTGGATGATTTTTGCAGGGAAATAATGCAAATAAGAGGGAGATGTATAAAAGAAAGAGGCAGGAGGTCAAGAGAAAGGTGCAAGAGGTGAAAAAAAGGGCAAATGAGAGGTGGGGTGAGAGAGTATCATTAAATTTTAGGGAGAATAAAAGGATGTTTTGGAAGGAGGAAAATGAAGTGCGTAAGACAAGGGAACAAATGAGAACTTCAGTGAAGGGGGCTAATGGGGAGGTTATAACAAGTAGTGGTGATGTGGGGAGATGAAGTGAGTATTTTGGAGGTTTGTTGAATGTTTTTGATGATAGAGTGGCAAATATAGGGTGTTTTGGTCGAGGTGGTGTGCATAGTGGGAGGGTTAGGGAAAATGATTTGGTAAACAGAGAAGAGGTAGTAAAAGCTTTGCGGAAGATGAAAGCCGGCAAGGCAGCGGGTTTGGGTGGATTGCAGTGGAATTTATTATAAAAGGGGGTGACTGTATTGTTGACTGGTTGGTAAGGTTATTTAATGTATGTATGAGTCATGGTGAGGTGCCTGAGGATTGGCGGAATGCTTGCATAGTGCCATTGTACAAAGGCAAAGGGGATAAAAGTGAGTGCTCAAATTACAGAGGTATAAGTTTGTTGAGTATTCCTGGTAAATTATATGGGAGGGTATTGATTGAGAGGGTGAAGGCATGTATAGAGCATCAGATTGGGGAAGAGCAGTGCTGGTTTCAGAAGTGGTAGAGGATGTGTGGATCAGGTGTTTGCTTTGAAGAATGTATGTGAGAAATACTTAGAAAAGCAAATGGATTTGTATGTAGCATTTATGGATCTGGAGAAGGCATATGATAGAGTTGATAGAGATGCTCTGTGGAAGGTATTAAGAATATATGGTGTGGGAGGAAAGTTGTTAGAAGCAGTGAAAGTTTTTATCGAGGATGTAAGGCATGTGTACGTGTAGGAAGAGAGGAAAGTGATTGGTTCTCAGTGAATGTAGGTTTGCGGCAGGGGTGTGTGATGTCTCCATGGTTGTTTAATTTGTTTATGGATGGGGTTGTTAGGGAGGTAAATGCAAGAGTCCTGGAAAGAGGGGCAAGTATGAAGTCTGTTGGGGATGAGAGAGCTTGGGAAGTGAGTCAGTTGTTGTTCGCTGATGATACAGCGCTGGTGGCTGATTCATGTGAGAAACTGCAGAAGCTGGTGACTGAGTTTGGTAAAGTGTGTGGAAGAAGAAAGTTAAGAGTAAATGTGAATAAGAGCAAGGTTATTAGGTACAGTAGGGGTGAGGGTCAAGTCAATTGGGAGGTGAGTTTGAATGGAGAAAAACTGGAGGAAGTGAAGTGTTTTAGATATCTGGGAGTGGATCTGTCAGCGGATGGAACCATGGAAGCGGAAGTGGATCATAGGGTGGGGGAGGGGGCGAAAATTTTGGGAGCCTTGAAAAATGTGTGGAAGTCGAGAACATTATCTCGGAAAGCAAAAATGGGTATGTTTGAAGGAATAGTGGTTCCAACAATGTTGTATGGTTGCGAGGCGTGGGCTATGGATAGAGATGTGCGCAGGAGGATGGATGTGCTGGAAATGAGATGTTTGAGGACAATGTGTGGTGTGAGGTGGTTTGATCAAGTGAGTAACGTAAGGGTAAGAGAGATGTGTGGAAATAAAAAGAGCGTGGTTGAGAGAGCAGAAGAGGGTGTTTTGAAATGGTTTGGGCACATGGAGAGAATGAGTGAGGAAAGATTGACCAAGAGGATATATGTGTCGGAGGTGGAGGGAACGAGGAGAAGAGGGAGACCAAATTGGAGGTGGAAAGATGGAGTGAAAAAGATTTTGTGTGATCGGGGCCTGAACATGCAGGAGGGTGAAAGGAGGGCAAGGAATAGAGTGAATTGGAGCGATGTGGTATACAGGGGTTGACGTGCTGTCAGTGGATTGAATCAAGGCATGTGAAGCGTATGAGTCATGGTGAGGTGCCTGAGGATTGGCGGAATGCTTGCATAGTGCCATTGTACAAAGGCAAAGGGGATAAAAGTGAGTGCTCAAATTACAGAGGTATAAGTTTGTTGAGTATTCCTGGTAAATTATATGGGAGGGTATTGATTGAGAGGGTGAAGGCATGTATAGAGCATCAGATTGGGGAAGAGCAGTGTGGTTTCAGAAGTGGTAGAGGATGTGTGGATCAGGTGTTTGCTTTGAAGAATGTATATGAGAGATGCTTAGAAAAGCAAATGGATTTGTATGTAGCATTTATGGATCTGGAGAAGGCATATGATGGAGTTGATAGAGATGCTCTGTGGAAGGTATTAAGAATATATGGTGTGGGAGGCAAGTTGTTGGAAGCAGTGAAAGGTTTTTATTGAGGATGTAAGGCATGTGTCGTGTAGGAAGAGAGGAAAGTGATTGATTGTCAGTGAATGTTGTTGTGCGGCAGGGGTGTGTGATGTCTCCATGGTTGTTTAATTTGTTTATGGATGGGGTTGTTAGGGAGGTGAATGCAAGAGTTTTGGAAAGAGGGGCAAGTATGCAGTCTGTTGTGGATGAGAGAGCTTGGGAAGTGAGTCAGTTGTTGTTCGCTGATGATACAGCACTGGTGGCTGATTCGTGTGAGAAACTGCAGAAGCTGATGACTGAGTTTGGTAAAGTGTGTAAAAGAAGAAAGCTGAAAGTAAATGTGAATGAGATCAAGGTTATCAAGTACAGTAGGGTTGAGGGACAAGTCAACTGGGAGGTAAGTTTGAATGGAGAAAAACTGGAGGAAGTGAAGTGTTTTAGATATCTGTGAGTGGATTTGGCAGCGAATGGAACCATGGAAGCGGAAGTGAATCATAGGGTGGTGGAGGAGGCGAAAGTTCTGGGAGCATTGAAGTGTGTGTGGAAGTTGAGAACATTATCTCGGAAAGCAAAAATGGGTATGTTTGAAGGAATAGTGGTTCCGACAATGTTATGTGGTTGCGAGGTGTGGGCTATGGATAGAGTTGTGGAGAGGAGAGTGGATGTGCTGGTAATGAGATTCTGAGGACAATATGTGGTGTGAGGTGGTTTGATTGAGTAAGTAATGATAGGGTAAGAGAGATGTTTGGTAATAAAAAGAGTGTGGTTGAGAGAGCAGAAGAGGGTGTTTTGAAATGGTTTGGTCACGTGGAGAGAATGAGTGAGGAAAGATTGACCAAGAGGATATATGTGTCAGAGTTGGAGGGAACTAGGAGAAGTGGGAGACCAAATTGGAGGTGGAAAGATGGAGTGAAGGGGATTTTGAGTGATTGGGGCCTGAACATGCAGGAGGGTGAAAGGCGTGCAAGGATTGGAGTGAATTGGAATGATGTGATATACCGGGGTCGACGTGCTGTCAATGGATTGAACCAGGGCATGTGAAGTGTCTGGGGTAAACCATGGAAAGTTGTGTGGGGCCTGGATGTGGAAAGGGAGCTGTGGTTTCAGTGCATTATAAATGACAGCTAGAGACTGAGTGTGAATGAATGTGGCCTTTGTTATCTTTTCCTAGCGCTACCTTGCACACATGTGGGGGGAGGAGGTTGTTATTTCATGTGTGGCAGGGTGGTGATGGGAATGAATAAAGGCAGACAGTATGAATTATGTACATGTGTATAAATGTATATGTCTGTGTGTGTATATGTATGTATACGTTGAGATGTTTAGGTATGTATTTTTGCGTGTGTGGATGTGTATGTATATACATGTGTATGTGGGTGGGTTGAGCCATTCTTTCGTCTATTTCCTTGCGCTACCTCGCTAACGCGGGAGACAGCGACAAAGCAAAATAAATAAAGCAAATAAAATAAATATTAAAACTTTCTTATAAAATGCATTTTGGTGTGAGGTAACCTCATATATATTACTGGCATCTCTTAGCACTTTTCTTTAGAAATTTGATTTTCAGACCAATAAGATTTATGGAACTATATATCTCCTTTTGAAGTTAAAGCCAAACCATTGAAGTCATTCGGAAAGTGGTTTGGTAAGTTTATTTGAAACATTATTTCTGACTAGGTAGTCATGAGCAGGATAGACCTGACTTACAATGAAATTTTGGAGCAAAAACTGGTGCCATGGATAATTTCTATTACCAGATTTTAGCTATGTAAGTATGTAAGTACACGTCCCTTTTTTCTTTATCAGCATATTAGTATTTATGAATTCATTTTGGCATTTGGCTGGATAGGAATACACAACTGTCTGATGTGATTGAAATATCCAAATATCTAATGACATATATATGGGCAGGGCTTTAGCCCCTACCTCTCAATCCAGAAGTGCCTTTTTTAGCCTGCATGTAAAAAATCACTGTTTTGCAGAAAAAGAAAAGAATACTTGTATATACATTTCTTGCCTTTTCTGTTAGTAAGAAATAACGTTTTGTGTTTGTCATAAATTTCAGAATGAAGGATATTATACAGAAGGTGTTGGAGATCTGTGAACATCAGATGTAGCCAGTGTTGACAGTGAGTAGGAGATTGAGAACCCCAGCTATTTTTGGACAACCAAAGCATCTTCAGTCATTTTTGCAATTTCTCTACGTTTACACCATGATTTAGGGGAGCTACTGATGCCACAGTGTCACTGCAAAATGTAAGTAGCCCAGTTCTTGATGGCATAATGTCAAGGTAGGAAAAGTAAATTATAATGCATTTCAAAAATCCTAATTGAACAAATGCCACAATATCACTACAAACATAAGTAGCACATTTCTTGATGGCATAATGTCAAGGTGGGTAAAGTAAATGTATAATGCATTTCAGAAATTATAATTGAACCATATTTGCTATTAACTTGAAAAGTATTTGAATAAGTGATGTCACAAGTTGCTTTCTCTCTTTTAGGGCAAGATGTGAGTCGATCCTAGTGAAGGCCCAATTGGCTTTGGCTCAGTTCTCCATGGTTGGGCTTTTTCCGTGAAAAAGTTTGCTGATATCTATGCTAGTATGTTCAAGGTTCTTGTTGGCAAGCTCATGAACAAGTTGTGGGGAGAGAACTTCTTCAACAAAAACAGCCAAGAGTCCTGTAAATCCTTGATCCCATTTTCAAGCTATTTGATGCTATTATGAACTATAAGAAAGAAGAAATGCACAAGCTTTTGGAAACACTGAAAAGAAGGAAAACCTCTTCTCAAGGTTGTGATGCAGACCTGGTTTCCAGCTGGTGATTCCCTCTTCCACAGTCATTTTTACAATTTCTCTACACCATGATTTAGGGAAGCTACTGATGCCACAGTATCACTGCAAAATGTAAGTAGCCCAGTTTTTGATGGTATAATGTTAAAGTAGGTAAATTAAATTTTTTTTTTTTTTTTTTATTATACTTTGTCGCTGTCTCCCGCGTTTGCGAGGTAGCGCAAGGAAACAGACGAAAGAAATGGCCCAACCCCCCCATACACATGTATATACATACGTCCACACACGCAAATATACATACCTACACAGCTTTCCATGGCTTACCCCAGACGCTTCACATGCCTTGATTCAATCCACTGACAGCACGTCAACCCCGGTATACCACATCGCTCCAATTCACTCTATTCCTTGCCCTCCTTTCACCCTCCTGCATGTTCAGGCCCCGATCACACAAAATCTTTTTCACTCCATCTTTCCACCTCCAATTTGGTCTCCCTCTTTTCCTTGTTCCCTCCACCTCCGACACATATATCCTCTTGGTCAATCTTTCGTCACTCATCCTCTCCATGTGCCCAAACCACTTCAAAACACCCTCTTCTGCTCTCTCAACCACGCTCTTTTTATTTCCACACATCTCTCTTACCCTTACGTTACTCAATCGATCAAACCACCTCACACCACACATTGTCCTCAAACATCTCATTTCCAGCACATCCATCCTCCTGCGCACAACTCTATCCATAGCCCACGCCTCGCAACCATACAACATTGTTGGAACCACTATTCCTTCAAACATACCCATTTTTGCTTTCCGAGAGAATGTTCTCGACTTCCACACATTCTTCAAGGCCCCCAGAATTTTCGCCCCCTCCCCCACCCTATGATCCACTTCCGCTTCCATGGTTCCATCTGCTGCCAGATCCACTCCCAGATATCTAAAACACTTCACTTCCTCCAGTTTTTCTCCATTCAAACTCACCTCCCAATTGACTTGACCCTCAACCCTACTGTACCTAATAACCTTGCTCTTATTCACATTTACTCTTAACTTTCTTCTTCCACACACTTTACCAAACTTAGTCACCAGCTTCTGCAGTTTCTCACATGAATCAGCCACCAGCGCTGTATCATCAGTGAACAACAACTGACTCACTTCCCAAGCTCTCTCATCCCCAACAGACTTCATACTTGCCCCTCTTTCCAAAACTCTTGCATTTACCTCCCTAACAACCCCATCCATAAACAAATTAAACAACCATGGAGACATCACACACCCCTGCCGCAAACCTACATTCACTGAGAATCAATCACTTTCCTCTCTTCCTACACGTACACATGCTTTACATCCTCGATAAATTAAATTAAATGTATAATGCATTTCAAAACTCATAATTGAACAAATGCCAGTGTACCTACAAACATAAGTAGCACATTCTTGATGGTATAATGTCAAAGTAGGTAAATTAAATGTATAATGCATTTCAAAAATCCTAATTGAAGAAATGCCAGTGTAACTACGAACATAAGTAACCCAGTTCTTGATGGTATAATGTCAAAGTAGGTAAATTGAATGTATAATGCATTTCAAAAATCCTAATTCAACAAATGCCAGTGTAACTACAAACATAAGTAGCCCATTTCTTGATGGTATAATGTCAAAGTAGGTAAATTAAATGTATATTGCATTTCAAAAATCCTAATTGAACAAATGCCAGTGTAACTACATACATAAGTAGCCCAGTTCTTGATGGTATAATGTCAAAGTAGGTAAATTAAATGTATAATGCATTTCAAAAATCCTAATTGAACAAATGCTAGTGTAACTACAAACATCAGTAGTACAGTTCTTGATGGCATAATGTCAAGGTAGGTAAAGTAAATGTATAATGCATTTCAAAAATTATAATTGAACCATGTCTGCTACTAACTTGAAATGTATTTGAATAAGTGATGTTATAAATCTCTTTTCGGGCAAGAAGCGAGTCAATTTTAGAAATGGATTTGAGTAAGTGATGTTACAAATATCTTTTTCTCTTTCAGGGCAAGATGTGAGTCGATCTTAGTAAAGGATCAGTTGACTTTGGCTCAGGTTTCCATGGTTGGCCTTTTTCCTTGAAAGAGTTTGCTGGCATCTATGCTAGTATGTTCAAGGTTCTTGCTGGCAAGCTCATGAACAAGTTGTGGGGAGAGAACTTCTTCAACAAAAACACCAAAAAATGGGCAACTGCTAAGTCCTGACAAAGAACATGCCTTCAACAGTTGCATACTTGATTCCATTTTCAAGCTATTTGATGTCATCGTGAACTTTAAGGAAGAAGAAATGCACAAGCTATTGGAAACATCGAAAATCAAGTTAACAAGAGAAGACAAGGATAAAGAAAGAAAACCTCTTCTCAAGGTTGAGAGTCAGACCTGTCTTCCAGCTGGTGATTCCCTCTTCCACAGTCATTTTTACAATTTCTCTACACCATGATTTAGGGGAGCTACTGATGCCACAATGTCACTGCAAAATGTAAGTAGCCCAGTTCTTGATGGTATAATGTCAAGGTAGGTAAATTATATGTATAATGCATTTCAAAAATTATAATTGAACCATATCTGCTTCTAATTTGAATTGTATTTAAATAAGTGATGTTACAAATTGCTTTTTTTTTCTTTTAGGGCAAGATGTAAGTCGATCATAGTAAAGGCTCAATTGGCTTTGGTTCGGGTCTCCACGGTTAGGCTTTTTCCGTGAAAGAGTTTGCTGGCATCTATGCTAGTATGTAGAAGGTTCTTGCTGGCAAGCTCATGAACAAGTTGTGGGGAGAGAACTTCTTGAACAATACGACCAAAAAATGGGCAACTACCAAGAGTCCTGACAATAAACATGCCTTCAACACTTACATTCTTGATCCCAATTTCAAGCTATTTGATGCCATCACGAACTTTAAGAAAGAAGAAATGTACAAGCTTTTGGAAACATTGAAAATCAAGTTAAAAAGAGAAGACAAGGATAAAGAAGGAAAACCTCTTCTCAAGGTTGTGATGCAGACCTGGCTTCCAGCTGGTGATTCCTCTTCCACAATCATTTTTACAATTTCTCTACACCATGATTTAGGGGAGCTACTGATGCCACAGTGTCACTGCAAAATGTAAGTGGCCCAGTTTTTGATGGTATAATGTCAAAGTAGGTAAAGTAAATGTATAATACATTTTAAAAATCCTAATTAAACAAATGCCAGTGTAACTATAAACATAAGTAGCACAGTTTTTGATGGCGTAATATCAAGGTAGGTAAAATAAATGTATAATGCATTTCAAAAATTATAATTGAACTATATCTGCTACTAACTTGAAATGTATTTAAATTTAAATAAGTGATGTTACAAATTGCTTTATCTCGTACAGGGCAAGATGCGAGTCGATCCTAGTAAAGGCTTTGTTGGCTTTGGTTCAGGTCTCCATGGTTAGGCTTTTTCCGTGAAGGAGTTTGCTGGCATCTATACTAGTATGTTCAAGGTTCTTGCTGGCAAGCTCATGAACAAGTTGTGGGGAGAGAACTTCTTGAACAAAAAGACCAAAAAAATGGGCAACTGCTAAGTCCTGACAAAGAACATGCCTTCATCACTTACATCCTTGATTCCATTTTCAAGCTATTTGATACCATCGTGAACTTTAAGAAAGAAGAAATGCACAAGATTTTGGAAACATTGAAAATTAAGTTAACAAGAGAAGACAAGGATAAAGAAGGAAAACCTCTTCTCAAGGTTGTAATGGAGACCTGGCTTCCAGTTGGTGATTCTCCCTTCCACAGTCATTTTTACAATTTCTCTACACCATGATTTACGGGAGCTACTGATGCCACAGTTTCACTGCAAAATGTAAGTAGCCCAGTTCTTGATGGTATAATGTCAAAGTAGGTAAATTAAATGTATAATGCATTTCAAAAATCCTAATTGAACAAATGCCAGTGTATCTACAAACATAAGTAGTATAGTTCTTGATGGCGTAATATCAAGGTAGGTAAAATAAATGTATAATGCATTTCAAAAATTATAATTGAACCATATCTGGTAATAACTTGAAATGTATTTAAATCTAAATAAGTGATGTTACAAATTGCTTTATCTCTTTTAGGGCAGGATGCGAGTCGATCCTAGTAAAGGCTTTGTTGGCTTTGGTTCAGGTGTCCATAGTTAGGCTTTTTCCATGAAAGAGTTTACTGGCATCTATACTAGTATGTTCAAGGTTCTTGCTGGCAAGCTCATGAACAAGTTGTGGGGAGAGAACTTCTTGAACAAAAAGACCAAAAAAATGGGCAACTGCTAAGTCCTGACAAAGAACATGCCTTCATCACTTACATCCTTGATTCCATTTTCAAGCTGTTTGATACCATCGTGAACTTTAAGAAATGCACAAGCTTTTGGAAACATTGAAAATTAAGTTAACAAGAGAAGACAAGGATAAAGAAGGAAAACCTATTCTTAAGGTTGTGATGGAGACCTGGCTTCCAGCTGGTGATTCCCTCTTCCACAGTCATTTTTACAATTTCTCTACACCATGATTTAGGGGAGCTACTGATGCCACAGTATCACTGCAAAATGTAGTAGCCCAGTTGAGCTTTTTCCATGAAAGAGTTTACTGGCATCTATACTAGTATGTTCAAGGTTCTTGCTGGCAAGCTCATGAACAAGTTGTGGGGAGAGAACTTCTTGAACAAAAAGACCAAAAAAATGGGCAACTGCTAAGTCCTGACAAAGAACATGCCTTCATCACTTACATCCTTGATTCCATTTTCAAGCTGTTTGATACCATCGTGAACTTTAAGAAATGCACAAGCTTTTGGAAACATTGAAAATTAAGTTAACAAGAGAAGACAAGGATAAAGAAGGAAAACCTATTCTTAAGGTTGTGATGGAGACCTGGCTTCCAGCTGGTGATTCCCTCTTCCACAGTCATTTTTACAATTTCTCTACACCATGATTTAGGGGAGCTACTGATGCCACAGTATCACTGCAAAATGTAAGTAGCCCAGTTCTTGATGGTATAATGTCAAAGTAGGTAAAGTAAATGTATAATGCATTTCAAAAATCCTAATTGAACAAATGCCAGTGTAACTACAAACATAAGTAGCACAGTTTTTGATGGCATAATGTCAAGGTTGGTAAAGTAAATGTATAATGCATTTGAAAAATCATAATTGAACCATATCTGCTACTAACTTGAAATGTATTTAAATAAGTGATGTTACAAATTGCTTTATCTCTTTTAGGGCAGGATGTGAGTCGATCCTAGTAAAGTCTTTGTTGGCTTTGGTTCAGGTCTCCATGGTTGGGCTTTTTCCGTGAAAGAGTTTGCTGGCATCTATACTAATATGTTCAAGGTTCTTGCTGGCAAGCTCATGAACAAATTGTGGGGAGAGAACTTCTTGAACAAAAAGACCAAAAAAATGGGCAACTGCTAAGTCCTGACAAAGAACATGCCTTCATCACTTACATCCTTGATTCCATTTTCAAGCTATTTGATACCATCGTGAACTTTAAGAAAGAAGAAATGCACAAGCATTTGGAAACATTGAAAATCAAGTTAACAAGAGAAGACAAGGATAAAGAAGGAAAACCTCTTCTTAAGGTTGTGATTGAGACGTGGCTTCCAGCTGGTGATTCCCTCTTCCACAGTCATTTTTACAATTTCTCTACACCATGATTTAGGGGAGCTACTGATGCCACAGTGTCACTGCAAAATGTAAGTAGCCCAGTTCTTGATGGTATAATGTCAAAGTAGGTAAATTAAGTGTATAATGCATTTCAAAAATCCTAATTGAACTAATGCCAGTGTATCTACAAACATAAGTAGCACAGTTCTTGATGGCATAATGTCAAGGTAGGAAAAGTAAATGTATAATGCATTTCAAAAATCATAATTGAACCATATCTGCTACTAACTTGAAATGTAGCTACTAACTTGAAATGTATTTAAATAAGTGATGTTACAAATTGCTTTATCTCTTTTAGGGCAGGATGCGAGTCGATCCTAGTAAAGGCTCAGTTGGCTTTGGTTCTGGTCTCCATGGTTAGGCTTTTTCCATGAAAAAGTTTGCTGGCATCTATGCTAGTATGTCCAAGGTTCTTGTTGGCAAGATCATGAACTTCTTGAACAAAAAGACCAAAAAATGGGCAACAGCCAAGAGTTATGACTATAAACATGCCTTGAACACTTACATCCTTGATCACAATTTCAAGCTATTTGAAGCCTTCATGAACTTTAAGAAAGAAGAAATGCACAAGCTTTTGAAAACATTGAAAATCAAGTTAAGAAGAGAAGACAAGTATAAAGAAGGAAAACCTCTTCTTAAGGTTGTGATGGAGACGTGGCTTCCAGCTGGTGATTCCCTCTTCTAGTCATTTTTACAATTTCTCTACACCATGATTTAGGGGAGCTACTGATGCCACAGTGTCACTGCAAAATGTAAGTAGCCCAGTTCTTGATGGTATAATGTCAAGGTAGGTAAAATATATGTATAATGCATTTCAAAAATCCGAATTGAACAAATGCCACAGTGTCACTACAAACATAAGTAGCACAGTTCTTCATGCCATAATGTCAAGGTAGGTAAAGTAAATGTATTATGCATTTCAAAAATCATAGTTGTACCATATCTGGTAATAACTTGAAATGTATTTGAATAAGTGATGTTACAAATTGCTTTTTCTCTTAGGGCAAGAAGCAAATCGATCCTAGAAATGTATTTGAATAAGTGATGTTACAAATTGCTTTTTCTCTTTTAGGGCAAGATGCGAGTCGATCCTAGTAAAGGATCAGTTGACTTTGGCTCAGGTTTCCAATATTTGGGCTTTTTCCGTGAAAGAGTTTGCTGGCATCTATGCTAGTATGTTCAAGGTTCTTGCTGGCAAGCTCATGAACAAGTTGTGGAGAGAGAACTTCTTCAATAAAAAGACCAAAAAATGGGCAACAGCCAAGAGTCCTGACAATGAACATGCCCTCAACACTTACATCCTTGATCCCAATTTCAAGCTATTTGATGCCTTTATGAACTTTAAGAAAGAAGAAATGCACAAGCTTTTGGAAACATTGAAACTGAAGTTAACAAGAGAAGACAAGGATAAAGAAGGAAAACCTCTTCTTAAGGTTGTGATGGAGACGTGGCTTCCAGCTGGTGATCCCTCTTCCACAGTCATTTTTACAATTTCTCTACACCATGATTTAGGGGAGCTACTGATGCCACAGTGTCACTGCAAAATGTGAGTAGCCCAGTTCTTGATGGTATAATGTTAAGGTAGGTAAAGTAAATGTATAATGCATTTCAAAAATCCTAATTGAACAAGTGCCACAGTGTCACTACAAAAGTAAGTAGCACAGTTCTTGATGGCATAATGTCAAGTTAGGTAAAGTAAATGTATAATGCATTTCAAAAATTATAATTGAACCATATCTGATAATAACTTGAAATGTATTTGAGTAAGTGGTGTTACAAAATGCTTTTTGTCTTTTAGGGTAAGAAGTGAGTCAATCCTAGAAATGTATTTGAATAAGTGATGTTAGAAATAACTTTTTCTCTTTTAGGGCAAGATGCGAGTCGATCCTAGTAAAGGATCAGTTGACTTTGGCTCAGGTTTCCATGGTTGGGCTTTTTCTGTGAAAGAATTTGCTGGCATCTATGCTAGTATGTTCAAGGTTCTTGCTGGCAAGCTCATGAACAAGTTGTGGGGAGATAATTTCTTCAACAAAAAGACCAAAAAATGGGCAACAGCTGAGTCCTGACAATGAACATGCCTTGAACGCTTACATTCTTGATCCCAATTTCAAGCTATTTGAAGCCTTCATGAACTTTAAGAAAGAAGAAATGCACAAGCTTTTGGAAACATTGACAATCAAGTTAACAAGAGAAGACAAGGATAAAGAAGGAAAACCTCTTCTTAAGGTTGTGATGGAGACGTGGCTTCCAGCTGGTGATTCCCTCTTCCACAGTCATTTTTACAATTTCTCTACACCATGATTTAGGAGAGCTACTGATGCCACAGTGTCACTGCAAAATGTAAGTAGCCCAGTTCTTGATGGTATAATGTCAAGGTAGGTAAAGTAAATGTATAATGCATTTCAAAAATTATAACTGAACCATATCTGCTACTAATTTGAAATGTATTTAAATGAGTGATGTTACAAATTGCATTTTTTTTCTTTTAGGGCAAGATGCGAGTCAATCCTCGTAAAGGCTCAATTGGCTTTGGCTCGGGTTTCCATGGTTAGGCTTTTTCCGTGAAGGAGTTTGCTGGCTTCTATGCTAGTATGTAGAGGGTTCTTGCTGGCAAGCTCATGAACAAGTTGAGGGGAGAGAACTTCTTCAACAAAACGACCTAAAAATGGTCAACAGCCAAGAGTCCTGACAATAAACATGCCTTCAACACTTACATCCTTGATCCCAATTTCAAGCTATTTGATGCCATCATGAACTTTAAGAAAGAAGAAATGTACAAGCTTTTGGAAACATTGAAAATCAAGTTAAAAAGAGAAGACAAGGATAAAGAAGGAAAACCTTTTCTCAAGTTTGTGATGCAGACCTGGCTTCCTGCTGGTGATTCCCTGTTCCACAATCATTTTTACAATTTCTCTACACCATGATGCCACAGTGTCACTGCAAAATGTAAGTAGTGCAGTTTTTAATGGTATAATGTCAAAGTAGGTAAAGTAAATGTATAATACATTTCAAAAATCCTAATTGAACAAATGCCAGTGTAACTACAAACATAAGTAGCACAGTTCTTGATGGCATAATGTCAAGGTAGGCAAAATGAATGTAAAATGCATTTCAGAAATTATAATTGAACCATATCTGGTACACTTGAAATGTATTTAAATAAGTGATGTTACAAATTGCTTTATGTCTTTTAGGGCAGGATGCGAGTCGACCCTAGTAAAGGCTTTGTTGGCTTTGGTTCAGGTCTCCATGGTTAGGCTTTTTCCGTGAGAGTTTGCTGGCATCTATACTAACATGTTCAAGGTTCTTACTGGCAAGCTCATGAACAAGTTGTGGGTAGAGAACTTCTTGAACAAAAAGACCAAAAAAATGGGCAACTGCTAAGTCCTGACAAAGAACATGCCTTCATCACATACATCCTTGATTCCATTTTCAAGCTATTTGATACCATTGTGAACTTTAAGAAAGAAGAAATGCACAAGCTTTTGAAAACATTGAAAATCAAGTTAAGAAGAGAAGACAAAGATAAAGAAGGAAAACCTCTTCTTAAGGTTGTGATTGAGACGTGGCTTCCAGCTGGTGATTCCCTCTTCCACAGTCATCTTCACAATTTCTATACACCATGATTTAGGGGAGCTACTGATGCTACAGTGTCACTGCAAAATGTAAGTAGCCCAGTTCTTGATGGTATAATGTCAAAGTAGGTAAATAAAATGTATAATGTATTTCAAAAATCCTAATTAAACAAATGCCAGTGTATTTACAAACATAAGTAGCACAGTTCTTGATGGCATAATGTCAAGGTAGGTAAAGTAAATGTATAATCCATTACAAAAATCATAATTGAACCATATCTGCTACTAACTTGAAATGTATTTAAATAAGTGATGTTACAAATTCTCTTTTAGGGCATAATGTGAGTCGATCCTAGTAAAGGTTCAGTTGCCTTTGGGTCAGGTCTTCATGGTTAGGCTTTTTCCATGAAAGAGTTTGCTGGCATCTATGCTAGTATGTTCAAGGTTCTTGTTGGCCAGATCATGAACTTCTTGAACAAAGAGACCAAAAAATGGGCAACAGCCAAGAATCATGACAATGAACATGCTTTCAACACATCCTTGATCCCAATTTCAAGCTATTTGATGCTATCATGAACTTTAAGAAGGAAGAAATGGACAAGCTTCTGGAAACATTGAAAATCAAGTTAACAAGAGAAGACAAGGATAAAGAGGGAAAACCTCTTCTCAAGGTTGTGATGCAGACCTGGCTTCCAGTTGGTGATTCCCTCTTTCAGTCATTTTTACAATTTCTCTACACCATGATTTAGGGGAGCTACTGATGCTACAGTGTCACTGCAAAATGTAAGTAGCCCAGTTCTTGATGATATAATGTCAAGGTAGGTAAAATTTATGTATAATGCATTTCAAAAATCCTAATTGAACAAATGCCACAGTGTCACTACAAACATAAGTAGCACAGTTTTTGATGGCATAATGTCAAGGTAGGTAAAGTAAATGTATAATGCATTTCAAAAATTATAATTGAACCATATCTGGTAATAACTTGAAATGTATTTGAATAAGTGATGGTACAAAATGCGTTTTGTATTTTAGGGTAAGAAGTGAGTTGATCCTAGAAATGTATTTGAATAAGTGATGTTACAAATTGCTTTTTCTCTTTTAGGGCAAGATGCAAGTCGATCCTAGTAAAGGATCAGTTGACTTTGGCTCAGGTTTCCAATATTTGGGCTTTTTCCTTGAAAGAGTTAGCTGGCATCTATGCTAGTATGTTTAAGGTTCTTGCTGGCAAGCTCATGAACAAGTTGTATGGAGAGAACTTCTTCAACAAAAAGACCAAAAAATGGGCAACGGCTAAGTCCTGACACTGAACATGCCTGGAACACTTACATCCTTGATCCCAATTTCAAGCTATTTGATGCCTTCATGAACTTTAAGAAAGAAGAAATGCACAAGCTTTTGGAAACATTGAAAATCAAGTTAAGAATAGAAGACAAGTAAGCTACTGATGCCACAGTGTCACTGCAAAATGTAAGTAGCCCAGTTCTTGGTATAATGTCAAGGTAGGTAAAGTAAATGTATAATGCATTTCAAAAATCCTAATTGAACAAATGCCAGTGTAACTACAAACATAAGTAGCACAGTTCTTGATGGCATAACGTCAAGGTAGGTAAAGTAAATGTATAATGCATTTCAAAAATTATAATTGAACCATATCTGGTAATAACTTGAAATGTATTTGAATAGGTAATGTTACAAATTGCTTTTTGTCTTTCAGGGCAAAAAGCGAGTCAATCCTAGTAAAGGCTCAGTTGGCTTTGGCTCAGGTCTCCATGGTTGGTTTGTTTCCGTGAAAGAGTTTGCTGGCATCTATGCTAGTATGTTCAAGGTTCTTGATGGCAAGCTCATGAACAAGTTGTGGGGAGAGAACTTCTTGAACAAAAAGACCAAAAAATGGGCAACAGACAAGAGTCCTGACAATGAACATACCTTCAACCCTTACATCCTTGATGCCATCATGAACTTTAAGAAAGAGGAAATGCACAAGCTTTTGGGAACATTGAAAATCAAGTTAACAAGAGAAGGGAAGGATAAAGAAGGAAACCCTCTTCTCAAGATTGTGATGTGAACCTGGCTTCGAGCTGGTGATTCCCTCTTCCACATGATTACCATTCATATGCCTTCTCCTTAACTGCCTATAAATACCATGCCGAGATGGTGTACGAGGGACCAAGCGATGATGTTTGTTGCACTGGTATTCAAAACTGACACTGATGTTGAAGGGAATACTGTCTGCTTTGGTGCAAATGTGGTGTCTCGCCATATATTGTCTACTCTGCTCCAATTTTCAGGTTTGTGTTAATAATCTTGCTGGTTTTCTGTAATATTTTTTAATTATTAATTTTGCTTTGTTGCTGTCTCCCGCGTTAGCGAGGTAGTGCAAGGAAACAGACGAAAGAATGGCCCACCCCACCCACATACACTTGTATATACATACACGTCCACACACGCAAATATACATACCTATACATCTCAATGTATACATATATATACACACACAGACATATACATATATACACATGTACATAAGTCATACTGTCTGCCTTTATTTATTCCCATCGCCACCTCGCTACACATGGAATAACAACCCCCTCCCCCTCATGTGTGCGAGGTAGCTCTAGGAAAAGACAACAAAGGCCCCATTTGTTCACACTCAGTCTCTAGCTGTCATGTAATAATGCACTGAAACCACAGCTCCCTTTCCACATCCAGGCCCCACAAAACTTTCCATGGTTTACCCCAGATGCTTCACATGCCCTGGTTCAATCCATTGACAGCACGCCGACCCCGTATACCACATTGTTCCAACTCTATTTCTTGCCCGCTTTTCACCCTCCTGCATGTTCAGGCCCCGATCACTCAAAATCTTTTTCACTCCATCTTTCCACCTCCAATTTGGTCTCCCACTTCTCCTCGTTCCCTCCACCTCTGACACATTTATCCTCTTAGCCAGTCTTTCCTCACATTCTCTCCATGTGACCAAACCATTTCAAAGCACCCTCTTCTGCTCTTTCAACCACGCTCTTTTTATTTCCACACATCTCTCTTACCCTTACATTACTTACTCGATCAAACCACCTAACACCACATATTGTCCTCAAACATCTCATTTCCAGCACATCTACCCTCCTGCGCACAACTCTATCCATAGCCCATGCCTCGCAACCATACAACATTGTTGGAACCTCTATTCCTTAAAACATACCCATTTTTGCTTTCCGAGATAATGTTCTCGACTTCCAAACATTCTGCAAGGCTCCTAGAATTTTTGCCCCCACCCCATGATTCACTTCCGCTTCCATGGTTCCATCTGCTGCCAAATCCACTCCCAGATATCTAAAACACTTCACTTCCTCCAGTTTTTCTCCAGTCAAACTCACCTCCCAATTGACTTGACCCTGAACCCTACTGTACCTAATAACCTTGCTCTTATTCACATTTACTCTCAACTTTCTTCTTTCACACTACCAAACTCAGTCACCAGCTTCTGCAGTTTCTCACATGAATCAGCCACGAGCGCTGTATCATCCGCGAACAACAACTGACTCACTTCCCAAGCTCTCTCATCCACAACAGACTGCATACTTACCCCTGTTTCCAAAACTCTTGTATTCACCTCCCTAACAACCCCATCCATAATCAAATTAAACAACCATGGAGATATCACATATCCCCTGCCGCAACCTACATTCACTGAGAACCAATCACTTTCCTCTCTTCCCATGTAAGGCATGTGTATGTGTAGGAAGAGAGGAAAGTAATTGGTTCTCAGTGAATGTAGGTTTGTGGCAGGGGATATGTGATGTCTCCATGGTTGTTTAATTTGTTTATGGATAATATTCTTCATGTATTTTAATTCCTCTCCACATGTAAAAAGTTATGGTAATACGGATGTTTTTACGTTTCAGTACCATGCCATGAAAAGAGAGGAGACAGAAGAAGGAAGTGACATGGGCTTAGAATTATCCATAACTCCCATAAAAGGTATAAAGGACTTTTTGGCTTGGTGATGTCGACGGACCTAAAGCCCAAACAACCGAAGGAAATTAGGCAGCAACAGCAAGGAAAACCTAAAAGACCAGTCTGATGCAGAAAGAGAGACAGGATGTACAGATATTAAACCCCGGGAGAAGGAGCCACTGAGGAAGATGAGGAAGTGCAGGCTGAAGAACTGAGGACGATGAGCAAATTTTTTTTTTAAGACCAAATACTTACAGGAGTGTTAGGTAGACATGGTAAGTAGGAACATTAGGTAGGAGCCTTTGCAAACACTGCACTAGAGTCGCCATCTTTTAGTGGCCTGTTAAGGGTGAGGTACTGAAGTGGAGACTTAACAGGCCAATCTAGTACAGTTTTTTTCAGAGGTTCATATTTAATTTTTATACAGACTACTATCAAATGTTCCTGCCTAGTATGTAGTGGCTAATCATTATGCTGCAAGTACAATGAGCTGTTGCACTTTATCAGTAGGATATTGAATAAGAAATTCCTTCATGGAAATTTTAAACATTTGAGTACCATCTTTTATTAAGTAATAATTTAGACATTAAATGTTTGACAAATGGCTTTCATGGCAAATATTTAATGCTTCCATAATTGAGCATTTGAACAATACCTGAAAGGTTGAACAAACAACCCTATTGAG
The DNA here is from genome assembly GCF_036320965.1 of Panulirus ornatus. Lineage (NCBI taxonomy): Eukaryota > Metazoa > Arthropoda > Malacostraca > Decapoda > Palinuridae > Panulirus > Panulirus ornatus. Next base: position 6,469,088 of record NC_092287.1, read on the forward strand.
TATAATACCACCAAAAGATAATTCACTGAAGATAAGAAAGCATCATCTCTATTGTATTTATGAATAATGACAACTGACTGACAGGACAATTTTAGTTCCCCGTTTTCAGCATTTTTTTTATGTATGGATCATAGATAAGGATATACAGCAGTCTCATTTTCAGTAAAGTATCTTTGGTATAAGCTTTGTACAGTAAAAATAGCTATTTTGTGCTAATGCCATTTGCAGAGCAAGATGGCATCCTCCAAGGCAAGAAATGATTAGCTAATGCAATGCCTTCCAGTATATCATAAACTACCATCTCCACCATCACATCCTCAAAGGTAGTGAACACACACACATTATCCAATTTGTTGCATAAAAATCTTAAAACTTATATTGGGATTTGGCATGATCTTTTTCTTTAAATCAAAAGGCTGGTTTCTAAATGTCATGAATGCTAGTCACATCTGCTTCAAGAACAAAGTATCTCAGACTTGTGTCATCACTACTTCACCTGCAGTGTTGTATGGTAGTAACAATGTCCACATTGTTAGATGAGATTCATATCTTAAAGCTTGAAATTGTGATAAATGCATAAAAAATATGCACCTGTGTATTTTGCAAAACTTATTGAATTATATATACAAGGACACTAACATCCTAGTATTATTGTATAACACAAAGTGTGATTAATAAAATGTCAACAAGTGATTTAGAACTCGTTAAATCCTTACCATGGGTAAAGATGAAGAAGCTTTTCTATTATCATTCTGAATTACCTGAAATCTGCTAAATGAACAAAAAAATATATCTATCATTTCAGTGTTTTTGTACTTATTTATATTTTTCTTTGTCGCTGTCTCCCGCGTTAGCGAGGTAGCGCAAGGAAACAGACGAAAGAATGGCCCAACCCACCCACATATATATACATACCTATACATCTCAACATATATATATATATTGGAAAGGATCACAATTTTCTGCGTGATCAAGATATTCCTATGAGTCCACGGGGAAAATGAAACACGAAAAGTTCCCAAGTGCACTTTCATGTAATAATCACATCATCAGGGGAGAGACGAGAGAAATATAACAGTCAGTTGATATACATCGAAGAGACGAACCTAGGACGCCATTTGGTAAACATGTGATTGTCCAATCACATGTTTACCAAATGGCGTCCTAGCTTCATCTCTTCGATGTATATCAACTGACTGTTATATTTCTCTCTTGTGTCTCCCCTGATGATGTGATTATTACACGAAAGTGCACTTGGAAACTTTTCATGTTTCATTTTCCCCGTGGACTCATAGGAATATATATATATATATATATATATATATATATATATATATGTACACACACATTCCTACGAATCCACGGGGAAAATGAAACACGTTTACCAAATGGTGTCCTAGCTTCGTTTCTTCGATATCAACTGACATAATTCATACTGTCTGCCTTTATTCATTCCCATCACCACCCCACCACACATGAAAAAACCCCCCCCCTCCGCATGTGTGCGAGGTAGCGCAAGGAAAAGACAAAAAGGGCCACATTTATTCACACTCGGTCTCTAGCTGTCATGTATAATCCACCGAAACCACAGCTCATTTTCCACATCCAGACCCCCACAGAACTTTCCATGGTTTACCCCAGATACTTCACATGCCCTGGTTCAGTCCATTGACAACATGATGAATATAGTATACCACATCGTTCCAATTCACTCTATTCCTTGCACACCTTTCAACCTCCTGCATTTTCAGGCCCCGATCACTCAAAATCTTTTTTACTCCATCTTTCCACCTCCAATTTGGTCTCCCACTTCTCGTTCCCTCCACCTCCAACACATATATCCTCTTGGTCAATCTTTCCTCACTCATTCTCTCCATGTGACCAAACCATTTCAAAACACCCTCTTCTGCTCTCTCAACCACACTTTTTATTAGTATCCCTGGGGATAGGGGAGAAAGAATACTTCCCATGCATTCCTCATGTGTCATAGAAGGCGACTAAAGGGGATGGGAGCTGGAAATCCTCCCCTTCTTGTATTTCAACTTTCTAAAAGGCGAAACAGAAGGAGTGTTATTTGTACAAATGAATTATTTGTACTGTTACTCTTAAATATGGTAGGCTTGTAAATACATTATGAAGAAAAAGGAACTAATAATGAAAATAAATCCAATTCTCTTTTAAGTGATGCAACCTGGTGCATATGTTAAGAGAGAATAAGGATAACAAGAACAAAGAAGTTGCAGTTTGAGATGTGATATACAAGCAAGATGAAAAGGTATCAAAAGACAACACAGGAACAAATTTTTGAAAAAAATTTGGTGCCTCAGTTTAGATATGATTCTAGGTATATTCATGTCACTGAATATGACCATTTCCTAGCAGCTATAGTTTTTGAGAAATTCACTTATCAATAAATGTAATTCTCATGAGCACAGACAGCAACAAATATGGATCAATCCCAATTGACTGAACAGCAGGAAACAATTGCCCTGGTCTTACAGAATATACCACAGCCACCAATGGCTAAACCAAGTATCCCTACTTTACATGTCTGGGATAGTAGAATTATTGTATACATCAATCAAAGCATTGTGCATTTCCAGTAATAAATTTGTTATGGAATCCACTAACACTTGCTTTATGTTACTCAAAAATCACTGCAAATGAATGATGAGCCGATTTTGTTGGAAACTTGTGCAGATCACACCTGCAATGATGCTAATCACAATTCAAAAATAACAAGTGTTTACATACCCTTGTTATATAAAACTTTTACAGTCCTTTGTGATAACATATGACACACTCATTTTGGAGGGAAATGCAAGAAAGTACATCAATAATTTAAGATTCTAGTAACTTTTTCCAATTTTCTGAGGGTCAATCAGGTGTACTGTCTTTTAAATTTACACATATATGTCTTCAAACCAAACCTTGTTTTCAGATGAACACATTAAAACCCAAATGATATTACACATCCAGTCACGTAAACCTACATTAAAAGGTCTAAGTCACAAGGAGAAAGGCTTTTTGTTGGCACATTTACATATGTAACTATTCACAGCATTATAGCCGCATGTTTTATGACTAGGAAAGACACTTGAAACGAAAAAAAAAAAAATCAAGTTCTTGGAAGGTGTCATACTACTGCTGTCCACTCTTATTTAAGTAATTTTGTTAAATAATAAAGGAAGAAAGCCAATAATGGGTTAACAATAACAGTAATTACCATTAAAAATTTCAGTTTAACAACACATCTTGACCACTACTATAGCAGCAAAGAAATGAACAAATGAAGCTTATATATATATATATATATAAATATATATATGCCACAGCAGTATTTATCTAGTATGTATTACCTTAAACTACACCCTACTTCTAATATTCTTTGGCTTAAAAAATCTTCAAAGATATACAGCAAAATCTGCTTATCTTGAGATAAAATGATATCACAAATTAAAGGACACGACTAACAGACCAATACCAATTACATTCAACAAACATTTCATATCACATACATTTGAAAAATGCAATGACCACAAAACTGCATAATGTGAAATGTATTTAACAATGCTATGGCAACCTAAATCTTATTTCAGGTGGGCAGGAGAAACATTGTCCAATTAATGCCTAAGTTAGAACGATACAGGTGTGAGTCAGAAGAGCAAATTGTCTCTGTGAGCATAGTTAAGGCACAAGTAGTTCTTATATTCTAGCATCTACTCAACAGCTAGTAATAGCAGTGTCATGCACCCATATATACCAAACAATCTACTTGACATTAAACTATTACTTGTCCATTTCAGTCTAGCTCCTTGACTTTATCAATAGCACCATCCCAGAAAAAATAGGGGCTCCCTACTAATCTTCACATATCAATAACTAATACCAGTTACAAAGTTATTTCCTTGATTACATACCTAAAATCATTATCAAGATTTATTTCAAGTCAGTTTCCTGCAGGTTCAACTACAAGGAACTGCTAAGGAGACCAAAGAGAGTGATGTTTCCAAATGATCATCTTAGCTTGAACTGCAATGTGATCTGGATATCTAAAACCTCTCAAAATAGGAGAGACAAAGCTAAAACCGACATGACAAATGACAAAGATTTGCCAAAAAACAATACCCACTTCTGAGTTGTTTTAAGTATTTACCCTTGCTAGATGTCTTTGAAAATAATGTTGCATCCAGTGGCTAAGCAAAACAAAACAAATTCCATTTCATGATGTACTGCCTGCATGTCCAGATGATGAAAAAGTACTTTTGTTATCATCAAACAAGAAAGTGACAAGTTAATGCTTAAGATGCTGTATCTTCCCAGAGAAATGTTTGTGCATAACTACACAGAAATTGGACATCCATAAAAATAATGCACTTTTTACTATACACTTTACACACTAGAGCTGTTTCATCAGGTGAAGTTGACATCTCCATTTACATTAACATTCAGAACTTGACAGGCAGTTGCATCCACCCTTAAATTTGGTCATGTTATTGTACAATCTATTGTTGAAACACTAATCTGATGCTGTAGTTCGACTAACATTTTAACTAGTGCACTGCGGTGCAAAATTTGTGAAATTCTTCAGTTGTTGGTTTAACCTTGAACAGGAAATTTCAATGATTTTCTCCCCAAAAGCAAATGTAGGAAAAATTTTCTTAAATCAATAGTCAAATTACCTCAAGTATTTCTTGTACCACAGACTTGTGATTTTTGAGACAACAGAATGAAAAATATGAAATTTAAGGAGTGAGTGTTTTGCTAGTATATTAAGCTTATTGATAATTTATATCCACAGCTTTCATGGTTCTGACATACTGGAGAAGCAACATTTTTCAACATTTTGTATAAAAGATTGCATTCAGTTCATTGTGGCATTTACATAAAGTTTCATCTAACGTGTTTGAAGGTCTGGAAAGTTGGGGTTGGAAGGTCTCCAATCCTTAGCATTCTTACCAAATTTGTAAACTAATCTTTTTCCTATGACTGCTTCAAATATGTGGGTTTTGTAATAATACCTGAAAAAAAAAATTGTTATTACCATCCAATGTAGAAAAGGGTTAAATGCTTAACTTCAATCACCATGTTTGTTCTTACCATCAAGAAAACTTCAAGGCTTAACTAAGTCTTGGGGCTTCAAACATTAGAGCAGGTCTTTGGCAACTTAGCAAATGAGTCTTGCCAATCCTACCTGGCATCTTTTTACTGACACTGATAAAGCAATATGATATGCAAACAAAGGATAACAATGAACAAGTATAGTGTAACCGCATAACTACAGAACTGATATGTACCTTCTAGAATGTGAAAACTAAATTTCCTTAAGCTGAGAAATAGTCTTGCAACATGAAACTGGGAATGTTGAATATCAAACACAAATGACTAAATTAAAGCTCTTCAAACATATTGGATATCGGAAAAAGTCTTCACAAAATAGATGTAAAACTCACCTCATGGCACGACTTAACTTTTCATAATTCATATCTTTGTTTTGTTTGCGATCTCCCCATTTTTGGGCAACTTTCTCTGCTTGCATAAATCTGAAAGTTCCTTGCTCTGGATCTTCCCATCGCACCAACGAAGGACATGTTTCTGGATCAAGAAGTAGGTTTCGTATAAACTCCCATAATCGACCAGTCTTTTTCTTTTTCTTCTTCAGCTCGTTTTCTGCACATCAAAAAGTTATATCATTTACATAAAACAGGTCTTTAAGACAAGGGTTTTAAAGACTAACCAGCCTCTATTTCCCTTGTCACATAAGGCAATAGGCACCCTAACTCCAGAAACATATTTCCTATCAGACATGCATCTAAACTTTAGCAAACTGAATAACTTGTGAGGAAATAAAATTAGATTATGATAAACATATTGCATTATATTCAGAATAGGAGAAAGTATAAAATGAGAATTGGGTCAGAGAATGTGAAGTGTCATGTTACTCTGTGAAACGAGAAAAGAAGAAATCCATTTGAAGAAGGGATGAATCTCCTAAAGGTTGTCCTAAGTAAGTTATGGAAAAAATATATTGCACATTCTAAAAACCATAATAATAAAGAAAAACAAATATATATATATTTTTTTTTTTGCTTTGTCGCTGTCTCCCGCGTTTGCGAGGTAGCGCAAGGAAACAGACGAAAGAAATGGCCCATGTGAAGCATCTGGGGTAAACCATGGAAAGCTATGTAGGTATGTATATTTGCCCGTGTGGACGTATGTATCTACATGTGTATGGGGGTGGGTTGGGCCATTTCTTTCGTCTGTTTCCTTGCGCTACCTCGCAAACGCGGGAGACCGGGAAAAAAAAAAAAATTATTTATTTTATTTATTTTGCTTTGTCGCTGTCTCCCGCGTTTGCGAGGTACCGCAAGGAAACAGACGAAAGAAATGGCCCAACCCACCTCCATACACAATGCATACACACATACGTCCACACACGCAAATATACATACCTATACATCTCAATGTACACATATATATACATACACAGACACATACATATATACCCATGCACACAATTCACACTGTCTGCACCCATTCACTCCCATCGTCATCTCGCCACACGTGTTGAAGTCGAGAACATTATCTTGGAGAGCAAATATGGGTATGTTTGAAGGAATAGTGGTTCCAACAATGTTGTATGGTTGCGAGGCGTGGGCTATGGATAGAGTTGTGTGCAGGAGGGTGGATGTGCTGGAAATGAGATGTTTGAGGACAATGTGTGGTGTGAGGTGGTTTGATCGAGTAAGTAATGTAAGGGTAAGAGATGTGTGGAAATAAAAAGAGCATGGTTGAGAGAGCAGAAGAGGGTGTTTTGAAATGGTTTGGGCACATGGAAAGAATGAGTGAGGAAAGATTGACCAAGAGGATATATGTGTCTGAGGTGGAGGGAACGAGGAGAAGTGGGAGACCAAATTGGAGGTGGAAAGATGGAGTGGAAAAGATTTTGAGTGATCGGGGCCTGAACATGCAGGAGGGTGAAAGGCAGGCAAGGAATAGAGTGAATTGGATCGATGTGGCATACCAGGGTTGACGTGCTGTCAGTGGATTGAATCAAGGCATGTGAAGTGTCTGGGGTAAACCATGGAAAGTTGTGTGGGGCCTGAATGTGGAAAGGGAGCTGTGGTTTCGGGCATTATTGCATGACAGCTAGAGACTGAGTGTGAACGAATGGGGCCTTTGTTGTCTTTTCATAGCGCTACCTTGCACACATGAGGGGGGAGGGGGATGGTATTCCATGTGTGGCGAGGTGGCGATGGGAATGAATAAAGGCAGACAGTGTGAATTGTGTGCATGGGTATATATGTATGTGTCTGTGCGTGTATATATATGTGTACATTGAGATGTATAGGTATGTATATTTGTGTGTGTGGACGTGTATGTATATACATGTGTATGGGGGTGGGTTGTGCCATTTCTTTCGTCTGTTTCCTTGCGCTACCAAAGGAAGGAACAGAGAAGGGGGCTAAGTGAGGATATTCCTCAAAGGCTAAGTCCTCTGTTCTTAACGCTACCTTGCTAAAGGAAGGAAAAAAAAAAAAAAAAATATATATATATATATATATATATATATATATATATATATATATATATATATATATATATTTTTTTTTTTTTGCTTTGTCGCCGTCTCCCGCGTTTGCGAGGTAGCGCAAGGAAACAGACGAAAGAAATGGCCCAACCCACCCCCATACACATGTATATACATACGTCCACACACGCAAAATATACATACCTACACAGCTTTCCATGGTTTACCCCAGACGCTTCACATGCCCCGATTCAATCCACTGACAGCACGTCAACCCCGGTATACCACATCGCTCCAATTCACTCTATTCCTTGCCCTCTCCTTTCACCCTCCTGCATGTTCAGGCCCCGATCACACAAAATCTTTTTCACTCCATCTTTCCACCTCCAATTTGGTCTCCCTCTTCTCCTCGTTCCCTCCACCTCCGACACATATATCCTCTTGGTCAATCTTTCCTCACTCATTCTCTCCAAGTGCCCAAACCATTTCAAAACACCCTCTTCTGCTCTCTCAACCACGCTCTTTTTATTTCCACACATCTCTCTTACCCTTACGTTACTTACTCCATCAAACCACCTCACACCACACATTGTCCTCAAACATCTCATTTCCAGCACATCCATCCTCCTGCGCACAACTCTATCCATAGCCCACGCCTTGCAACCATACAACATTGTTGGAACCACTATTCCTTCAAACATACCCATTTTTGCTTTCCGAGATAATGTTCTCGACTTCCACACATTCTTCAAGGCTCCCAGAATTTTCGCCCCCTCCCCCACCCTATGATCCACTTCCGCTTCCATGGTTCCATCCGCTGCCAGATCCACTCCCAGATATCTAAAACACTTCACTTCCTCCAGTTTTTCTCCATTCAAACTCACCTCCCAATTGACTTGACCCTCAACCCTACTGTACCTAATAACCTTGCTCTTATTCACATTTACTCTTAACTTTCTTCTTTCACACACTTTACCAAACTCAGTCACCAGCTTCTGCAGTTTCTCACATGAATCAGCCACCAGCGCTGTATCATCAGCGAACAACAACTGACTCACTTCACAAGCTCTCTCATCCCCAACAGACTTCATACTTGCCCCTCTTTCCAAAACTCTTGCATTCACCTCCCTAACAACCCCATCCATAAACAAATTAAACAACCATGGAGACATCACACACCCCTGCCGCAAACCTACATTCACTGAGAACCAATCACTTTCCTCTCTTCCTACACATACACATGCCTTACATCCTCGATAAAAACTTTTCACTGCTTCTAACAACTTGCCTCCCACACCATATATTCTTAATACCTTCCACAGAGCATCTCTATCAACTCTATCATATGCCTTCTCCAGATCCATAAATGCTACATATATATATATATATATATATATATATATATATATATATAAACCCTACCCTCCTTGTATTTTAACTTTCTAAAGGGGGAAACAGAAGAAGGAGTCATGTGGGGAGTGCTCATCTTCCTCAAAGGCTCAGATTGGGGTGTCTAAATGTGTGTGGATGCAACCAAGATGAAAAAAAAGGAGAGGTTGGTAGTATGTTTGAGGAAAGGAACTTGGATGTTTTGGCTATGAGTGAAATGAAGCTCAAGGGTAAAGAAGAGTGGTTTGGAAATGTCTTGAGAGTAAAGTCAGGGGTTGGTGATAGGACAAGAGCAAAGGAAGGAGTAGCACTACTCCTGAAGCAGGAGTATGTGATAGAGTGTAAGAAAGTAAACTCTAGATTGATATGGGTAAAACTGAAAGTGGATAGAGAGAGATGGGTGATTATTGGTGCTTATGCACCTGGTCATGAGAAGAAAGATCATGAGAGGCAATTGTTTTGGGAGCAGCTGAGTGAGTGTGTTAGCAGCTTTGATGCACGAGACTAGGTTATAGTGATGGGTGATTTGAATGCAAAGGTGAGTAATGTGGCAGTTGAGGGTATAATTGGTGTACATGGGGCATTCAGTGTTGGAAATGGAAATGGTGAAGAGCTTGTAGAGTTGTGTGCTGAAAAAGGACTGGTGATTGGGAATACCTGGTTTAAAAAGAAAGATATACATAAGTATACATAAGTAGGAGAGATGGCCAGAGTGTTATTGGATTATGTGTTAATCGATAGGCACGTGAAAGAGAGACTTTTGGATGTTAATGTGCTGAGAGGGGCAGCTGGAGGGATGTCTAATCATTATCTTGTGGAGGCGAAAGTGAAGAGTTGTAAAGGTTTTCAGAAAAGAAGAGAGAATGTTGGGGTGAAGAGAGTGGTGATAGTAAATGAGCCTAGAAAGGAGACTTGTGTGAGGAAGTACCAGGAGAGACTGAGTGCAGAATGGCAAAAGGTGAAAGCAAATGATGTACTAATCTTTTATCAATACAAAATTTCCCTGAAGCTCTAGCTAAGTATCTGTTTTCCCCCAAATTTCTCAAACACAAACCCCTTGCTCTATTTTACTGAATTAGGTTTACTCTGATATATGATATTGTTGCAAAAGCTTCAACTCCGTAAATCATGAAGAAACTCTGTAACTACGTATCTAGAGGTAAATTCTACCTCAATACATTTTTAACTGTCTTAGTAGTTTTACCCATTTTTCCATTCCAAAGTGATAATGAATGTACACTGTCATATGTGCTTCTACTTTTTCAGTTGGCTCCACTTAATCATTACATGAAACCAATGTCTACATTCACCTCTTCTTCACAAATAAAACAATGTATGATACTAGATTTTTCACAACTTACCTGGCTTACGGGGCCTTCCAGGTCCTCGTTTCTTGGGAGGCTCAGGTCTGGGCTCTTCTTCGCTAGTACTTTGTTCTGAGGAAACATTTGATTAAGTTTAAGACAAATCAGTATTTGAGGGTAAGCCTACTTTTGCCTAAGATAAAACCTTTGTAAGATTAGTTGCTAAAATCTACTGGCATTCATTGCAAAGTCTTCTCCAAACATTATGGTTGTTGCATATTTAGGAATATTAATCAGCATATTCCTTGTAAAATAACCTGCTTACAAACAAATTAACTGGCAGAATGAAAAAAAATTCAAAACCTGCATAAGATTAAGCCATAGGATCAAACTAACCTTCCAGCATTTTTTTTTTTTACCAGGTATATGCAAGTGAAAATTATTCAAGGTGAGGTACTACAATGGAAAATGGTGGTGGTGCTGCTACTATGTAATTGATGGTTTTGGAAAATGAGGAAAACTAAATTATGTGTTCAGCGATCAAGCAGTCAGTAACCAGTCTTCTGGGGAGATCTGATGACTGGTTTAATTACTCTGCTTAATGATCTCTGCTGCACTGTGTGCACAAGATATCAGAGTCGGTACTCTACGGCTCAGTACACTAGGTTCAGAAAAGTTTCTCTCAGTCCCTTTGTAAGCCTGCAAGTTCTCACTCTCTCTCCCAAGTAAAACACCAACTAAATAAGCATCTAGTTAGTTTGAGAAAAAAGGAGCAACTACAGCAGTATTATTAGTCAAAATATGTAAAAATAATTATTAGGTATTACTGAGAGTGTGAAATGACACATTCAAAGTTTAAAAAGTAATATCAAGTCATGGACTACATGTACGTGAGAGTGCTTGTGGACTAAAAAGTTAAGAGACTTTTCGGTCAGTGGATCTAACCTGGCATTGACAGCCTGATGAACATGACAGTCAAAAGACCTAAAGCTAGACAAATCATCTAATATAAAGTCATGGGCCACATGCAGAGTCAGATAGTTAGAGTGCATGTGTTAAGATTTTTCATTTGGTGGATGTAGTTGCCTGAGGTTAATGACCCTCATAGTTGAAAGGCCTAAAGTCCAATCAGCCAAATGAGGTGTTGAAGATTTTTTAGTATTAGTGGTTGCAGCTTAAAGCTGATGACCTTAATGATCCTTACAACTAATAAGCCTAAAGCCCCAAATCTTCCCTAATCGTCAAAGCTTTCCACACTGTTGATGTACAAATTATTGTAAGATAAAATAGATGACTGTAATAGCTTTGTATTCACATGTAATCTATGGGTGTTATTTACATTTTCTAGAATCAAACACATAATGCCTAGGAACTGGATATAAAATACATTCATCTTGTGGGAGTAAGCTGCAAACCAAAAATTTGCTGGTATATTTTGATCAACATTCCAAAATTATAGTAAGTCTTGAACCCTAGAATTCCAGTTAGATGAGATTTTCATAGGTTGCATTAATTTCTAGGAGATTTTATTTTGTGCCAATCTAGCTCAAATTTTCCCTGATCTTCTTAGCCCTCCTCAATTACCTTAATCATACTCCCCAGGTCTTAATGTACTCTTCACAAAAAATATTACCAGTTCATGTGACATTCTATTACAGTCAATGGTTAATAAAATGGCATGCCTACAGTTAAACATTACAGAAAAAAGCTTCCTTAAAGTAACATGGATGTTTGGAAAAGAAGTACAACCACTGAAATGAGTAAAACTCTGTTATGTAACATTTTTTTCTATTCATGTGTATGCTTTACAAATTCACTTGTAAAATGGTGTCCAAAAAACCATGAAATATATTTTTCTTTTAATTATTATATTTAATCGCTGTTCCCCGCATCAGCGAGGTAGCTCCACAAAAAAGATGCGGAATGGTCCATCCACTCATATACACATATATATTCATAAATGCACAAACACATACACACATATAACATACAAACCTCCAATAGCCAGGATCGAACCCGTGACCCCTATGCAACAGACAGGAACGCTACCGCTAGGCTATGATCGCCCTAATAGGGAAATGACTATTCGAATACTATGTACTTGAATACCCTTCGTCTCACGTTGGTGAGCAACCGGGTCTACACTGGTCATTTCCCATCAGGCTCACACAGCCAGCAGATAGCATTTCACAGAACCTAACTGTACAACATGGAGGTATATGAATACAAACAAAGTGCATATGAACGTGCACCTTCATAGAATATACAAACCTCCAACAGCCAGGATCGAACCCGGGACCCCTGTGCAACAGGCGGGAGAGCTACCGCGAGGCTATGATCACCCCAATAGGGAAATGACTTCGAATACTATGTACTCGAATGCCCTTCGTCTCACGTTGGTGAGCAATGGGGTCTACACCGGTAGCGCTCCCGCCTGTTGCACAGGGGTCCCGGGGTTCAATCCTGGCTGTTGGAGGTTTGTATGTTCTATGAGGGTGCACGTTCATATGCACTTTGTTCGCATACATACATATATATACACTGACATTTACATATATACACATGTTCATATTCATACTTGCTTGCCTTCATCCATTCCAGTTGCTACCCCACCACACACAAAATAGCATCCATCCTCCTTTCAGTGAGGTAGTGCCACGAAGACATAAAATGGCCACATATGTTCACTCTCAGTCAGTAGCTGCTAGCTGTCATGTGTAATGCACCAAATCCACAACTCCCAATTCACACCCAGGCCCCACAGACTTTTCCATGGTTTACCCAATATGCATCACATGCCCTAGTTCAGTCGACCCTGGTATATCACATCGTTCCAATGCACTCTATTCCTAGCTCGCCTTTCAACCTCCTTTATGTTCAGGCCTTAGATCGCTCAAAATCTTCTTTACTCCATCCTTCCACCTCCAATTTGGTCTCCCGCTTCTCCTCGTTCCCTCCAACTTTTGACACATATATCCTCTTTGTCAATCTTCCCTCCATATATCTAAACCATTTCAACACACCCTCTTCTGCTCTCTCAACCACAATCTTTTTATTTCCACACATCTCTCTGACCCTTTCATTACTTACTTGATCAAACCATCTCACACCACATACTGTCCTTAAACATCTCATTTCCAAACACATCCACCCTTCTCCGTACAACCCTATCTGTAGCCCATGCCTCACAACCATATAACATTGTTGGAACTACTATTCCTTCAAGCACACCCATTTTTGCTCTCCAAGATAACGTTCTCCCCTTCCACACATTCTTCATCACTCCCAGAACCTTCGCCCCCTCCCCCACTCTGTGGCTCATTTTCACTTCCATGGTTCCATCTACTGCTAAATACACTCCCAGATATCTAAATTACTACACTTCCTTCAATTTTTCTCCATTCAAACTTACATCCCAATTAACTTGTCCCTCAACCCTACTTAACCTAATAACCTTGCTCTTATTCACATTTACTCTCAACTTTCTCCTTTCATACACTTTTCCAAACTCAGTCACCAACCTCTGCAGTTTCTCACCTGAATCAGCGACATGAGCTGTATCATCAGCAGACAACAACTTACTCACTTAACAGGTCCTCTCATCCACAACAGACTGCATACTCTCCCCTCTCTTCAAAACTCCTGCATTTACCACCCGAACCTCACCATCACACACCCTTGCCACAAACCGACATTTACTGGGAATCAATCACTCTCCTCTCTTCCTACTCGTTCACATGCCTTATTTATATATTCATTATTTATCATACTTTGTCGCTGTCTCCCACGTTAGCGAGGTAGCGCAAGGAAACAGACAAAAGAATGGCCCAACCCACCCACATACACATGTATATACATACACGTCCACACATGCACATATACATACTTATACATTTCAATGTATACATATACATACATACACAGACATATACATATATACATGCCACATATTCTTTGCAAAAACTTTTCACTGCTTCCAGCAACTTACCTCCCACACCATATTACTCTTAAAACCTTCCACAAAGCATCTCTATCGACCCTATCATATGCCTTCTCCAGATCCATAAATGCTACATACAAATCCATCTGTTTTCTATGTATTTCTCACATACATTCTTCAAAGCAAACACCTGATCCACACATCCTCTACCACTTCTGAAACCACACTGTTCTTCCCCTATCTCATGCTCTGTACATGCCTTCACCCTCTCAATCAATACCCTCCCATATAATTTCCCAGGAACTCAACAAACTTGTGCCTCTGTAATTTGAACACTCACCTTTATCCCCTTTGCCTTTGTATAATGGCACTATGCATGCATTCTGCCAATCTTCAGGCACTTCACCATGATCCATACATACACTGAATATCCTTACCAACAAGTCAACAACATAGTCACCCCCCTTTTATATAAATTCCACTGCAATACCATCCAAACCTGCCAGCTTTAATCTTCCACAAATATGTACTGTCACTTATCCTGTTGTAGGTTATGCATTTTGATACTTGGTTTACCAGAACAATAAATGTATCCGAAAAGTTTTTTCAACAATAGTTATTTTCAAGAAAAACGGAACATTTACAATATAAGTGAACTAGGTATGAAAGGTTCTGGTTAACCAAGCTTTGGATTACTGATTGTTAGCATTAAACTTAACATGTGACTAACCAGGATCTGAAATATTTTCTAATATTCCATTTGGCAGACTGGGTGGTGACATGGCATTCAATGGTGCATAGGACTTCAATGCTGCTGTAGGTAATTTATTTAAAGACATTAAATTTTTGCCACCATCTTCAAAACAATGCAGTCCTCTGTAGTCTTTCAAAGTCTCATAACGAACTTCATATGGGGCTGCAGTTTCACATGTAACCAATGGATCCTTTGGAACCAAAGGTGGCTGAAGAGTGCTCTTATCACCATTATCAAAAACTGATGAATATATGTGATTATTTGCAAAGCACTGAGGATGTAATTCAACTCCTGGAAAAAAGAAGAAAACTGTATGTTAATTCAATTCTCTTCAGTTTATATTGAAACACAAATTTGACAGTAACACTAGCACTGTAAAAATTAATGTTTTCACAGTGTTACCAAATATGGAACAGTAAGGCACCAAGTGGAGGATGTGCTCATCACTGTTATTATGCAGGTTTAGCTGGATCCTTGCACTTGTATGCCAAGCATATCAAGCTCTAACTAACAGTCTGTCATGTGTAATACCATTAATTATAAAATCCTGCCACTCATTTACTTCAACTATGAATCATGTAGAAGTATATCGATTTCTTTACATCTAGATCTTTCTAACACTACCTTGAAGGTCTGAAATGACAATGACATATCTCTATCAATAATTGGTGGGTGACAGGTTTCATATGATATGTACTAAATTTACAAACTGAGGCAGGAAATTAAATTGCTGCCGATGGCCGAGATACTCATAATCAGTGACTTAGCAAAAGGCCTCTTCATATCACAATATCCATATCATGCTGCAATCCCTCATCACCTTCGTCCATCACACAACCATAATACATCTCTAAAATAAAGGTGGCAAGCATCAAAGCACTTTCCATAACAGCTTCTAAAACTATGAGCATCACAGGATGTTAAAAACTTGGTAAAACTGCTCTAATTTAGGAATACAGTTTAGGGGTATGGAGATGAAATGATGGACAGGTAAATAATGATAATTATTTCCGAATTTCAAGGGTATGCAACATTATATCACAAGATTTTACTTTGTATTGCATAATTAGCAAAAATATTTTCTTTCCATCTCAAACATGAACACTGCTTTCTACATTCAAAGTAGAAGTGTCTTATGAAGTATATTCCTAAATATCTACATTACTCAATTCAAACTTTAAGAGTGCCTTAAATAGCTATGACTGAAACATGCTTAAGGACTATGAGCTGGTATGGCTAACCAGGAGGAATCACTTTTTTCAAAACTCTGCAACAAGATCATGAATAAACATATTGGACTGATTTAGAAGATAAAGAAATATGACATCAATCTCTGAAAGACAGTGTGGATACTGAGGAAATGTGGTGATACAATATGACAATGGCAAAAGAAAAAAATCCATAATGGAATACGCTGCTCATCTATTTTCCGAACAGCAGTACTTCCAATAGTGTTAGAGGACAATTAGAATCCTATCTTTTCCATTCTATTCTAATGAGCTTCCAGTTGCTTCACTATCTTTCATGAAACATGTTTTTTAAATAACCTAATATTAATAATGGTAAGAATGAAAATATATGATGTTTGTGGATGTGCTCGGCATCAAGCTTTATGATTCCAATCTTTTATTCAATATTGATAACTACTATGGAATATATAATCTTTCTCCTACTTCTGATTCCTTATTGAATAATATATCTGCATATGCACAACAAGCAATATCCTCAAAAAAGACTGTTACCTTCTGGGAAAGAACATTTTGTGCATTATCAGAGAAATAAGCAGATCTTTCAGTTCTACATAAGATCTGTTTATCTGATATTGACGCAATTGTGCAAGCAACTATAAAATGGCAAGATCAAGGATTGCATTTAAATTTGTTAAAGTCAATGTTATTCACAGAGCCAACTAATAAACTGAAAAGATTTAATGAAGCTATGAGTAACACAAAACAGAGTAGCAGCTCTAACTCTGGGAAGTGGGCACCTTTGCCTTCTGCTTGCCCTGTTGGGTTGGGGCTCAGAACTGTAGTTCTTTATAGGTCAATCCTATAAAGATGCTATCTTTTATGCATTAACTTATTCCTAGGTAAATAAGAAGAGTTGTGTGCTTAATCTGAGAACCCATCAAGCTCATTAACACGTTATTAAATGCATTACACCGTGGTACAAAGTGAGAGGGTCAGGGAGAATAGTTTGGTAAACAGAGAAGAGGTAGTGAAAGCTTTGCGGAAGATAAAAGCCGACAAGGTGGCGGGTCTGGATGGCATTGCAGTGGAATGTATTAAAAGTGGGGGTGACTGTTGTTGATTGGTTGGTAAGGATATTCATTGTATATATGGATCATGGTGAAGGGCCTGAGGATTGGCAGAATGCATGCATAGTGCTAGTGTACAAAGGCCAAGGGGATAAAGGTGACTGTTCAAATTACAGAGGCAAAAGTTTATTGAGTATTCCTGGGAAATTATATGGGAGGGTATTGATTGAGAGGGTAAAGGCATGTACAGAGAGTCAGACTGGGGAAGAGCAGTGTGGTCTCAGAAGGGGTAGAGGATGTGGGGATCAGGTTTTGCTTTAAAGAATGTATGTGTGAAATATTTAGAAAAACAGATGGATTTGTATGTAGCATTTATGGGTTTGGAGAAGGCATATGATACGGTTGACAGAGATGCTTTGTGGAAGGTTTAAAGAGTACATGGTGTGGGAGGTAAGATGCTAGAAGCAGTGAAAAGTTTTTACCAAGGATGTCAGGCATGTGTACAAGGAGGAAGAGAGGAGAGTGATTGGTTCCCAGTGAATGTCGGTTTGTGGCAGGGATGTGTGATGTCCCCATGGTTGTTTATTTTGTTTATGGATGGGGTGGTTAGGGAGGTGAATGCAAGTTTTGGAGAGAGGGGCAAGTATGTAGTCTGTTGTGGATGAGAGGACCTGGGAAGCGAGTAAGTTGTTGTTCACTGATGATACAGCTCTGGTGGCTGATTTGGGTGAAAAACTGGAGGTTGGTGACTGAGTTTGGTAATGTGTGTGAAAGGAGAATGTTGAGAGTAAATGTGAATAAGAGCAAGGTTATGAGGTTCAGTAGGGTTGAGGGACAGGTTAATTGGGAGGTAAGTTTGAATGGAGCAAAATTGGAGGAAGTGATGTGTTTTAGATATCTGTAAGTGGACTTAATAGAAGATTGAACCTTGAAGCAAAGTGTGTCAAAGGGTGGGTGAGGGAATGAAGGCTCTGGAAGCGATGAAGAATGTGTGGAAGGAGAGAACGTTATTTTGGAGAGCAAAAATGGGTACGTTTGAAGGAATGGTAATTCCAAAGATGCTATATGGTTGCAAGGTATGGGCTATAGATAATGTCGTACGGAGGAGGGTGGATATGTTGGAAATGAAATGTTTGAGGAAAATAGGTGATGTGAGGTGGTAAGATCGAGTAAGTAATGAAAGGGTAAGAGAGATGCGTGGTAATAAAAAGAGTGTGGTTGAGAGAGCAGAAGAGGGTGTGTTGAAATGGTTTGGACACATGGAGAGGATGAGTGAGGAAAGACTGACAAAGAGAATGACCTGAGGAAAGACTGACAAAGAGGATATATGTGTCAGAGATGGAGGGAACAAGGAGAAGTGGGAAACCAAATTGGAGGTGGAAGGATGGAGTGAAAATGATTTTGAGCGATCAGAGCCTAAACAAGGCATGCAAGGAATAGAGTGAATTGGAGCAATGTGGTATACCGGGGTTGACTGAACCAGGGCATGCGAAGTGTCTGGGGCAAACCATAGAAAGATCTGTGGGGGTCTGGATGTGGATAGGGAGCTGTGGTTTTGGTGCATTACACATGACAGCTAGAGACTGAGTGTGAGCAAATGAGGCCTTTTTTGTCTTTTCATGGCACTACCTTGCTGAAAGGGGAGGGGGTACTATTTCCTGTGTGACAGGGTAGCGACAGGAATGGATGAAGGGAAGCAAGTATGAATATGTGCAGGTGTAAATATGTATGTGTGTGTGTGTGTATGTATATGTTGACATGTATGTATATATGTGTGTACAGGCATTTACATATATATATATATATATATATATATATATATATATATATATATATATATATATATATATATATATATATATATATATATTTATGGATCTGGAGAAGGCATATGATAGAGTTGATAGAGATGCTCTGTGGAAGGTATTAAGAATATATGGTGTGGGAGGAAAGTTGTTAGAAGCAGTGAAAAGTTTTTATCGAGGATGTAAGGCATGTGTACGTGTAGGAAGAGAGGAAAGTGATTGGTTCTCAGTGAATGTAGGTTTGCGGCAGGGGTGTGTGATGTCTCCATGGTTGTTTAATTTGTTTATGGATGGGGTTGTTAGGGAGGTAAATGCAAGAGTTTTGGAAAGAGGGGCAAGTATGAAGTCTGTTGGGGATGAGAGAGCTTGGGAAGTGAGTCAGTTGTTGTTCGCTGATGATACAGCGCTGGTGGCTGATTCATGTGAGAAACTGCAGAAGCTGGTGACTGAGTTTGGTAAAGTGTGTGGAAGAAGAAAGTTAAGAGTAAATGTGAATAAGAGTAAGGTTATTAGGTACAGTAGGGTTGAGGGTCAAGTCAATTGGGAGGTGAGTTTGAATGGAGAAAAACTGGAGAAAGTGAAGTGTTTTAGATATCTGGGAGTGGATCTGGCAGCGGATGGAACCATGGAAGCGGAAGTGGATCATAGGGTGGGGGAGGGGGCGAAAATTCTGGGGGCCTTGAAGAACGTGTGGAAGTCGAGAACATTATCTCGGAAAGCAAAAATGGGTATGTTTGAAGGAATAGTGGTTCCAACAATGTTGTATGGTTGCGAGGCGTGGGCTATGGATAGAGTTGTGCGCAGGAGGATGGATGTGCTGGAAATGAGATGTTTGAGGACAATGTGTGGTGTGAGGTGGTTTGATCGAGTGAGTAACGTAAGGGTAAGAGAGATGTTTGGAAATAAAAAGAGCGTGGTTGAGAGAGCAGAAGAGGGTGTTTTGAAGTGGTTTGGGCACATGGAGAGGATGAGTGAGGAAAGATTGACCAAGAGGATATATGTGTCGGAGGTGGAGGGAGCAAGGAGAAGAGGGAGACCAAATTGGAGGTGGAAAGATGGAGTGAAAAAGATTTTGTGTGATCGGGGCCTGAATATGCAGGAGGGTGAAAGGAGGGCAAGGAATAGAGTGAATTGGAGCGATGTGGTATACTGGGGTTGACGTGCTGTCAGTGGATTGAATCAAGGCATGTGAAGCGTCTGGGGTAAACCATGGAAAGCTGTGTAGGTATGTATATTTGCGTGTGTGGACGTATGTATATACATGTGTATGGGGGGGGTGTTGGGCCATTTCTTTCGTCTGTTTCCTTGCGCTACCTCGCAAACGTGGGAGACAGCGACAAAGTATAAAAAAAAAAAAAAAAAAAAATATATATATATATATATATATATATATATATATATATATATATATATATTATCCCTGGGGATAGGGGAGAAAGAATACTTCCCACGTATTCCCTGCGTGTCGTAGAAGGCGACTAAAAGGGGAGGGAGCGGGGGGCTGGAAATCCTCCCCTCTCTTTTTTTTTTTTTTCCAAAAGAAGGAACAGAGAATTGGGCCAGGTGAGGGTATTCCCTCAAGGCCCAGTCCTCTGTTCTTAACGCTACCTCGCTAATGCGGGAAATGGCGAATAGTTTGAAAGAAAAAAAGAAAAAATATATATATATATATATATATATATATATATATATATATATATATATATATATATATTTGCTTTGTCGCTGTCTCCCGCGTTTGCCAGGTAGCGCAAGGAAACAGACGAAAGAAATGGCCCAACCCACCCCCATACACATGTATATACATATGTCCACACACGCAAATATACATACCTACACAGCTTTCCATGGTTTACCCCAGACGCTTCACATGCCCTGATTCAATCCACTGACAGCACGTCAACCCCGGTATACCACATCGATCCAATTCACTCTACTCCTTGCCCTCCTTTCACCCTCCTGCATGTTCAGGCCCCGATCACACAAAATCTTTTTCACTCCATCTTTCCACCTCCAATTTGGTCTCCCACTTCTCCTCGTTCCCTCCACCTCCGACACATATATCCTCTTGGTCAATCTTTCCTCACTCATTCTCTCCATGTGCCCAAACCATTTCAAAACACCCTCTTCTGCTCTCTCAACCACGCTCTTTTTATTTCCACACATCTCTCTTACCCTTACGTTACTTACTCCATCAAACCACCTCACACCACACATTGTCCTCAAACATCTCATTTCCAGCACATCCATCCTCCTGCGCACAACTCTATCCATAGCCCACACCTCGCAACCATACAACATTGTTGGAACCACTATTCCTTCAAACATACCCATTTTTGCTTTCCGAGATAATGTTCTCGACTTCCACACATTCTTCAAGGCTCCCAGGATTTTCACCCCCTCCCCATGATCCACTTCTGCTTCCATGGTTCCATCCGCTACCAGATCCACTCCCAGATATCTAAAACACTTTACTTCCTCCAGTTTTTCTCCATTCAAACATACCTCCCAATTGACTTGACCCTCAACCCTACTGTACCTAATTACCTTGCTCTTACTCACATTTACTCTTAACTTTCTTCTTTCACACACTTTACCAAATTCAGTCACCAGCTTCTGCAGTTTCTCACATGAATCAGCCACCAGCGCTGTATCATCAGCGAAGAACAACTGACTCACTTCTCAAGCTCTCTCATCCCCAACAGACTTCATACTTGCCCCTCTTTCCAAAACTCTTGCATTCACCTCCCTAACAACCCCATCCATAAACAAATTAAACAACCATGGAGACATCACACACCCCTGCCGCAAACCTACATTCACTGAGAACCAATCACTTTCCTCTCTTCCTACACGTACACATACCTTACATCCTCGATAAAAACTTTTCACTGCTTCTAAAAACTTGCCTCCCACACCATATATTCTTAATACCTTCTACAGAGCATCTCTATCAACTCTATCATATGCCTTCTCCAGATCCATAAATGCTACATACAAATCCATTTGCTTTTCTAAGTATTTCTCACATACATTCTTCAAAGCAAACACCTGATCCACACATCCTCTACCACTTCTGAAACCACACTGCTCTTCCCCAATCTGATGCTCTGTACATGCCTTCACCCTCTCAATCAATACCCTCCCATATAATTTACCAGGAATACTCAACAAACTTATACCTCTGTAATTTGAGCACTCACTCTTATCCCCTTTGCCTTTGTACAATGGCACTATGCACGCATTCCGCCAATCCTCAGGCACCTCACCATGAGTCATACATACATTAAATAACCTTACCAACCAGTCAATAATACAGTCACCCCCTTTTTTAATAAATTCCACTGCAATACCATCCAAACCTGCTGCCTTGCTGGCTTTCATCTTCCGCAAAGCTTTCACTACCTCTTCTCTGTTTACCAAATCATTTTCCCTAACCCTCTCACTTTGCACACCACCTCGACCAAAACACCCTATATCTGCCACTCTATCATCAAACACATTCAACAAACCTTCAAAATACTCACTCCATCTCCTCACATTACCACTACTTGTTATCACCTCCCCATTTGTGCCCTTCACTGAAGTTCCCATTTGCTCCCTTGTCTTACGCACTTTATTTATCTCCTTCCAGAACATATATATATATATATATATATATATGTTGTATGGTTGCGAGGCGTGGGCTATGGATAGAGTTGTGCGCAGGAGGATGGATGTGCTGGAAATGAGATGTTTGAGGACAATGTGTGGTGTGAGGTGGTTTGATCAAGTGAGTAACGTAAGGGTAAGAGAGATGTGTGGAAATAAAAAGAGCGTGGTTGAGAGAGCAGAAGAGGGTGTTTTGAAGTGGTTTGGGCACATGGAGAGAATGAGTGAGGAAAGATTGACCAAGAGGATATATGTGTCGGAGGTGGAGGGAACGAGGAGAAGAGGGATACCAAATTGGAGGTGGAAAGATGGAGTGAAAAAGATTTTGTGTGATCGGGGCCTGAACATGCAGGAGGGTGAAAGGAGGGCAAGGAATAGAGTGAATTGGAACGATGTGGTATACCGGGGTTGACGTGCTGTCAGTGGATTGAATCAAGGCATGTGAAGCGTCTGGGGTAAACCATGGAAAGCTGTGTAGGTATGTATATTTGCGTGTGTGGACGTATGTATATACATGTGTATGGGGGGGGGGGGTTGGGCCATTTCTTTCGTCTGTTTCCTTGCGCTACCTCGCAAATGCGGGAGACAGCGACAAAGTATAATAATAATAATATATATATATATATATGTGTGTGTGTGTGTGTGTGTGTGCGTGTGTGTGTGTGTGTATGAGCGGTTGGGCCATTCTTCGTCCGTTTCCTGGCGCTACCTCGGTGATGTGGGAGACAGCAATTAAGTATAATAATAAAATAATAACAACAATGTTATTTCCTGTGTGGCAGGGTAGCGACAAGAATGGACGAAGGCAAGCAAGTATGAATATGCACAGGTGTAAATATGTATAAGTCTGTGTTTGTATAAGTATGTATATGTTGACATGTATGTATATGTATCCATATCTGCATGTACGTGCGTTTATGTATATATGTATGTGTATATGTATATATGTGTATGTGAGTGGTTGGGTCATTCTTTGCCCGTTTCCTGGCGCCACCTTGGTGATGTGGTAGACAGCCATTAAGTATAATAATAAAATAATAATAACAATGCTTTTGTTTTAAAGCTGCACTGTGGACAGGAAACAAAGTATATAACTATCATCAAATTAACCTCTTTTTCGCAGATATTTTTCATACCTTACTGGTTCTCCTGCCTCAGCAAGGAACAAATAAACAAATGACTTCATTACAAATCTATTTTTTTGAAATATAACTAAAGTTTTGTGCTTGTTTATCATAACATGTGAAATTAAAGTATAGGACTGAAAAAGTTTCCAGAACATTATGATCAATATGCTCATTCTCAGCTAATAATTTCATAGAAGTACAGAGTATGAAGTAAAGATGCAACATCCTAATAAGAAGATAAATTCTTTATGATATCAGCTTCTTAATGTCTGTATGTTGACACTAACTGATTTTTCAAAAAACTTGAATTCTTAATTACAAACTTACCATGAAATTGTCTTCTCTCTTTAGCCTTGTACTCCTGGAAATATCTATATACTTTGTCTCCATAATTTTTGTACAATTGTTTAAAACCATTTTCATCAAGCTTCAAAAGATCAGATCCTTTTAACCCACTCAGTTTAACCAACTTCATATCTTCATACTCAAAATTGAGCTGATGACAAGCATTAAACAGAAAGTCAACAACTTCACTGGATGTCCACTCAGCAATTGGTATACTCCCGAACTTCTCTTCCTCTGAAACAGAATAAAAGAAAGATTTACTTACCAAATCATAAAATAAAAGGAAGGAATAAGCAAACCTCTGTACTATGCTGTTGCCATGGTTCTACATAGACACACAACAAATTTGTTTTATTTGCCAAAGATTAAAACAGCTATTATACAAATGATGTCATAGAGCATGTTTCCATGGAATCAATGCCACACATGCAATAAATTGTTTGAATCACCTCAATCTGAGGACAAAATATGCTCTAGAAAAGTTTAAAAGCAAAATGCACATCTGACTGCTAATGTCAGGTTTCTGTGGTACACCTATCATGTTTTGAACTTTATCTATCTACCTATTTAGTGCATTCATAATTACCCAAGGTTTTCTTTCTAAAGGTTCCTTCAGCACAAATGTATTACTTCTGTTACCAAGGAAAATCGACTCCTTTGGAGTGAGAAGTTCTTTGATAAGCCTACTCTTCCAAAGATGCAGTCTTGCCAATGGTGATTTTCTAATCATGGTGTACCCTCTTGCAGGTGGAGTCTGGTAACATCTATGTTTTAGAGTTACATGTGGAAACAGGATGCACTTCAGGGCATTTTTCTCTTGAGAAGTAAAAGTATCACATGAATAAATCACTGCTTCCTTCCTATAAGATTTGTCTGCTCAGCAAACAAATCCCTAACCATGCAGGTTATGTTAAAGCAGCAGTGTTCTAAACTTTTGATAAACTTTTAATCGAGGAGATAAGAACTAATGCCCAGAGCCAGTGTTGCCATTGTGACTATTCCCTAAAATATGCTTATGGTTTGGAATTCTTAGTGTATTTAATCCTTCTAACCAGCTCATTCAAATGGGAGATGAATCAAAAAGGGTTCATTCCTTATTTCCAAAAATACTTATTAAATCATTTGACATGTATGACTGTTTACTATCGATGATGTCACTTTTTAATACCTTTGACAGGACTGTGGTACTTAATGAAAGTAACTCTGGAGTGTGTTAGATGCTATTTCAAGGGAGTTCTCTGTGTAACCAAATGCCATGGGTCAGTTTCCTTGATAATTCATATCATTTGTTTAGCAAATGTCCTTCAATACTCGCTAAACAAATAACCTTTGAGGGGAAGAGTTTCCATTGCACTATACTCAATCTCTTCCACAAACTAATGTGATTGATCCTTAAAGCAGAGGTGGAGCATGTGACTCACCTATATGAGAAGAAACAAAACAAACTACTGGATCTGTTTTTTCATATTTTGTAAATATGTTTTTGAGGTAGCGTATATCAGCTGCTGGACCATTATATAAAACTTACGATAAATTTTTTTGCAAAAATATCTACATATACAGGTGAGACTTGAAAATTTGAATTTCTAAACCTGAAAACTCTCAAAATCCTAAGTACAAAGTATTGAAGATGACCACCAACTTGGATCATGATTTAAAAGCAGTGGTAGTTTTACATCATGCACAGCTAAATCATACACCATTGTTCTCACTGCCAGACCAAGGTAGTAAATCTACAATCTTTTTTCTATTATCTACATAATATTTTCTTTAGTTCTGCTTTCACATAATGGCAAGGGTCTTTTCCTTTCTGGCTCAGTCATCTGTTCCTGATGCCACCATGCTCATGCAGGAAATGGTAAATATGCATGAAAAAGATTCATACTCGTTAACCATTTCCCATGTTCATGAGGCAGAAGAGACAAAGAAACTACTTCATTCACTCACATCCACTCTCTTGCTGTCATGTGTATGTACCATCCTAACAGATATCCCTGTCAGGATATTCAAATCCAAGGAGATATCTTTTTCTTGCAAGCCTATCAACAACTACATAATCCAATAATGCCTGCTTATCATCTAACCTACTCATTGATGTATAGTTGCATATGTCCCTCTTTTAAACCAGGTGTTCCCATTAAACAGCACTCTTTTAGAACAAAACTCCACTACCTGTTCACTTTTTCATTCATATCACTGAATACCCTATGCCTCTAATCATACCCTCTAGTGCCACATATCCCATTCTCACATTAAAAGCACCCATCACTAATACCTGATTTCTGCATCAAAACTGCTGACATGCTCACTAAGCTCCTCCCAAAACAGGAAATGGTAAATATGCATGAAAAAGATTCATACTCGTTAACCATTTCCCATGTTCATGAGGCAGAGGAGACAAAGAAACTGCTTCATTCACTCACATCCACTCTCTTGCTGTCATGTGTATGTACCACCCTAATAGATACCCCTGTCAGGATTTTCAAATCCAAGGAGATATCTTTTTCTTGCAAGCCTATCAACAACTACATAATCCAATAATGCCTGCTTATCATCTAACCTACTCATTGATGTATAGTTGCAGATGTCCCTCTTTTAAACCAGGTATTCCCATTAAACAGCACTCTTTTAGAACAGAATTCCATTACCTGTTCACTTTTTCATTCATAACACTGAATACCCTATGCCCCTAATCATACCCTCTAGTGCCACATAACCCATTCTCACATTAAAAGCACCCATCACTAATACCTGATTTCTGCATCAAAACTGCTGACATGCTCATTAACCTCCTCCCAAAACAGGAAATGGTAAATATGCATGAAAAAGATTCATACTCGTTAACCAATTCCCATGTTCATGAGGCAGAAGAGACAAAGAAACTGCTTCATTCACTCACATCCACTCTCTTGCTGTCATGTGTATGTACCATCCTAACAGATATCCCTGTCAGGATATTCAAATCCAAGGAGATATCTTTTTCTTGCAAGCCTATCAACAACTACATAATCCAATAATGCCTGCTTATCATCTAACCTACTCATTGGTGTATAGTTGCAGATGTCCCTCTTTTAAACCAGGTATTCCCATTAAACAGCACTCTTTTAGAACAGAACTCCATTACCTGTTCACTTTTTCATTCATAACACTGAATACCCTATGCCCCTAATCATACCCTCTAGTGCCACATAACCCATTCTCACATTAAAAGCACCCATCACTAATACCTGACTTATGCATCAAAACTGCTGACATGCTCACTAAGCTCCTCCCAAAACAGGAAATGGTAAATATGCATGAAAAAGATTCATACTCGTTAACCATTTCCCATGTTCATGAGGCAGAAGAGACAAAGAAACTGCTTCATTCACTCACATCCACTCTCTTGCTGTCATGTGTAAGTACCATCCTAACAGATACCCCTGTCAGGGTATTCAAATCCAAGGAGATATCTTTTTTTTGCAAGCCTATCAACAACTACATAATCCAATAATGCCTGCTTATCATCTAACCTACTAATTGATGTATAGTTGCAGATGTCCCTCTTTTAAACCAGGTATTCCCATTAAACAGCACTCTTTTAGAACAGAACTCCATTACCTGTTCACTTTTTCATTCATAACACTGAATACCCTATGCCCCTAATCATACCCTCTAGTGCCACATAACCCATTCTCACATTAAAAGCACCCATCACTAATACCTGATTTCTGCATCAAAACTGCTGACATGCTCACTAAGCTCCTCCCAAAACAGGAAATGGTAAATATGCATGAAAAAGATTCATACTCGTTAACCATTTCCCATGTTCATGAGGCAGAGGAGACAAAGAAACTGCTTCATTCACTCACATCCACTCTCTTGCTGTCATGTGCATGTACCATCCTATCAGATACCCCTGTCAGGATATTCAAATCCAAGGAGATATCTTCTTGCAAGCCTAAGAAACTGCTTCATTCACTCACATCCACTCTCTTGCTGTCATGTGCATGTACCATCCTAACAGATACCCCTGTCAGGATATTCATATCCAAGGAGATATCTTTTTCTTGCAAGCCTATCAACAACTACATAATCCAATAATGCCTGCTTATCATCTAACCTACTCATTGATGTATAGTTGCAGATGTCCCTCTTTTAAACCAGGTATTCCCATTAAACAGCACTCTTTTAGAACAGAACTCCATTACCTGTTCACTTTTTCATTCATAACACTGAATACCCTATGCCCCTAATCATACCCTCTAGTGCCACATTACCCATTCTCACATTAAAAGCACCCATCACTAATACCTGATTTCTGCATCAAAACTGCTGACATTCTCACTAAGTTCCTCCCAAAACACTGACCTTACTTCCTCATTCCTCGCTTGTCTAAATGCTTAAATACTGGTAATAACCCATCTATTGTAATTCACTTTCACCTTTAGTTACATGTGTCTGAGGCTCACTTCCTTACACTCTTTCAAACATTTCCCCAACTCCTTCAGTAGAAATGCTACTCTTTCCTTGGCTCTTGCCCTCACTCTGACCGCTTTACCCCTAAGACATTCTCAGCCATTCTTCTCCCTTACCTTTGAGCTATGTTTCACTCAGATCTAGAAAATCCCAGTTCCTTTCCTCAAACACACTACCTGTCTCTTCCTGAACTTTCAAGGAAGAAGAGCATTCCATATTTGGTTCCTTCTCCTGATCCACCATAATAAAACTGAAACACAAGAAAGAAGGGTATCCCACCTGTCTTAGTCACCCTCTACAACTAAATGAGGAGACTTGGGAAGTTTTTGCTATCTACCAATAAGAAGATTTTTTTTTTTTTTTTTTTATGCTTTGTCGCTGTCTCCCGCGTTTGCGAGGTAGCGCAAGGAAACAGACGAAAGAAATGGCCCAACCCCCCCCCCCATACACATGTATATACATACGTCCACACACGCAAATATACATACCTACACAGCTTTCCATGGTTTACCCCAGACGCTTCACATGCCTTGATTCAATCCACTGACAGCACGTCAACCCCGGTATACCACATCGCTCCAATTCACTCTATTCCTTGCCCTCCTTTCACCCTCCTGCATGTTCAGGCCCCGATCACACAAAATCTTTTTCACTCCATCTTTCCACCTCCAATTTGGTCTCCCTCTTCTCCTTGCTCCCTCCACCTCCGACACATATATCCTCTTGGTCAATCTTTCCTCACTCATCCTCTCCATGTGCCCAAACCACTTCAAAACACCCTCTTCTGCTCTCTCAACCACGCTCTTTTTATTTCCACACATCTCTCTTACCCTTACGTTACTCACTCGATCAAACCACCTCACACCACACATTGTCCTCAAACATCTCATTTCCAGCACATCCATCCTCCTGCGCACAACTCTATCCATAGCCCACGCCTTGCAACCATACAACATTGTTGGAACCACTATTCCTTCAAACATACCCATTTTTGCTTTCCGAGATAATGTTCTCGACTTCCACACATTCTTCAAGGCCCCCAGAATTTTCGCCCCCTCCCCCACCCTATGATCCACTTCCGCTTCCATGGTTCCATCCGCTGCCAGATCCACTCCCAGATATCTAAAACACTTCACTTCCTCCAGTTTTTCTCCATTCAAACTCACCTCCCAATTGACTTGACCCTCATCCCTACTGTACCTAATAACCTTGCTCTTATTCACATTTACTCTTAACTTTCTTCTTCCACACACTTTACCAAACTCAGTCACCAGCTTCTGCAGTTTCTCACATGAATCAGCCACCAGCGCTGTATCATCAGCGAACAACAACTGACTCACTTCCCAAGCTCTCTCATCCCCAACAGACTTCATACTTGCCCCTCTTTCCAAAACTCTTGCATTTACCTCCCTAACAACCCCATCCATAAACAAATTAAACAACCATGGAGACATCACACACCCCTGCCGCAAACCTACATTCACTGAGAACCAATCACTTTCCTCTCTTCCTACACGTACACATGCCTTACATCCTCGATAAAAACTTTTCACTGCTTCTAACAACTTTCCTCCCACACCATATATTCTTAATACCTTCCACAGAGCATCTCTATCAACTCTATCATATGCCTTCTCCAGATCCATAAATGCTACATACAAATCCATTTGCTTTTCTAAGTATTTCTCACATACATTCTTCAAAGCAAAGAAGAAATTTATGAAGACAATATATACGTACAGCGATGTAATGCTTACACACAGAGAAAAAAGAAAGAAAATAGTTTAGCAAGGATGATGAATATGAAAAAAATCATATTGATCAAGAATACGTAAATGAATACAGAGAAAAGCTGGTAAATATATAAAAGAAAAATGTGGAGAAACAATCAATGAATCATATGAAAGACAAACCAGTAATACAGATCAAAGTGAAAATCAGACAAGGTAATAAAACATGCAGATACTATTTTCAATGTTTCCTATTCAGACTGTTGAATTTGTCACATTACATTGGTATTAGGTGTTTAAATTTACTCCTCTCCCTTTCCTTACACCCATGATTGTTTGTAGAGTAAAAACAAATTTCATTTAGGCTAGGCTTTGTGGGAGCCTGAACCTGCATTCATTTCTCCATTTGCATATTTGGATTTTGTCATATTTATAGCATATTTCTCAATGTGCATAATCACATGTCTCTTTATAATGACATTCTCTGGGATCCAAAATTCCAAAAATGAGAGCTTTCATACACATTATTTTAAGGAGAATATTCATGTTTGTCAAAGCACTTGCATTTGCCTCATTTTCAAAGTTTTTTCATTATCATACTAGACTGCTACCTCGTTGACGAGGGAAATGGTGATCAAGTATAATAATAATAATGACAATAATAATTGAAAAGAGGGGCAAGTATGCAAACTGTTGTGGATGAGAGGGCTTGAGAAGTGAGTCAGTTGTTGTTCGCTGATGATACAGCACTGGTGGATGATTCGGGTGAGAAATTGCAGAAGCTGGTGACTGAGTTTGGTAAGTGTGTGAAAGGAGAAAGCTGAGAGTAAATGTGAATAAGAGCAAGGTTATTAGGTACTGTAGGGTTGAGGGACAAGTCAATTGGGAGGTACGTTTGAATAGAGAAAAACTGAAGTGAAGTGTTTTAGATATCTGGGAGTGGATATGGCAGTGGATGGAACCATGCAAACGGAAGTGAATCACAGGTCGGGGGAGGGGGCAAAAGTTCTGGGAGTGTTGAAAAATGTGTGGAAGGCAAGGACATTATCTCGGAGAGCTAAAATGGGTTTGTTTGAAGGAATAGTGGTTCCAACAATATTATATGGTTGCGAGGCGTGTGAAAGAAGAAAGCTGAGAGTAAATGTGAATAAGAGCAAGGTTATTAGGTACAGTAGGGTTGAGGGACAAGTCAACTGGGAGGTGAGTTTGAATGGAGAAAAACTGAAGTGAAGTGTTTTAGATATCTGGGAGTGGATTTGGCAGCGGATGGAACCATGGAAATGGAAGTGAGTCACAGGGTGGGGGAGGGGGCAAAAGTTCTGGGAGTGTTGAAAAATGTGTGGAAGGAGAGAACATTATCTCGGAAAGCAAAAATGGGTATGTTTGAAGGAATAGTGGTTTCAACAATGATATATGGTTGCAAGGCATAGGCTATAGATAGAGTTGTGTGGAGGAGGGTGGATGTGTTGGAAATGAGATGTTTAAGGACAATATGTGGTGTGCGGTGGTTTGATTGAGTAAGTAATGAAAGGGTAAGAGAGGTGTGTGGTAATAAAAAGAGTGTGGGTGAGAGAGTAGATGAGGGTGTTTTGAAATGGTTTGGTCATATGGAGAGAATGAGCGAGGAGAGATTAACAAAGAGGATATATGTGTCAGAGGTGGAGGGAACGAGGAGACGTGGGAGACCAATTTGGAGGTGGAAAGATGGAGTGAAAAAGATTTTGAGCGATCGGAGCCTGAACATGCAGGAGAGTGAAAGGCATGCAAGGAATACAGACAATTGGAACAATGTGGTATACTGGGGTCAACGTGCTATCAATGGATTGAACCAGAGCATATGAAGTGTCTGGGGTAAACCATGGAAAGTTTTGTGGAACCTGGATGTGGAAAGGGAGCTGTGCTTTTGGTGCATTATACATGACAGCTAGAGACTGAGTGTGAACGAATGTGGCCTTTGTTGTCTTTTCCTAGTGCAACCTCGTGTGAATGCAGGGGGGGGAGTGGGTTGTCTTTCCATGTGTGGCGGGGTGCGATGGGAATGACTAAAGGCAGCAAGCATGAACTACGTACATGTGTATATATGTATATGTCTGTGTATGTCTATGTATGTATACATTGAAATGTATAGGTATGTATATGTGTGTGTGTGTGGACGTGTATGTATATACATGTGTATGTGGGTGGGTTGGGCCATTCTTTCATCTGTTTCCTTGCGCTACCTCACAAACGCGGGAGACAGCGACAAAGTATAATAAATATAAATAAAATAATAATAATAATAATAATAATAATGATAATAATAATAATAATAATAACAATAATATCAAAAAGAGCGTGGTTGAGAGAGCAGAAGAGGGTGTAGTGAAATGGTTTGGTCACATGGAGAGAATGAGTGAGGAAAGATTGACAAAGAGGATATATGTGTCAGAGGTGGAGGGAACGAGAAGTGGGAGACCAAATTGGAGGTGGAAGGATGGAGTGAAAAAGATTTTGAGTGATCGGGGCCTGAACATACAGGAGGGTGAAAGGCGTGCAAGGAATAGAGTGAATTGGAATACTGTGGTATACTGGGTTCAATAAGCTGTTAATGGATTGAACTAGGGCATGTGAAGCATCTGGGGTAAACCATGGAAAGTTTTGTGGGGCCTGGATGTGGAAAGGGAGCTAAGGTTTCAGTGCATTACACAAGACAGCTGGAGACTGAGAGTGAACGAATGTGGCCTTTGTTGTCTATCCTGGTGCTACCTCGCGCGTGTGCAGGGGGAGGGTGGTACCATATCCTGTGTGGCGGGGTGGCGATGGGAATGGATGAAGGCATCATGTATGAATATGTACATGTGTATATATGTATATGTCTGTGTATGTATATGTATACGTTGAAATGTATACATATGTATATGTGCGCATGTGGGCATGTATGTATATATATGTGGGTGGGTTGGGCCATTCTTTCGTCTTTCCTTATGCTACCTCACTAACGCGGGAGACAGCGACAAAGTACAATAAAATAAATATATGAAAATAACAATAATAATAATCATCCCCGGGGATAGGGGAAAAAGAACGCTTCCCATATATTCCCTCTGTATCGTAGAAGGCGACTAAAAGGGGAGGGTGTGTGTGTGTGTGTGTGTGTGTGTGTGTGTGTGTGTGTGTGTGTGTGTGTGTGTGTGTTTGGGTGGGTGCAGGGGGGTTTTGAAATCCTCCCCTCCAGTTTTTACTTTACCAAAATAGGGAACAGAGAAGGGGGCCAAGTGAGGATTTTCTCTCTAAGGCTAAGTCCTCTGTTCTTAACGCTACTTCGCTAACACAGGAAATGGCGAATATGTATGAAAAAAATAATAATAATAATAACGATAATAAAAACTATTTGAAAATGTGGCAGGTGCAAGTGCTATGACAAACATGAATATTCTCCCTAAATAAATGTGTAAGGAAGCACTCATTTTTTTGAACTTTGGATATCAGAGGATGTTATCATAAAGAGATGTGTGATTAAACATATCAAGAAATATGCTATAAATATGACAAAAAAAAATCAAAATAAGCAAAAGGAGAAAAGAATGCAGGTTCAGGCTTCAACAAGACCTAGCCTAAATGACATCTGATTTTACTCTATGAACAATCATGGGTGTAAAAAAGAGATGTGTAAATCTAAACACCTAATACCAATGCAAAATAAAATTCAACAGCCTGAATAGGAAACAGTGAAAATGCAAGAAGGAAAGGAAATGACAATTCAGAATAGGAAAAAAGTAAAAATACAAGAAGAAAATGACATTTACCATACATATGAAGATATCCCTGGGGATAGGGGAGAAAGAATACTTCCCACATATTCCCTGCGTGTCGTAGAAGGCAACTAAAAGGGGAGGGAGCGGGTGGCTGGAATCCTCCCCTCTCTCTCTCTTTTTTTTTTATTTTCCAAAAGAAGGAACAGAGAAGAGGGCCAGGTGAGGATATTCCCTCAAAGGCCCAGCCCTCTGTTCTTAACGCTACCTCGCTAATGCGGGAAATGGTGAATAGTATAGTATGATGAAGATTAGACATATTAAATGAATGAGTGAGGAAAGGATGACAAAGAGGATATTGATGTTGGAAGTGGAGAAAACAAGAATGGGGAGACCAAAGTAGGATAGCAGGATGGAGTGGAAAAGATTTTGAGTGAGTGGGGGTCTGAACATGCACGCTAGTGAAAGGTGTATACAGGACAAAGTGAACTGGAATGATGTGGTATACAGAGGTCGACGTGCTGTCAACAGACGGAACCATGGCATGTGAAGTATCCTGGGTAAACCATGGAAAGGTCTGTGGGGTTTGATTGTGGACAGGATGCTATGGTTTTGGTGCTTTACTGATGACAGTTAGAGAATGCATGTGAGAGGATGTGGCCTTTCTTTATCTGTCCCAGGTGCTATCTTACTAACATGTGAAATGGCAATCAAATATGAGCGTAGAAATGGAGGAAGATACACAGATTTCAGCAAAGGTAAAAACTAACTTAAGAAAACCAAAAAAGCAAATTCTGTAACAAACATAATATTGAAAATAGATGGAGAAAAAATGGAATCACTACAGATGCCACGCAAGAATAGAAATCAATGGCCAAAATATGATTAAAGATATCACACATCACCAGTTACCTAAAAACTAGAATAGGATAATGATATGAATCAATAATGGGAAGAGCATGAAATATATAATGAATAAAAAAGGTCAAAATGATGGAATGAGAAGTTAAGTATAAATGCACAGATTATGACTACCACAAAGACCCAACAGACCCACATAATTCTTTTTTATTTGAGAACCAAATACGGAAAGTTTCAGCAGAGATGGGAATAAAGCAGTAGTAAAAAAAAATTATAGGATAAGAAACACCTCTTTCAAGAATGGAAGAAAAGTAACTATATATGTGGAATAAAAAAATATAAGGGAAGTGCAGTAACTAAAAATCAGCTGAGGACTAATAAAGAGATAGAATCTTTGGAAGATAATGCATATAAACATTAAAAGTCTGATAAGTACGAATTCTAGAACAAGAGTTTATTACACTAATGGATACAATAACAATACTAACAATAGCAATACAATCATAATTGATGTCAGATAATGAAAAAATGAAGAATGACAAAAGTTTGGAACATGTTGAAATGTTTAGAGCAGATGAAGAACCAAATTTAAACAAGGGGGTATGTCAATATCAATATGTGTCTATAATAGGTTAAAAGGAAAACAGATGCAAAACAGAAATACTTGACTCCAAGATGGCAATACCTCTTGAAATCCATGAAGAAGGCCACACTTAAACACCTTTTATTCTCTGTTATTTATTATTCTTTTGAACCCTCTACTTCCAACTATCATAACATTTAGTTCTTACGTACACCTATTTATCTATCTATCTATATCTCTGATGCCTGTTCCCTCCTGAAACTCCCTCAATTGAGTGGGGTGGACAAGGCAACAGTCTCCATAACTAGTTAACTCCAGTGCAGCTTCTTAGCCTTTAGTGCCCACCCTTAACAGGCCAATGGCAGAAGGCAACTATAGTGCAGTGCCTGCAGTGACTCTAATCTAGTATTCCTACTGACTTCTACCTAATGCTCCTGCTTAAATGTTCCTATCTACTACTTCTATCTATTGCTCCTACCATTTTGCCAAATGGCAGGGCTAGTGCACAGTGCTCAGTGCAGGAAAATCTGTAATTAAGAATGAGCTATGTGAGTTAAGCGTTAAGCGTGACAAGGAGAGATTGTATGCCAGTAGTCCAAGTGTGAGGGAGGCAGAAATAAAATTTGGTCATATCAATTATAGTATAAAAATTCTTCAACAGAATTTGTGGAATATCCTTTAGATGCAATAAGCAGATTAGAATGCTTTGCTATGTGGCATGATGTGTATACAAATATTTGCTCAGACAACTTACCAGATGTAGGACGGACCCATTCCAAATTCTTAGAGGATGCACTTGGCGTTCGTGAAGATTTGGATACATCCTGTGAAAAAAAGAAAAAAAAAAGGAAATTAGTTAAGACAAATTTAGCTTTTCCATATCAATATAATAAGCTTGAAATCTCTTCCTGTTCTCAGTCAGACTTGTCTTATGATACTTTTTCTAATTCAAAAGTGACATTGATTCTGGAAATTATCACAACTTAAAAATAACATACTTCAGCAAGACACACACATATGAAATGTTACTGCTGGAGTATATTTTCAACAGATATAAACATGAAAAGGTTCAATAATTTTTTCTGGTGATAAGGAACTTTCCTTTTTTTTTTTTTTTTTTTAATTTTCCAAAAGAAGGAACAGAGAAGGGGGCCAGGTGAGGGTATTCCCTCAAAGGCCCAGTCCTCTGTTCTTAACGCTACCTCGCTATCGCGGGAAATGGCGAATAGTATAAAAAAAAAAAAAAAAGGAACTTTCCTGTAATTCTATACCTAGGTGAAATAGAAATATATACAAGTCACTGCTGAAACAGAGCAGAAGCAAAAAGTAGGGTTTTATGGATCACATTCACTACCTACCTTTTTGGGGATTATATGTTCTAAAAATTTCTATGGCGACAGCATTAGTACTTGTGGTATTATAAAGGACAAAATTACTTTTTTGTTTTTACATTTCCTTATGTTAACTGAGACAGCAAGGGCATACTAAATGCCCTATCAAAGCCACCTATTAATGCTACGATGGTTTTGGTGCATTACACATGACAGCAAGAGACTGAGTGTGAATGAATGTGGCCTTTTTTGTCTGTTTTCCTGGCACTACCTTGCTACAGCAGGGGATAGCAATGCTGTCTCCTGTGGAGTTGGGTAGTGCCGGGAATGTATGAAGGCAAGCAAGTATGAATCTCTACATGTATATATATCTATATGTCCATGTATGTGTATGTATATGTATGTATGTATGTATATGCTTATATGTATATGTGTATGTGTGGGCATTTATGTATAGATGTGTGTATATGAGAGGATGGGCCATTCTTCATCCATTTCCTGGAAATACCTTGCTGATGCGGGAAACAGCGATCAAATATAATAAATATAAATAAATTCTATTTATCTATTACACTTAGTCGCTGTCTCCTGCATTAGCGCACGGAAACAGATGAAAGAATGACCCAACCCACCCATATACACATGTATATGTATAGACGCCCACACAAGCACATATACATACATACCTATACATTTCAACGTACACATACATATACATATATACACATGTATATATCCATACTTGCTGCCTTCATCCAGAATATACCCGTCACCATCCTGCCACACATGAAATGGCACCCACCTCCCCTTGCAAGCGTGCGAGGGAGCACTAGGAAAACACAACAAAAGGCCACATTTGTTCACACTCATTCTCTAGCTGTCATGTGTAATGCACCAAAATCATGATTCCCTTTCCACATCCAGGCCCCCAAAAACTTTCCATGGTTTATCCCAGACACTTCACATGCCCTGGTTCAATCCAATGATAGCACGTTGACCCCAGCATACCACATCGTTCCAATTCACTCTATTCCTTGCACGCCTTTCACCCTCCTGTGTGTTCAGGCCCCGAGCACTCAAAATCTTTTTCACTCCATCCTTCCACCTCCAATTTGGTCGACCACTTCTCCTCATTCCCTCTATCTATGACATATATATCCTCTTTGTCAATCTTTCCTGACTCATTCTCTCCATGTGACCAAACCATTTCAATACACCCTCTTCTGCTCTCTCAAATAAACTCTTTTTATTACCACACATCTCTCTTACCCTTTCATTACTTACTCGGTCAAACCACCTCACACCACATATTGTCCTCAAACATTTCATTTCCAACACATCTACCCTCCTCCACACACCTCTATCTATAGCCCACGCCTCACAACCACACAACATTGCTGGAACCACTATTCCTTCAAACATACCCATTTTTGCTCTCCAAGATAAAGTTCTCACCTTCCACACATTTTTTAATGCTCCCAGAACCTTCGCCCCCTCCCCCACCCTGTGACTCACTTACACTTACATGGTTCCATCCGCTGCTAAATCCACTCCCAGATATCTGACACACTTCACTTCCTTCAGTTTTTCTCCATTCAAACTTACATCCCAATTAACTTGTCCCTCAATCCTACTGAACCTAATAACCTTGCTCTTTTTCACATTTACTCTCAGCTTTCTTCTTTCACACACTTCACCAAACTCAGTCACCAACTTGTGCAGTTTCTCACCCAAATCATCCACAAGCACTATATCATCAACGAACAAAAACTGACTCATTTCCCAAGCCCTCTCATCCATAACAGACTGTATACTTGCCCCTCTATCCAAAACTCTTGCATTCAACTCCCTAACCACCCCATCCATAGACAAATTAAACAATCATGGAGACATCATGCATCCCTGCAGCAAACCGACTTTCACTGGGAACCAATCACTTTACTCTCTGTTTATCTACCTGGATGTGGAAAGGGAGCTGTGCTTTCAGTGCACGGATGTGACCTTTGTTGTCTTTTCCTAGCGCTACCTCGCGCTCACGCGGGGGAAGGGGGGTGACATTTCATGTGTGGCGGGGTGGCGGTTAGAATGGATGAAGGCAGCATGTATGAATATATACATGTGTATATATGTATATGTCTGTATACGTTGAAATGTATAGGCATGTATATGTGCGTGTGTGGGTGGGTTGGGCCATTCTTTCGTCTGTTCCCCTGCGCTACCTCGCTAACAAGGGAGACAGCAACAAAATAAATATATGTATAAAAAAAATAAAACATTATAACACGATATATCTCGGCTGCAAGGGAGGTCAGGCGATTTCCGTAGCTTCTGATTATTCATGAAAAGTGTTTCACATGTGTGTATGACTGTCTTTAACTATCCCAACATTTTCCCTGATACTTATATCCCACACCAGTATTACCTGATACAATTTTGCATATGAATTTCTCCAATGAACGCCGCTCTGCTTCTCTTATTGTCAAAGCTTACATTCATTAAATATCGACACTGTTAACACGCCAATAGTAGTCAGTACTTTACACTCACAAACTATTGCATTCATACCAAGAACAGAACACAACTTACGTCATAAAAGGGAAACCTGTAGGGGACTTCAGAAGGCATTCTTCGGCTCTGGTTCCCTGCAAAAGAAAACTATATTTACTTTCCCATATTATATAACTTTTAAGAATCAGTCTCTACTGAAACTTCTAACTAGATAATGTTTGCAATATAAAACTATATGTATCCTTTAAAGTATATTCATTACGGAAAAAAATATGAATGCCTATAGAAACATGGTGTGTTAAATCTTTCCAGAATCTTATCTTTATCCAGTTCTCTTAAATTATTCTGGTGGGAGTATGGACTATAATACTTAAAGTGACACAGCAGAACACCTAGATGGTAGATGAAGATGTAATATCAGCTGACAGACCCTATATTAGGAGGTTTCACTACTATTTTCTGTTCTGGGTTAATGAAACATACGTGTCCATTTCACTGAACAGATTCTCCATACTGCGTATGGTAAACCACATTTGTAATCTCTGGAAAAAAATAAATACATATATATAATTAAACTCGCCCATTTGCTTCATATTCCACACCAATCAACCTATTACACCACCATCATATTCATCATACACTCCCAGTACTTAATTTGAGGCTCATGCAACTTCGTACTCTAGTATATTACACTAATTCATCCATGAATTTGTTCTATCACTCTCATATATACTTCACTTAACTGTACTTTGGATATATGCAAATTATCACTTACGTCCCTATCTAAAGAGTTAATAATTAAGTTTCATTCTATTACCTTCGGAAACTAATGTAGTTCAATGTATCATGTGCTGTGGACTAATGAAAGCTCTTCTTCCCTCAGAGTGTTAAGTACTTGCCTCCAATCCTACAAAGGATGTCAGCCTTTTAACAGCTTCAACTCCAAACTACGACACAGCTCGGCCATTATCTGGTGCCCCTTAAGATTACACATGCCACATTAATCACTTGTTGCAAGGCTTATTCATGTTAGCCCAGTATGCCATCAACCATACGGCAACAGAGAAGTTTATTAAAAGGAAATACATAATAAGAAGCATATCGTATACGTAATAAGGACTGTAAAAAGAAAGAAAAAAGGACGAAGTTATACAGATTATTAGGCTCGGGTGGTAAATATGAATGTGACACATGGCAACTGTAGAGGGTCATTATATTGCCAATTTCGCTTTAATTCGCGTCTAACATATCCTCAAGGTTTCTTCACACAATCATCCAAGATTATCTGGTTAATTTTCGAACTCAAGTAAAAGTACCTTAGCCTAACTTATCTGGAAAAAAGACCAAACACTGTAAAAATGTAGTCATAAGCGACGGCATTTAATGTTATACAAAGTCGAAGACAAGCAACTTCATGTTTCCTTATCTTCAAAAGCAAAGAAAAAATCACTGTTTAATGGCTGCCTAAATACGTAAAACGGTTAATTTTCATTGGAAATTGGATCACTGAATATATATATATATATATATATATATATATATATATATATATATATTCGACATTTAGTTCAATTTCATGTTCCACAACACTGGCACAAGACCAGTCTTCAATATCAAATTTACAATATCCATTGACGTACGGCAATACATGCCAAACAGCTCCTTTCCCATCGATCATCACAAACCACTTAATACTGATCCACAAATCAGTGATGGGCACGGAAAATGGGGAAAATCCACCTACCCTCAAGGCAAGGCCATTATCACCATCTTTGCGTACATGTAGTGGGGAACACGCACACACATTTCCACAGCTCTTCAAAACTATTCATTAAATCATATATTCTCTGTGTCTGCTCCACAACACCCGCCATTATGTGGACTGTAGAAACCAGCACATGTAAGTGATGTGTAATATTCTATCAGTCTTTTCCTTGTTGAGATGTGGAGGACGCCTGAGTTGCCGGTTACCTAATATGACACACGTCTGTATAAACGCAGTTAACAATTGTAACACCATAATACCGAGTGAAAACATCGAAAAGAATGAATACATTTTTAAAATCTAGTTGTTATTCAAGGTATTAAACACGTTCTGGCTTAAAAATATCGAGGAAGTTTAGCTTGGCAACAGAGAGATCAACTCCCAATACCGTCATGTCTGACTTGTGACGTCAGGCGGGCTCATCCACAGCACCACATATACGCATTCTCCCTCTGGCCACCATGCCTAGAGATCTGCGTAAACAACCACCTACGCCATGATACTCGGTGAACGTCTAAGGAACCGAATCCTCAAACCAGGCAAAGACTTTCAATGTTGTTTCTCCTCGCAAAACGTACGAGGAAATATATATCACTAATAGCAACACCACTTACCCTTATAATCTCCTTAGTTGCCAAGGAACTAATAACACCAGCTGACTTGTAAGTGGCTTGTTGGTAGCACAACGAGATGACCTTGAATTGGGGGCATTCAGCTTCCCTTACAGTAAATATAATCTTGTCCAGGAACTTCTCACTCCAAGGACCCCACCCTATCCCTGTTACTGACTGACTGAAGGGCAGTGTTGAAGCTGTAGGAGGTAATGATGATGTAATCTTCACATCTCGCGGTGTGACCAAGTGTCGCTAGCATCGTCACACACACACACACACACACACACACACACACACACACACACACATGTATATATGTGTTTACCAAATGGCGTCCTAGCTTCGTCTCTTCGATGTATATCAACTGACATATTTCTCTCTTGTGTCTCCCCTGATGATGTGATTATTACACGAAAGTGCACTTGGGAGCTTATCGTGTTTCATTTTCCCCGTGGACTCATAGGAATATATATATATATATATATATATATATATATATATATATATATATATATATATATATATATATATATATTATCCCTGGGGGTAGGGGAGAAAGAATACTTCCCACGTATTCCCTGCGTGTCGTAGAAGGCGACTAAAAGGGGAGGGAGCGGGAGGCTGGAAATCCCCCCCTCTCGTTTTTTTTCAATTTTCCAAAAGAAGGTACAGAGAAGGGGGCCAGGTGAGGATATTCCCTCGAAGGCCCAGTCCTCTGTTCTTAACACTACCTCGCTGTCGCGGGAAATGGCGAATAGTACGAAAGAAAAAAGAATATATATATATATATATATATATATATATATATATATATATATATATATATATATATATATATATATATATATGAGAGGCTGACAAAGAGGATATATGTGTCAGAAGTGAGGGAACAAGGAGAATGGGAAGATCAAATTGGTGAGGGAAGGCTGGAATTAAAAAAATATTTTTAGTGATCGGGGCCTGAACGCGCAGGAGGGTGTATGACGAACAAGAGATTGAGCGAACTGGAAAGATGTGGTACACAGGGGTCGACATGTTGTCAATGGACTGAGACAGGGCATGTGAAGCGGCCTGGGGAAACCATGGAAACCTGGTTGTAGATAGCGAGCTGTGGTTTCAGTGCCTTACACATGAGATTATAGAGAATGGATGTGAGTGAATGCGGTCTATCTTCGTCTGTTCCTGGCACTGACGCGGGAAACGGCGATCGCTCACAAAACAACAACGACGAACCTCAGATTATCTGAGATGGCCGGACTCTTTCTTATCTCTCATCTATCACATCCATTATCCTATCAGACAAGACTCGACTCCAGCCGCTCATCCAAGGGAAATTTACATATGAGGCTCAAGGGTCCTTCTGTGGTGTGTTTTGTGTCTCACTTGTCGTCTACAGATGCAAACGGAGAACGGTAGTAGTACCTTCCACTGGGTAGACGAGGTAGACCAGTTGCACATGAAGGGATTCGGGCTCGTCTCCAGCAGCGGCCCCACCAGGCAGGTCCTCAGGCCGCATCACTATCACGGGTGAGGACCTGGGGTTGTTGCTGCGCTCCTGCAGTGCCTCCTGCAGCTCCTCGGGTCTTATGACCAAGGGCGGCGAATTGTGATGCCCTTGCAGGGCCGCCGGCAGCTCAAACACCTGCCTTGTGCCCAAGGACGTCGAACCGGGGTTGCTGTCGAGGGGGTATATCGCTGAGGGCTGTTCCTCGGGACGCAGCTGCGGCGCGCTGCCTGCGGCAGTACCACTCCTGCCGGAGGCGAGGCGCACTGGTGGGTGAGGACCCCTCGTTAAAGCACCAGACTCACGCCCCTTGTACACCATCGTCTCCGGCAGGTTTTGGTTGACGATACTAGGCTCACGCCCCAGGTAGACCATCGTCTCCCGCGGGTCCTGGTTGACGGCACTAGGCTCACCCCCCTGGTACACCATCGTCTCCGGCAGGTTCTGGCTGATGGCGATAGATTCACCCCCCTGCTGCACCAAGGTCTTCAGCAGGTCGTGGCTGACGGCACTAGGCTCACCCCCCTGGTATACCAAGGTCTCCGGCGGGAGGTCGTGGCTGACGGTGTTAGGGTCACCCCCCTGGTATACCAAGGTCCTCAAAAGGTCTTGACTGACGGGGTCATCCTTCTCCTGTAGCGTCAGGCGTCGCTTGGCGGGCAGGGCACAATGGCGACCACGATCGTCCTCCCGCGCCCTCTTCTTGGCCCGTGAACGGAAGATGGTCTCCCTCAGGGCTGTCAGCACGTCCGACCTGCTGCTGGCGGGCTCCTCGCTACTGCACGGCCGGTCATGCACGGTTCTGGTCCCCACTTCGGCGTCATATTGGCGATGATGGGTGTGGGCGGCGAGTCTGGGGTACTGAGGCAAGGGGGTGGCTACGTCACCCTGGGCTCCGGTAAGCTGCTGTGTGGGCGCAGGCGCCGTCATACTGCCCATGAAGTGGT
The DNA here is from genome assembly GCF_036320965.1 of Panulirus ornatus. Classification (NCBI taxonomy): domain Eukaryota; kingdom Metazoa; phylum Arthropoda; class Malacostraca; order Decapoda; family Palinuridae; genus Panulirus; species Panulirus ornatus. The sequence continues at coordinate 6,513,223 of NC_092287.1, forward strand.
TAGGGATGGTCATGTTGATGCCCGGGGCCACCACCTGCACCACGAAGCGGCCGTTGGCGTCCACTGTGGCGTCCAGAGTGGTGCCAGGCACGTCCTGCAGCGCCCCTCCGGAGAGGTCCTCCAGCGAACCGCTGGCTACTGGCACGGTGGGCGGGGCGGTGGCGGGCGTGAGGGGAGTGTACTGGGGGGTGTCACCGGTCGTGTACTGGAGGGTGTCAACGGTCGTGTACTGGAGGGTGTCACCGGTCGTGTACTGGGTGGTGTCACCGGTCGTGTACTGGATGGTGTCACCGGTTGTGTACTGGGTGGTGTCACCGGTCGTGTACTGGGTGGTGTCACCGGTCGTGTACTGGGTGGTGTCACCGGTCGTGTACACCTCTACTTCGGCGGAGGCCAAGGGCACCTCCCCAGGCATGGGCACCTCCACCTTCTCCTCCTCACACAGTGCTACGGCCTCCGACATCATCATGGGTGGGGTGTTGACCTCCGAGCGGCTGTCGTAACCCGTCAGCACCTGGTAGGTGGCGCCGCTCCCGTCCTCCGCCCCTGCGGGAGGAGTCTCAAACATCTCCAGCGCTTGTTGTGACGTGATGACGAGGTTATCCTCGTCCAAGGTGAAGAACGAAATGTCTGGCATGCCCTCCGCCGTCGCCTCGCCTCCGTCCGACGGTGCGATCACCGTCTTTTCGTGGGGGTCGCCCATCTGTCTATACCCACGATCCCCAAGCACAGTCTGGGGGTCCGCGAGGGCCGGGGCGTAACGTTGATCCTTCGCGGACACTGGCGGGGTTGGCGAATCCTGCGGCAGACCAGGGGAAGGAAGATCCTGCATCTCCTCCACGTTCACGGCAGCCACGGCGGCGCTCAAGATCTGATCCAGCTGCATCTTCTCGTCCTCTGGTCTTCAGGACACTACTACTGCTGTTGTCCTCAACGTTCCAGCTCACCTGGGTGGTTTGGACGAACATCAACAGGCTGTACTCGTCAACGGGCCCATTCAACACCCTCAGAGTCTACTTTATCTGGCGCACAGACTTAAAAAATCTAGACGTCTTGGTCTCAAGTGTCACGGAAACCATTCAAGGCCTATGAGTCTGATCATGTGAGGCTTCAGTTCACCTGAGCCCAACTGCTATGATGAAAACACTCCCGTACAAACCATATTTGCAAATTCTTTTCGCTGTTCAAATTAGGGAGTTCCTTAGCGCGCTTTTTCCCCGGCGCGACGCACTCCAAATCCGTCCGACAAGTGTTTGGTACAGGCTGGCATCACAATGGCCAGGACTGGAGCCCCCTCGGGTCAAGCGGCGTTGGAACAGGTTCCAGCTGCCAAAAATCTATACCTTCACCATTCCTCTCACGCCGTAAACACCCCTAAACTTCCTCATTTATTCTTCAAAATCTTAACCGAGGAACTTAACAACTGTTTCTCTACGACCTAAAAAGTTTGAGTCTCCCTTATGATGGCGACGGACGTTTTCCTGTCCGGGTAGAACATCTGGCAACTGAAAACCATAACAGGGCAGCGATTGGCTGAGCCCGAGAGTACCCCAGGAGCGATGGCCCATACAAAGAAAATACGAATCTTGGCATGCAATGACCTCTTGTGACATTTATATATATATATATATATATATATATATATATATATATATATATATATATATATATATATAACAGGATCAGTGATGCGCGTGAAGTTCTCATATAACCAAGGGTTAAAGTGTAGAACGTACAAATGAACTAAAAACTTTATAACAAAATGATATATCCATAGGTGAAACACGAATTTCTCCTCAAGGAAATGAATGTATGTAATCAATTACCTATTTGGAATGTATCTATTGCGCTACATTTTTTTTTTCAAACTGTGCCGTCTGCATTTACTGGTTCCTCATTCACTCTTTCCCATTCATCCAAATGTACTTCTTCACGTCCTCTTCTTCAGTTGTATGTTCTGGCCTCTCGTTGTTTGTCTATCTCTGTATCTTTCGGATTTAAAATTATGTAACTAAAGGGAAATACTTGAGTCAAGCTTAATCATATACTCACAAGATAGAATGTATATCATACTAAAATCTTATGTTACCACGGAACTGCATACGCAGTTTAATCCTTCCATAATAATTCATATAAATCCACATATAACAACATACATTCTGTACTAATTCGTATGTCCAGCCATATCCATTAATATGTCTAATCATAATAGCTGACTGAAATTCGCTGTATAGTTGTATATACATCAATTCATAGTCATACATATCAAGTCATTAGTATACATCTATGTATCCAGCTGGGGGTAGCGTTAGTTCCATGAAACAAAAGAGAATTCATTTATTTTTCTTTAACGAAAACTGACCATGTAATCAAGGAGCAAGACACAAACTAGGTTACACAGGATTTTGAACTGTATGTAATATTACATTATTGTGGCATCGAAGCTGTGCAGTGGGTAGAACGGAGCGAACACGTTCCACACATCCATTACTTTCTGATGATGAAAATATACACCATGTTTGAAACGTCCAAAGTTAAATGGTAGTGGATATAAATGCACGTAATTCTATACCAACATTTTCTTTACAAATATCTATAATTCTTGCATTAAATCCCCCTGAGTAAACTATTTTTCTTCCAGTACGCAGACTATTTTAGTTTCTACAGTGAGAAACGTGTAAGTAAAAATTAAAACATAAAAAACGTTAATGGTTGAGAAAAAAACGTTTCACACTGCCACAAACCTTTTACACAGCCACAAACGTTTTCCACTGCCACAACAACACACGTGAGCGATCCTGCCTGTACAGAATCAAACCTTCCACAATGTTTTACGTAAATCAGGACGAAAATACATTTCTCTCTCTCTCCCCCCTTCCCCCAACTGGTATCAATCAGATACTAAGAATGGGTCATCCTTTTCACAAATAACTGCACTCAAGTCTGCGTGCAGCAAAGCTTGAGTATCAAATGAGAGTACGAGAACAGGCATTTTATTAGTCTCGCTTGTAACAACGAGTATACGCGATACCGAATATATATTCTCACTCCTAACGGAAAGGAAAAAAAAAAAAGGTTATTTATCTCCTGTGTTGACGTCTTGACAAAGCTTCCCAAGCCAGTGTGGCAAAGAAAATACTCAAGACTTCACTGTCCCCCTCCCGCTGTGCCACAACTGTCTTGCAGGCAATGAGCAATGCTCTGTATTGAGGACTTCACAACGCACACTTTTGGGAGCCATATTTCCATGTTACCAGCCTAGCCCCTCACCTGACACCCTCCCCCCCTCCCTCCTCCCCCCACATCCCCTGCTCATAATTGGGAATGCAATTGGATGAAATGTGTGTGTGTGTGTGTGTGTGTGTGTGTACTGCAAGACCACAATTATTTAGCCCCATTTTTTTTTTTTCATTTTTAGTCTGCTTACAAACTCCCACGTACAATTTGTAGATTAAGCTGTTTTGTTGCTAGCAATTCGTGTGGGTGAACTAGGCTTGGCTTGCTGAAATAATAATAATAATAATAATAATAATAATAATAATAATAATAATAATAACAACAATAATATTAACTGGGGTGAAATGAATGAAAATATGACATTATTTTCCACATCTCCCTTTGTTTTAACTATATTTGGGAGCATATATAACATGGTATATGCATAACTACGCCTAACCTTACGCCCAAAATCTTTAACAAGATCCAGTTATCAAATAATAATAATAATAATAATAATATTCAGCAAAACATGAGGGGAGGGTAATATCTTTTGTTTAAGTACAATTAAAATCGCAGAGCAAATGTATTACTCAGTGGCGTTCGCCAAACATTGCCTTTGTCGCTTTACAAAATATCTCTGTGTCAAAGTAAGCAGAAAGTCTCATACAGAATATATATATATATATATATATATATATATATATATATATATATATATATATATATATTATGTTGAAGGCTCCAATCACAGAGGATACCTCACAGAAGCCTAACTTTAAATGAAATTGAAAAAGGGCTCGAGACATAAAAAAAAGGAAAAATCAGTTTAAAAAAAAGGTAAAAATTAACCATTTCGAGTCACTAACATACAACAGAAAAATAACCTGAGTCGGAGGATAACTATGATCAAAATCACAACAGGAATCGTACACACGTGAGAAACATGATTATATTTCCCTAAGACAACCTAAAGACACATACAGTATGCATTTCAGGCGCTGCAGAATACAAGTACCTGCTTACTTACCGTCAGTACTGAAAGGTAATTATTCTAACCCCCCCAAAAAAAGAAAAAAAAAACCTGTTTTACATTACCATTAGCATTACAATATGATTGTTCATAACTGGAATGCGGAATTACAAATTTTTTTTGGTCTATATTATTATATTTCCTGACGTCGATACATAATTATTACCAGGGTTCAATGTAAAATGAAACGATACAGTCCCTCGGAAATATAAATATATCTCTATATATATATATCAAACTGTTCAACTGATTTACACACTAAGTTCTACTGATTCATTTACAATCATATTAGCCTCACCAACTTCCTACACCACTAACGTAAACCTAATACAACATCATAAAGATTTTCTTTATTTTTTTTTTTGTCTCAAAATATCATAAATCTATTTTCCATTGAAATCAGCGGTCACAAATATATTCTTTCTTCCCGACATAACTCCTTCACTCAACTTGAGTAAATGAATTTCGCATCAGCATCACATCAAAGGCACTAGGATAAATTTCTTTACCTACCATGGGTTCTTAGCCTACCACTCTTTGCTCTAAGTTTTCCCCCCCAAGGTCTTCTAAGCGAGTCCAAAGCTGCCTCACATTCCTTAAAGCCAGTCAGCATTTATAACAATGAATTGTTGTCACGCAATAAATATGACAAAACTGACAGTGGCGAAAAAAAGAAAAGAAAGAAAAAAAAACTGGCTGTCCTCCGCTTCGACTCATTTCCTTTAACGTTAGTTAATACTACGCTACTACTGGGGCAGGTTTAAGGGAAATATATTTTTCCATGACGCTGCTACAGAGCAGGTCTGAAACCAATTTATTCTTCTACGCTACAGAGTAGGTCTGAAACCAATTTATTCTTCTACGCTACAGGGCAGGTCTGAAACCAATTTATTCTACGCGACAGAGTAGGTCTGAAACCAAGTTATTCTTCTACGCTACAGGGCAGGTCTGACACCAATTTATTCTTCTACGCTACAGAGCAGGTCTGACACCAATTTATTCTTCTACGCTACAGAGCAGGTCTGACACCAATTTATTCTTCCCCTACGCTACGCATTAAGTCTGAAGCAAATGTATTCTTGTATTATAAAGCGTATTATTGTATTATAAAGTGTCCAGATTCAACACGTATGATCATTACTCCATTAAGTATATAACTTATTACTAGATGATAATATCAACCCAATAAACAAGTAATGCATTACTCAGATGTTAAGACATGGAGTGCAAACAACACCAATGATACATGGAGACATAATACAAGGAAAACCTGACACGCTCATACAAGCAAGAGAATGGTGTATATGTATACTAATCAGCGAACACACAAACAAATCCATCTTCACTTCATCAATATTCAAAATTCTTGTATACAAAAGCCTTTCCTTTTTTTTTTTTTTTTTTTTTACACGAGATGGTCTTGATTGGGGGGACTGTTCTGCATGAGGTGACAAAAAGACCATAAGTACGAAGAGAAGGACCTATTACTGAGGAAGGGCGGGGTGCGTGCGTGTGGGAAGGGCGGCAGGAGGAGATTACGCACTCCCCCGCTGGGCGCCGCGGACCCGTAGACGTGGCGTGTGCCGAGGGCGTGTCTGGCGGGCAGGGGTGGGTGGGAGCCGCGCTCTCTGCGGCAGGGTACCAGGACACTGCTGGTACGGGAAGTGACGTTGCAGAGGCACTAGGGAGGGTGTCGGACAGGGTTGGAGGGAGGAGGAGGAGGAGGAGGAGCGGTGGGTGGGTGGCGTTGTTGTACCAGCAAGCAACACGGTAGGTGCTCACCTACCATCGCCATCCTCGAGTGGTAGCCACAGCTATTGACGAGGGGGGCGCCTGGTTTCCCTCCATCCCTCGTTGTCCCGTGCAGGTTAAAAGTCATCCTCAAGGCTACATGCAGAACCCCGAACCTTAAGTGTAGGAGTGTGAATGGCCTTCGTCTCTCCCCCCTCACCTCCCCCGCTAAACCTCCTCCTCCTCCTCCCTCCTCCAGGACCGACCGACACTCCCAACAGCCCTCGACCCCTAAGGGCAACACGCCACGTCTGCGCCCCCGCTGCTAGGCTAGGCTAGGTCTCATGTAACCTTGATGACCAGGGTTCGGATCCCCTCCCCCTCTCCCATCCTCAGCGAGAGGGGGGACTAACTTGAGAATACGCGCGACCAGATTTTTGCCCAAGGGGAAGGAGGTCCAGCGCGTAGCGCTCACCGTAGGAAAACCTCAAATCACGACGAACGAGAGGCGTTAAGATACGCGTGTTGGCAAGTGCCACGCATGCGAGATGGAGGGAGTGTATTTTGCCTGTGGATTGAGGCCAGAAAGGGCTACGTAGACAGCTCACCTGGGTCAAAGGAGCGACACTAGATAGCCTCTGAAGTGGTGGCTGGCTGGCTGGCTCGCTTGCGTAACCCGTTACTAGACTTCCCGATAACCCAGGGCACTGTTACTACCGACTTAGAGAGAGAGAGAGAGAGAGAGAGAGAGAGAGAGAGAGAGAGAGAGAGAGAGAGAGAGAGAGAGAGAAGGTGGTCTGGGGAGGGAGTCTGTCGGAGGCCTGGAAGGGAAGGATGACTTTGGAGGGTAGGAAAGGGAAGAGATATTTGGAGGATAGGGAGGGAAGGATTTCTTGGAGGGCAGAAAGGGAAGGATTTCCTGGAGTGCAGGAAGGGAAGGATTTCTTGGAGGGCAGAAAGGGAAGGATTTCCTGGAGGGCAGGAAGGGAAGGGATATTTGGAGGGCAGAAAGGGAAGGGATATTTGGAGGGTAGGGAGGGAAAGATTACTTGGAGGGCAGAAAGGGAAGGATTTCTTGGAGGGTAGGGAGGGAAAAGATATTTGGAGGGTAGGGAGGGAAGGACTACTTGGAGGGCAGGAAGGGAAGGATTTCCTGGAGGGCAGGAAGGGAAGGGATATTTGGAGGGCAGGAAGGGAAGGGATATTTGGAGGGTAGGAAGGGAAAGACTACTTGGAGGGCAGGAAGGGAAGTTTCGGTTGGATGGTTGGTGGGAGAGATTCAGATGGAGGGAAAGATCCACCTGGAAGGCAGGAATCCTGGTCGTTGGGAGGGCTATCGCTACAGTTCACCAGAGTCAAAACAGCCTCATTCACTCTCGTGCAAAACACAGCAACACGAACGCTTGCTTCATAGAGACAAGCCATTCAAGCGAAAAAAAAAACTTTTTTTTTTCGTTCGCTCATAAATAACTCGCTGGTAATAACATACGCCAGGACCTGCCTCCGCTCCCGAGTACTGTCTATGGTGTAATTTCTGCTGGTGTCGTGTGAGGCAGAGTGGAATGTTGTGGACGTGGCCACGTGCTCCAGGGCTCCTGCGAATTTGTTATGGTGTGTCTGAGTGTGTGTGTGTGCGTGTGTGTGTGTGTGTGTGTGTGTGTGTGTGTGTGTGTGTGTGTGTGTTTTACATCTGTATAGTTTTAGGTTTGCTATATATAATCATATATGACTAATTTTGTTTGTAAGTCTCTATGTACATCAACATGTGAACAATCATGTCTATTGTGTACTGCTCTGTGTGTGTGTGTGTGTGTGTGTGTATTACCTAAAGGTAAATACGAGGCAGGATCTCTCATTCCATTGGCCTATAACCATTCTATCTCAAAAAGGGAACTTTATCCCTTGCCTAACATGTCCCGCGGCACCATCTCACAGTTCTACGTTGCCTTCACAGAACATTCAGTCGACGGTCGACTCTGGTCATGTTCAGTGAGGTCTCTCCCACCTCCACTTCCTCACCCAGTATGGTAACTAGATGGCTTGCCTCCCAGCAGTCCTACAGGGGGTGCGCTTGAGCTCGCTCCAAATCCTCGTTCACCTATTTCGTTTCCGTCTATAGAAAAAAAAAAAAAAAAAAAAATTAGACCATTCTCAACCTGCTAGTGCCACATCGCTCTCATTTATACTCTCACAGGGCCTTCGAAAACCCCTTCTGGACCCTCTTTTTTTTTTTTTTTCTAAACGCCCATAAACCCCACGCCCGTCTGGTGACGCCTGCAAATGTAACCCAACTTTTTTAGTCGTCCTCTGTAAGGGATTTTGGGTCATCTTTTGCAGTGGCTTTTGAAGTGGCTACCTCGACATCCTTCAAACCATCTGAAGGGGGGGTCTGGCACAAGTCTTTTCTTACCAAACTTCCTTTCTTTAGCTTTCCTACTTGTGTTTCCTAAAGCATATTTTTTTTTGTTTGCTTCATTCCATGTCCCTCTGGACCCGTTCAACAACGATGGTGTATTCAAAACTCTCTCTCTCTCTGAGTCTCACACATCTTATATTATCACATTCCAACATGCCGCAATTCATCAGACAAAACATGTCTGACATAACCACATCCTTCCCCTCTCTCTCCTTGGACACCCCACATACTGAACGTCACAAACTGTGCTTTCCACGAGGTAGGAGCTGTTCTGTAGAGGTGCTGCAGACATTCCCTTCCAAGCAGCTATTTCACATCTCCAGGGACCTTCGTCCATCACTGTCTAAAGTACTGCTAACATATCGAGAGTGACTCCTCTTCCACCTGTTAACCATAGGGGAACATAATGCCTCCTGTCTCATCCCATCTCCTCCTCTCACCTCCCCTCCCATCTGCCACGGTGCTGCCTCCCTCTGTTCCACGGGGATCATTACGAGTTTGTGTGTGTGTGTCGAGCGTGCGTGTCCCACACACTGACGCTGGCTTCTCGCACTTGGTGTGTGTGTGGGGAGGCACCAACCACACCGGGATTAACCGTAGTAATACCTCCTCCTTTCCAGGGAAAACGAAGGTGTGGCATTCCCCCCTTCGTCCTCTGCCTTTCCCCCCACCACCACAACCCTCCTTCCAGTAAGCTTTCCATTCTTCGAGGTTCGGGGTCACCAAACACACCTTGAGGGGTTGGGATTATATTTCTGTTGCATCTTTTCCTCTTCCATTCTGCTATCTAGCCTTTCTCATCCGGGCTGGCCATGACAAGAATATGCTTTGACCCGTCACGTCGGAGGCTATATATATACTTATAATATATAATATATATATATATATATATATATATATATATATATATATATATATATATATATATATATATATATATATTCCTATGAGTCCACGGGGAAAATGAAACATGATAAGTTCCCAAGTGCACTTTCGTGTAATAATCACATCATCAGGGGAGTCACAAGAGAGAAATACAAGTCAGTTGATATACATCGAAGAGACGTGGCTAGGACGCCATTTGGTAAACATACGATTGTCCACAAGGAAAGTTAAGCACGAAATGTACCAAGCACTTTCATGTATTACCACATCAGTGAAGACGTGAGAAATGTGATATGCGATATCAAACTGAAAAGCTGGGGGGACCCGTGTTTACGATTTTTTTTTTCCTCCTGGCTATCAGCAAATGCTTTGGCCATGGGCACATCCCTTGCCATCTGCCTCCACTGAGGTAAGCCATGGGAAGCCTCAACATCTGGCAAGGCTGCATTATCATTAGTCGACGAATTGGCTAAGTCTCGCTGAAAGAACTTGTATGCAAATTTTAAGGGACGACTTGTTCATGACACATCTTTAATGATCCACCATATGTGGTGCTCTGGTCTATGGGAGGCTAGGTAATATATCGAACCCAAAAGTCCTTTCCACACATGTTTTCCACTTGGGTCACAGTGTTATCGGGACTTTAAGCTGTGTCTCATCTCCATCACTTTGCTTTTTTTTTTTTTTTTAAGTTCAAAGCCATGAACCATGCGATAATTAGGGTTCAACTCCATCAGGCATGCGCGATCTGGGGTTCAACTCCACGCGTTAATAAAGTTTCAACTCCATCAGACATGCGCTATCTAATCAGCTCTGGAGCTTATCTGGAGTATGTTTAGTTTATGTTGTCTTCGCCATTCCTTGTTTCACTCGTGACTTTAAGCATCATCTGCAAACGTGTGTGTGTGTGTGTGTGTGTGTGTGTGTGTGTGATAAGACAAGGGTCAGGAGGCGAAAGCTTTTTGCAATATCGTGCAAGGGAGGTCAGGTATGCTTAGTTGATACAATTTAGGTCACCTCCACATGAGAGGTAGGTAGGTAGCAGGTTAAGCTGTTTAAACATGGCAATCACAACGTTCATAACTCATGCAAAAATAGGCTACGCACAAATAGGCTACTCAAAAATAGGCTACGCACAAATAGGCTACGCACAAATAGGCTACTCAAAAATAGGCTACGCGCAAATAGGCTATTCAAAAATAGGCTACTTAGAAATAAGCTACGCACAAATAGGATACTCAAAAATAGGCTTCTCAGAAATTGGCTACTCAAAAATATGCTACGCACAAATAGGCTACTCAGAAATAAGCTACGCACACATAGGCTACTCAAAAATAGGCTACTCAAAAATTGGCTACTCAAAAATAGGCCACGCAAAAATAGGCTACTCAAAAATAGGCTACGCACAAATAGGCTACCTTCTTTCAAGTCGTTGCTACGTGAGAACGAACTCAATCAACGCCAAGAGTTGGGGCTACGAAGGCTGGGGTGAACGGGTAGGGAGGGAGGGAGTGAGGGAAGACATGTAGAAGGTGGGTGAGGGATACGTCCCTCGTTCTTTCCTCGGACAGCAAAGCTCTGGGATTCTTCTCCTTCTTGTACCGTCTTTCCTTCTTGGTACAACCTTTCCACTTGAAGAGTCTGGTCTACGAAGACCTTAGCAGGTCATATAGATTTCTACATTATTTTTCTAATACATTTCAATTTCCCTTTTAACATGAGATGGTCTCGCCTGTGGTACAATTTCCCCCGCGGCATCATTATATCTATCTATCTATCTATCTATCTACCTATCTATATATATATATATATATATATATATATATGCTACTTTCAGCAATTATTAACTGATACCCATACACTTAACTCCTTGCCGACAAGTTCTTCGATAAAAAAAACTAAAATACCATTCATACAACATGCATTTCTAGGCGGCAAAAAAAAGAAAAAAATAAATAAATTAACGTCTACAAAAAGGAGGAAATACGGCAAAAAGAAGCCGATCACCAAACCGGAACGCACAATATTTTTTTCCAGGTACACCCGCTCACGTCCATACTCCCCCCCTAAGTACGTCAACACTGTCCTAATTCTCCCGTCAGCTGCAACAACAACAACAACAACACTTGAAGGAACCCAATAAATATATCCTTATCTTGCCAGTGATACGAGATAAGAAGACCCATGGAGACGGTCGACGCCGTGTGTCTAAAGGCTACCTGGATATCTCTCACGCACCCCCCCTACACACACACACACACACACACACACACACACACACACACACACACACACACACACACTCACTCACTCCCCACCATCACAGGTTAGCCAGCTTCGCCTGCAACACCATCCCATGTGAATGTGAGTTCCATCAAGTGTTGCTGACCTTCTGTGACCTCCTCTCACGAGAGGTCACCCTAACCCCTTGCACGGAACTCACAATCTAAAGGCGGACGAGACAGTAAGGTGACGGAACACTGGCAAATCCATAATATATATATATATATATATATATATATATATATATATATATATATATATATATATATATATATATAATTGCTTGTTTACAGATCTATCGTTATATAATATACTGTTAACTTTAGGTGCTCATGCTTACCCTTAAATTTAAGTAAACGGAACAAAGATTCGATGAACAACCACGAAAAGTACTATACATCCCATTTAACAATGTATATTCCCAGTTTTCAAAAACAAACAAACAAAAAAAAAGTCTATCAATAAAGTCTAGACAAAATAACATTATCAACAAGAATAGCAACACAAATCCTGTCATTACGTGAAGTCCAAACACACGGTTAGCAAGACATACAGGAAATAAAGCAGTATAATTACATCAACAACAAACCGGTAGTGAAGACGACGAAGACTCATTAAATACACGAAACATCCAGGTGGAGTGATTAAATGTTACTTGAGTCACCCCAACCTACATTTACGAAGCATTGAAGAAAACGTATGAATCCGGTGCTTCCAGTTTGCAGGGCAGACTTGTCTATGTACAATCTCCTCTGACACTTTTTTTTTTTTTTTCAAGGGCAGAAACTAGTATAATCGACCAAGTCATGGGTCGTTTGCAAGATCAATGGGAAGAGCCTTTAAATCAATGCCGACGGAGGTAACAGGAATGGGATGTACGAAGCTCCTCGTACTGGGATTTGATGGATTTAACATACTGGAAATTTGCTCAAGTATCGTGGCAGACAAATATATGACATTTTCTCACATTTCATGATCGCTAAAGCCTCCCCTGCGGACGCCCATGGACCTACATACATATCAATTTATACAAATAAACAAGAGGATAGTAGCGAGTCTGCGAAAAACTGTGGAAAAAGTGACTTCAATAGGCAATGCTAAAATGAGGTAAAATTACTATTTCGAACATCCACTTCTTTGGAAGTTGAAATTATATTCTATCGATTGTTTTTTTTATATATACATGTTTGGCACGATTTTTAATTCAATTTCTAACGGAAATCACTAACTTCTGAGATACCCACTTTATCCAACGATAACAGTGGACCTTGCAAACCTAACCTACCCTAACCTAACCTAAGCAGGGCCTAACGTGACCAATGCACAGGTGTGCTTACCTTAAAACTCACAAGACTCGGAATGATGGTCATCTTGGTCCCTCCTCCTCCTCAATGATGGTCATCTTGATCCCTCCTCCTCCTCCTCAATGGCTGTTGTTTCCAAGATTGTGAGGAGGTCGACCATACTGGCAGTGAGGAAGACCCGGTGTAGAAGCCTCTCCTCGCCCGTAGTGTGTGGCAGAGCAAGCACTGCTTGAGGTAGACAGATAGTGGCTAGGCTGCTGCTCCACTCAACTCTTAAATGAGCTAGACTGCTTCAGTCAACCCTGAATTGGGCTAGGCTGCTTCAGTCAACCCTGAATTGGGCTGGGCTGCTTTTGTTGCTAGGCCGCTTCAGTCATCCGTTAATGGGGCTCGGCTGTTTCAGTCAACCCTGAATTGGGCTAGGCTGCTTCAGTCAACCCTTAATGAGGCTAGGCTGCTTCAGTCAACCCATAATGTGGCTAGGCTGCTTCAGTCAACCCATATGTGGCTAGGCTGCTTCAGTCAACCCATAATGGGGCGAGGCTGTTTCAATCAACCCTTATTGAGCTAGGCTGTTTCAGTCAACCCTTAACATCCTTCCACAAACGCTGGACATTCTTTGTTGGAGTTACGTGGATCAACAAAATTCTTGGAGAGTTGTTGACCACAAGATGGCCATGCATCCGTGTGGATCTTCCCAGGCCGCTGTCACAGACTGACTGCCTGTGGCTCACAGAGGTCGTCCCTGGATGTAGTATACACTGCTGGATTTTAGAAGAACCAATGTAGCGGCGTCGCGTTGATGGCCAACAGCTTCTACGAGAGCAATGGCGTGCTGGGACTGCCTCCCAGATGCCACAATAGAACACAGCCTCTCTCGTACTGCCTCTTTCCAAATGGCGACTGGTCGATTTCCACACCAGTACAAGGGCCTCCCACTGGCTGTCGAAGGTCAAAACCGACAGTATCACGTCACTTCCGAAGAGAAACTGCGCCAGTGGGAGGCGGGTTCAGGCACTTGACGATGGTTGGGTGATCCCAGACTTTAAGAATAGCCAACGATCCACAACGAAATACAGTTTCCACAACACCAGATGTGCACAATCGACAAATGTTCCTTTAAATATGCGACACTTGATAACTACACTTTTTCCTTTCCTTGCACTTGGTAATAATAACTCTTTTTCTACCACAGAACCAAATATTCTATCTTTTCTACCACAGAACCAAATATGTTCATTATTCCCGTCACTGGAACGCTGGTTCACGCTCGACACAATCCGATACACTAGAGAGAACACTGCGTTCTTGAAGAAATTTCCACACGTTGCCATCTTTACCTCAAATACTTAATATGAAATCTAGCGACATTCTCGGGGTCTCAGATCACACGCAAGACATGTTGGAAAAGCTTTCAAATTCAAGCGTGGGGCTGCGTAGACCTATATCGTACAAGTGACTGTTTTGATACGAAATAATACCGACCAATTATAATGTCCAGAGAACGAGCCTAAACGCGTCATGACGCAAATGCGTCAGATTCCTCCTTGATCATGCGTACTGCAGCCTAGCCATCATCAACCCATGAACCCACAGAAGCTTCGTAGGACGGTGGGCCATCTACCAATGTACTTAGAAAAATAATTGTTTCTTTTTTTCTTACGAAATTACCGGAATGTCCTTGAGAAGTAATCATTTGCGTGGGACAATTGTTACAGAAGGATAGCCTCTTAAAATTGTCTAACCTACTGATTCCATGACTTTAGAAAAATACCCCAAAACTCGCTGGGTGACCCAAACATTAATATTTACCTTAAGATGACGCTCGAGGGAAAGATGGTCAGCAAAATTACTAAGATTAATAATATATTTTGTAAATAAATCGTGTTTTGCATGTTGCAAAAGACGACTAGAGGGGAGTGCCTGGAAATCCTCCCCTCCTGTATTTCTTTCCGAAACATAGGAACTGAGCGTGTGCATGTTGGGGTTTCAGACCTAAATATGACTTCAGAGGTAATTTCATAGACCATGATTATAATTATGATGAACCCCTTGAGCACGACGGTACGGTTCCTAAGTAATAAGGTGAGGTAAAAAAAATAATACACCTAGGGTCGTACTGTCGTGCTCAAGGGTCGTACCGTCGTGCTCAAGGGCCGTACCGTCGTGCTCAAGGGTTGTACCACCGTGCTCAAGGGTCGTGCCGTCGTGCTCAAGGGTCGTACCGTCGTGCTCAAGGGTCGTACCACCGTGCTCGAGGGTCGTACCGTCGTATGCTCATGGGATACTCGAAAATTACATCGTCATCCCAATGTTTGGCCTTACGCTACCGAGAAGTGACTTCGTAAACCATCAACCTTACGAAAGACTTGTGGAAAATATTGAAGTAATAACAACTACATATCCTAAGAATAATGCACACAGGCGATCTTCTTAAAGAGATAGATAGATAGATAGATAGATGAGAGAGAGAGAGAGAGAGAGAGAGAGAGAGAGAGAGAGAGAGAGAGAGAGAGAGAGAGAGAGAGAGAGAGAGAGAGAGTAACGGATTTCCCATGAAATATATATATATATATATATATATATATATATATATATATATATATATATATATATATATATATACACATGCGCCAAGGTTTCAACAATTTAATATGTTTACTTTAAACCCAGAATCGCAAGCTCATCTCTCCCCGCTATGAGTCTTCGGTAAATATAAATTAATTAATGTTAAATGACAACCGCAAATGGACTGGTAAGTGCAATTACAAGCCTGATGATTAATGAGAGAAATTTCTTTATCCGGGATAAAGTAGGAAACATATATTTTGTCAGCCTTGAATTAACATGACAAACATCGAACCGATCATCAATTCTTTTTTGAGAGATAGAAAGCAATTCGTCACATTTAACACAACATGCAAATCTGTCTAAAGCAGCCTAGTTCCCTACAGTTACACACACACACACACATACACACACGGACCACCCTGTGCCAGTAATGGCACACCGAACACACACACACACACACACACACACACTGCCTTTATTTATAATTCTTAAACTGTTTTTACTTTTAACGGAAAAAAATACCCATGTTTCAATAGCATCAGGAAATGTATGTGCCTCCTTAATGACCCCTGGTTTGAGACTGGCAAACACTGATTAAAATGAATCGGGTAACGCGATATTATCATAGTAAACTGGATTAAGCTTTCAAATATAAGTACAGCTGAAAAGATAAACTGTTATTCAACAAATCTAGAATGAATTGCAAGTTTTACAGCTTAATCTTAGCGATGCATCGACTGATAATCAGTAATGTTGTTTTACTGAGACAAATTTATGAGATGCTAAACAACGCAACAAAACAGGAACTAAAGGTTACATATATCAGGGAAAATTTGGGGTTAATTATTAAAAAAGGTTGAGGATACACTTGTCAAAACGAAGCAAAATCTTTGGCATCCTTAACGTACCCCAACTAACGACAGAGAGTCGCTATATTTCGCAGTATTTAGTCGAAATAGACACACCAGACTGCCACCTGCGCCAGCAGCAGCCACCCATTACACAAACACAGAGACGCAGGCCAAAGCGCCACCACCTCCACTCAACCCCTCCCATTCCACGCAGCCCTCACCTGCATACCACTTGAAATTTAATACTTTTATATTTACTATAAATCAAGGGCCACATGTACATGAAAAAGTGTTTGTGGCCACAGAATCTTCTTTCATGCCACTCACTCTATCTACGTCTCCCTCCTCACTATGCTACGTGTTTCAAAATAACTCCATTGCAACAACAACCCTCGAAAAATAACCAACTTGTTAGTTAAACAAATAACATTCGTATATGCTCCACTCTCTTCTGTAAATAACATATATAGAATATCGCAAAAAATATGCTTTCCATGACTTGGAGGTTTAATGATGGCGCTACATTTCTACCATCCCTTATTCCATTACTGAGTGAAGTTTTTCATTCGCATGTATGAGACAGTCGTTTCTTTGGCCTTCTCTTAACCGGAGTGCAACAAAAAAACCCTTTTCGTCTTACCACCGAACGTGATGTCAAATGTCTCCAACCATCATAGCTTACCGTCTACGTTGCTGGTTTCTGTATGGAGGCAACAACCCTCTGTTCTCGGCTAGGTAGCACGATTGCAGCCTATCCTCCCGTATATGGAGGACTTAATCCTCTGTTCTCGGCTAGGTAGCACGATTGCAGCCTATCCTCCCGTATATGGAGGACTTAATCCTCTGTTCTCGGCTAGGTAGCACGATTGCAGCCTATCCTCCCGTATATGGAGGACTTAATCCTCTGTTCTCGGCTAGGTAGCACGATTGCAGCCTATCCTCCCGTATATGGAGGACTTAATCCTCTATTCTCGGCTAGGTAGCATGATTGCAGCCTAGCCTCCTCCCCTCCTATAGACCTGAACCCGCGCCACGTAAATGGTTACCAGTTCCTCCCATAGCCTGCGTATGGAGACGAGCCAACGGAGGATTACCTTGGTATTATGTGCCATTTCCTCGTACAGCCAAGCACCGAAATTATCTTCCTTCACAGACTCCTTTTTTCCTTCCCGTAGCCTTTCCTCTTATGGGACTCTCAAGTCTCCACAACAGCGAACGAGATTATAAAATAATCCATCTTCCTCATTCTCTTCTTCCTTTCCCTTTTTTTTAAAACTTATTATTTTGCGAACGAGATTAAAATAATCCATCTTTCTTATTCTCTTCTTCCTTTCCCCAATTTTTTTAAACTTATTATTTTACGATGTAATTGAAAAAGGCAATAACAGCAGGCACATTCCTTGCTTGTACTAAGCCGGCAACTCCCGTGTATATAAATGCAAAGCAAAATGCGTGAATATGACATGTTTGGAAAGCTATCTTTGTGAACACGAAATAAAAGGACATTCGAGTGATAACAACGACGAATGAAAATACCAAAAGGCCATGCTTAGCTGAATACCATACATCGACCAGAATCTAAAGTTTCATAAGTAAAAATATATATATAAACACACAATTCTCTGTTTAGTTCTTGTCACGCAACTTTATCAAAGACGAAATCAATAAATAAAGCTACATTCCGTCGCTCAGAAATTAACAGTATGGGGGAAAGACTTGGGAACATTTAAACATATTGGCTACGAATATCCCACACTCACACGACATCTGACAGAAGTTTCCAAAATACTAAATAATTGCAATATTATTGTTCACGATAATTTCCTAAACTCCGACAGATACAATAGCTAGAAATAATATCATGAAGTTAAAGGAAAGACGTAACATAAAATCGAAGACAGAATTTCTTCAGCAGTACAGTTTTAAGACTATGAAACAGATACATATAAATAGATACATCAGATACACTCCTGCTGAACAAATGCCAACAGATATATAACATGGCTTGATAAATACTTTATGATATTAGTTAATAATAGAATAAACCTTCCTACACCTCCTCCCTCCCCCTTTGCAGCGTAGCCTAAATTTTTTTTTCCAGAATATTCGTCGAATAAAATTAGAAGACTTGTTTTCCTTTCACTATTCCATACAAAATTTCTATGACACGCTGTCGTATTTATATGATATTAAATGGTGTTCCTTCACATTTCTCCATCTATCTACCTATTCATCTATATATCATGAACCTACAATACCATTATGGTCTTCCACAAGACAAACTCGTCATAGACCATTGGGTCTTCTGTTGTTATCTGTGCCGGTCATGTGGTGCCATCTGCAGGCCAGGGTTCAAAGTGGGTTAGATCACCATTCGTTCACCATCATGACCATGCAGGGTATATCAACCTCTTCACCACCACCTCACCATCATGTGTGGTGCAACATCAACGCAACTCCGACTACCACCAAAGCCTTCCACACACACACACACACACACACACACGCATACATGGAGTCATCAACACGCCATCACCAACACATGTGCAGAGCGTCTTCAACAACCCAACACTAATACATGCGTCACCATCACCAACATATTTGGAGAGCGTCGCCAACAACCCATCCCCAACACATGTACAGAGCATCACCAACAACCCATCCCCAACATGAAAAGAGCAACACTAAAAACCCATCACCAACACGCCTCCAGCTTTCTTCCTCACTATTTTCCTCATAATATCTTAAAGATTTTCCTTTCGCGTCGCCAAACTATATATATCTATATCTATCTATCTATCTATCTATCTATCTATCTATCTATCTATCTATATATATATATATATATATATATATATATATATATATATATATATATATATTCTTATGAGTCTACGGGGAAAATGAAACACGGTAAGTTCCTAAGTGCACTTTCGAGTAATAATCACATCATCAGGGGAGACACAAGAGACAATCACATGTTTACCAAATGGCGTCCTAGCTTCGTCTCTTCGATGTATATCAACGGACTTATATTTCTCTCTTGTGTCTCCCCTGATGATGTGAATATTACACGAAAGTGCACTTGAGAGGACATATCGTGTTTCATTTTCCCCGTGGACTCATAGGAATATCTTGATCACGCGCAAAATTGTGATCCTTTCCAATATATATATATATATATATATATATATATATATATATATATATATATATACACACACACACACACACACACACACACACACACACACTGCTGAGATGCTTAAAATGTAAAATCTGTGAGGAGTGCGGAGTGATTTCCCCATCCAATAAGCGTACAACATGCAGGATGCATGTCTAAAGCGTCATCTGCAAAAACACTACGGAGGCCTTTGCAGATCAGAATAAAATTGGGGGGGGGGGGGGGGGGGGGGTGTTAAAACTATGGCAAATTTCGTACATAAATGTAAGAACCAACACCAAATCAAACCTAACCTAACTTAGGCTAGGCTGTGCTAACCTAACTTGGGCTAAGCTGTGTTACCCTAACTTAACCAAAAGACTCGCCCAGCCTAGACTACTCGCCCAGCCTAGACTATGTAAGTTTTTAAGCTTGGGCCAAGGAGAACGAACGTGTCACACACTGTCTTTCCTTTATCTGTGAAGTTGCGACAGGACGTAAAGAGATGTCGTAAAAGTGTGGCGAAAACATATAGTGGATGAAAACGTGCGTGAACAACTTAAATGTCAATTTTAACATCAGCGATTATGAGGCGAGTCTGACACAAAAACAAACTCCGACATATTAGATATTTAGTGGTGCGTTTCACAGGGTTTTTATGGCTAATGGACAATAAATCAAAATTATTCTTGGGATACCGGAAGAATGTTCATGGCGGTAGATAGGGACAAAAATTGAACATGAAACACGGGATGCGCAAAATTCCTAAGACTCCCGTGTATGCCTATTTTTTTTCTTTTTTTTTGCCATAACACAATGTCAGAACCACGGCTAAAATGAATAATAATATCTCACAAATATAATAACCGCAAAATACGGGAAAAATCATGACTAAAAATCTATGTAAAAGACTGCTGCTGTCGCGCTTCGATTTACAGGCCACGGGAAATTAGTGTAACGAAATAAAACATTAGAAGAAACTTGTGATGGATTCTATACCACAAAAAGTTTGGCCACTGTGGCATATATATGGGCAGCAAACCTCGCCCTGGACAGATACCCACAAAGAGCACCAAGTTAGCCACCAAACACTCGCTGTTTACACGTTGGCTAAAAGACGTTTTGAACTATGTTTACCAAGACTTTCTAACTTTACTAAGACTCTTTAACTTAACTAAGACTTTTTAAGTTTACTATGATACATTTAGCCTCGACATCTTTCTCAAACATACGTACCACAATGATTCCACACACACACACACACACACACACAAACATATCTCTCTCTCTCTCTCTCTCTCTCTCTCTCTCTATATATATATATATATATATATATATATATATATATATATATATATATATATATATATAGCTGGGGAATCGTTTGTCTACGTAAATAAAACATTTCTGTGCGTTGCGTCAACTCTTTCAAACATTTTACGAGAGGAGGAATATCTCTTATTTTCTTCTTCGATTCCATCTTATCGAGGACTATACAAGACAGACAATACTTATCTTATCACCATGTCATCATCACTCACATGTTCCATGCGACTGCCACAACGCAAGTGTGTCCTCAATTTTGCATTGTCTCGCGTCTGACATTCATGGAACACTATATATCTTCTCTGAGATTCATGTTATCACTGCTCAAGGCCTTAAATGCGGCTGGGAGGACGATTTAACACGAGTACGACCACTAACCACGACAATAAGACCTCTGAACAACGACTTTACGACCGTCAGGTATGATGGCGTGGCCTCATTCGACATGACTTGTGAAAGAGGGTTTTGAGCCACAAGTACTTACTTTAGGCACTCGAGGACCCTGGCAACACCGGGGATGTTACTTAGCAAGGTGTCCTGAGGCAATTATGAATAAAATATACAAGTTAACCTTCGGCAAGTCTGTACCATACACGGTGGAAATTATGAAGTACAGTCACGTTCGAGAACCATCCTCGGCCAACGAATTCATAACTACCTTGCTCCTTAGTGTATATATATATATATATATATATATATATATATATATATATATATATATATATATATATATATATTCATTATACTTAACCGCCAACTCCCGCGTTTGCGAGGTAGCGCAAGGAAACAGACGAAGAATGGCCCAACCCACCCACATACACATGTATATACATAAAGGCCCACACACGCATATATATATATATATATATATATATATATATATATATATATATATATATATATATATATATATATATTACGGTTTACCCTTTGGTTCCAAAACCTGCGATAATATTCCCTTTAAGAAAGTATCTTCCATTTCCATCACACGCTTGACATACATTAGTACACCACTCTCTACATCATGTTCACAGTACAGTAGCCTGCCATATATATATATATATATATATATATATATATATATATATATATATATATATATATATATATCCGTCGTCCAGCTGTATAACGTATGCTGGCTACGTTACATACCTTCTGGTTTTCGAACCCTAACTGTATCTTTAACACAAGCCAACGTATCAGACATGATTCGCCTTGAAGGCATTAATTTAAACAAATCATTCCCACCTCTACATGTGTGTCTTGCAACAGTGCTTCGTTTTTCATCAGCTTCG